>NW_024347791.1:2828058-3014836 GCF_902729225.1 Pteropus medius
AATAAAATATGTAAATTTAAGTTCTGTCGAATCATGAATTTTATCGAGAAGCCCGCCATTATTAGACAAAATAAGAAAAAGAAATTTCAAAACCGTCTCTGCGTGACAGCATCATTTTTGCCATCTAATCATCTTCAACATTGTTTTGTTGGCCATAAGTCCCCCAAAGCGTGACTCACAAAGGTGGGGAAACCACATCATTGGCCCCAGAGCTCACTTTGCCAGACAGGGTCACATGTGTGTCGAGAAGCCCCAGAATTCCCTGAGACTATTTGAGTTTAATTTATTTTGTATAATCCCCTTTGTCCTAGAGTTAATGAGGTCAACTTCGACAAGTTCTCTGCCTTCGTGATTCTGTCTGTGTCAGCAAGGTAAGGATTACGACACCAGTTCTACTGTAAGGCTGTCTATGGGATAGTAAACACCAAAAGTATGCTCAGCCAAGTCTTCGTCTAAAACTCAGTGCGTTTGGGATAAATACACAAACCCCACTCTGCCCTGTTTCCAGGTGTCTACAGATTTCTGCTTGCAGAGAAGGTTTTGTCACTGTGGACAATAGTCTCCAAAGCATTTCTTCTGGACTGGGAAACAGGAGAACTCTCCAGCTCTCAGCTCCTGCAGAGCAATGAAGTGGCTGAAAAGCTTGGTGCGTTTGGTGTCCATAAAGGTAGACGTTGAGCTTAAGTTCTAAGTTGTTGCCTTACCCAGCTTGCTCGGACTGTCCACCGAGAATTTCTCCCAGTTGGGTTGTTCTAAGAAGGGGTGTTCTTTAATCTGCAGAAAAGACGACTGCCAGAGGTTTAGCTAGGTGCCTCGAGATGTGTCTTCTTGAAGCTGGTGCACCTGCCTGGAGAAGTGCTTCAGGGTCTCTTCTATCTTGATAAAATGTATTGAAAAAATGGTTCAAGGTGAGGACAGCAGGCAGTTCTCTGAGGCTGACTGGCTGGGTCCGACTTTCAAGCATAGTGATAGAGAAAGCAACAAGAGACGATGTCACTTGCTGCTTCTTTCTTCACCGTACAGTTCTCTGTTGCTGTGTGACCAACTATCCACAATTCAGCGGCTTCGACAACAGCCATTTACCTGGCTCATGATTTTGTAGGTTGACGGTTTGGGTGGGTCTCAGCTGGTGGTTCTGGTCTGGACAGGGCCCAGTGGATCTCTCCTGGGCTCCCTCATGCACCTGCATTAATGCTGGTGGGTTGGCGGGGCCAGCCGGTTTGTGATGGCCAGTCTGGTCTCTGTGGTAGGGATGTCTGAGTCCTCTCTCCATGTGGACTCTCATTCTCCAGTGGGCTAGCCTGGGCTTCTTCAAATGGTGGCTGGGATCCAAGAAAAGCCAGAGGACAAGCCTGCGAGAGCAAGCCCAAGAGCTTCTCAAGTTTTTTTTTTGTGTGTGTGTGTACATCACCTGTGTTCCCGCCACACTGATCAAATCGAGTTACATGGTCGGCCCAGATTCAAGGCACGGACCAGAACTCCAACTATTAGTGAGAGGGGCTATCTTGTGAAGGAGGATGTGGCTACAGGGAGAAGAATTTATGGCCATTTCCCCCAATCTACCACATTCGCGGAGCACAAATCAAACTCTTCTAGGGTTTAAAGGGGCCAGTAAATTATAGCCTTTCTCCCACTTCTGTGTTCAGAACTGGCCGAGAGAAGCACATGGGACTCAGATGGGGCAGATCCAGTATTAGCTTTATTACCGGTAAAACTGGAATGAAGGCGCGGTTCGCATTTGTAGTCAGAACAGACTTTCTACAGCCCCCTCTCCCCTGGAATTAAAGTAACCATCTGGAATTGAGACATCTCCCTGCAGGAGCTTAAAAAATGTGTGTGTGTTGGGTAGGTGGATGCCAGCGAGAAAGAAACGGAAGTGAGAGACTGGATGGAGACACGTTATCCTCTGCCCTGTAGGGAAAGGTGGGCCAGTGGATGCTAGACACCTTTTCTGCCATCAGAGAGACAAAGAAAAACGTGGAGGGGGGTGGCCAATCGTGACTATTTTATGGGCCTAGGCGGGACTGCTGTGAAAAGGAGCTAAACGGTTCCTTTTAACCAGGACATGTTTCTAAGCAACGAAGGTGTTATTTTTTTGTGCCCTGAGTACCATTTTTTAAAATCTCTCCTCTAAGTGAAATTTTGCTTGGCAACGAAACTATTCATTATTTTGAAGATGTGGATGGCCAGTGAAATTTCCCAGAAGGACTTGCAAAATAGGATTCTTCTTCAGTGGGGTAAGTGAAATAGATGAAAACCAAAGAATCGGCTGCATTCAGAGACATCAGTCGTTACATCCTGTTGCAAGTTGAAGGGAAATAGCCACCAATTCCATGACCCGTTTCCCAACATGAGAAGAAATTTAATGTTTTGGGAATGGTGCCATTTGAGAGCAGGGCTGCTCCCGTTTACTTCCAGTGCTGGAAGACCCAAAGCAGCTTAACCATGGCATTGCAATGAACTTGTTTGTGTGGCTCTTTTCCTCCTTTTGGCAATTCTATGAGCAAATGTTGGTGGGTGAATTCGCATAGTCACAACAGTCCTCAAAACTTAGGGTTGTAAAAAATGTAAACTTGCATTATTTCTATGTGTCTTAACTCTCATGTCTCCGATCTCAGTGGAAAAGTTAATTTTGCAAAACCAGGTAGGCTCAGCTGAATCTAGTTTAAAACTCAGTGTGTTCAGGATAAATACACGATGATTTGTTCGCCCACCGATTCTCAGGGAACGGGCATCAGAAGAACATGATCATCCTCTGACCTCTGATGAGAAGTTGGTCCTTGTCATCGTGTGTTGACATTTGCTTCTGTGGTCCTATCTGGCCTTCTGTTGACAGGCCATGCTCTTTGTGACCTCTTCGCCTTGACCCCCAAGCTCTTTTGGGTCAGCTACCTTCTGTCAGCACTTCTGCTCTCCCCTTGATGGCCTTGAAACTCTTAGCGTCTTTCCTCCCACCACATACAGGGCCCTGCCTACGAGGCCACTCTCAGGCTCGTACAGCAAGACCCCTTCCTCTGCCCCTCCGAACTCACCACTCTCGTGCCTTGCCGGGAACAGCCTCTCTGCATGCTTGCGTGCTTGCAGATACCCCAGGAACACTGGAAGGCAAAGCACAGGCCTCTGCTCTGAGATCTCCCCCAAATCATTTAGAGATTCTAATGAACCCCAACTTTCAATCCCTAGCCAGGCAGGCAGAACGTTTGTTCCCTTCCTCTGGGATTTACCCAAAATAATTAACTCCCTCATTTTCCTTTCCCAGATTTTTGGTAAATTATCTCCTCTCAGCCCAGGTAATATATCTTACCTCTGCTCAGCCTTATTCATGTTCTATTTAATGCCTATGCCTTGTTTTGTTCAGGGCTCAGCTCTTGATTTTTTTTTTTGCACAGGCTTTTAAGACTGCTGTCACTGTTATGGCATTCTGAAAACCAACTGGGTTTTTGTTTTAGGTTGCATCATTCTTCCCCACTGAGGGCAAGGCATATAGAAAGCTTTTACTGCTGGTTGACATGGTCGGGGGTGGAGGGATGGAGGGCAGAATTGAGAAGTATAAGAAAAAGGCATTTCAGTGAATGTCATAGAATTTTATTCTCCCATAGAAACTTCAACATCTTCCAGATAAGGTTTCTGTGTTGGGGCAAACCCATGTTTTATCAACAGTGCAGATTTTTTAAGTTAGTATCATTTTTACAAAGTTCCCCCTAGAGGCAGTGGTAAGTCAAAACAGTCACTCTTGGGAAAGGGAATGAGGCTAGCAGCGCCGTGGTTGGGAGGCAGGTCACCAAAGAGGACAGAATAGCTGGTGTGGACACAGGTATGGAGCTGAAACTGCCACCATTGGGTGGAGGAGAGCAGAAGGCTGGTCTCAGCTGGACAGCAACCTTGAGCTCCCATGATGGCCCTGCTGGTAGTTCACCTGCAGTACTGATGTATCCATCCATCATGAAACTTTCTCTCAGCAAGAACACAGAATCCCTCCCCTCCGAAGAATAAGGAGAGCAGGGGCGAGGCACCACAGTGTTGTGCTCCAGTGCTCTAAGGTTGGTGAAAATGAACTTGCCTCTTGGTTTACCCCTTCCCAGTTACGTGGCCTTGGGGCAAGTTACTTGATCGCTCTAGGCCTCAGATTTTTGATCTGAAAAATGCCAAGCTGATGCAATGGCTAACACCCGTGTTCATTAAGAGATTTAAGTAAACTATGGTAAAGTCCTTGGCAGAATGCCCCATACTTAATAAGTGCTCGATAAAGGTTAGCCATCGTTCTCGTTGCGTTGTTTTTAATCTGTACTGTTGTTGCTGTTGCCATCCGGGAGAGCACGGTAGGTTTTGTTTTATTCTTTTGCCAGCGATTCACACTATCTGACGTTACACTAAGATGGATAAGGGTCAGGTGCCCCTTCGGTTAGGTTGGTTATAAGTGTTCCTCGGCAAGATCACGTTCACACAAAATGACAGCCACATTGGAGTCCCACCAGGTCTGGTGATGAAAACGTGAACAAAGAATACATGATCTGTGCTGAATTTTCAAGTTCCAGCTAGGACTGATGTAGACCAGCCACGCTGGAATCATAATGGCAGTTGGATTTTCTTCTTTCCTTTCAGTGAGATCCTGTTCCAGATACCATAAAATGGTGACCATGCTGATAGTGCTTGTTAGAAGTGAAACAGTACCTTAATAATATAATTTGACATTAAAATGCTTTTCTAGATAGGTAATTGATAATACACTATGAAAAAAAGTTACGTCTTGCTTTTGGATCAAACCATGTAATCCCAGGGCCCATAGGTGACATATTAAGAATTTCTGTTGCTGGTCTCTTTAAGTGCCAATAGCCCACGCCATCTGTCCATCCCTTAGATCGCTCGGCCCAGGCTGTATATACAGTACAGCTTAGTATACAGTAGGTATATAACAGATGTATAATAGTCATATAATAGGCAGTCATTCAATTGAATTGAAAAGTGTTCAGGACCCAAGATTTTCAGTTGTAATGATGAACGAGAAGCCATGGCTTCAAGGGTTTCCATCTCAGATCTGATAACATGGGTGACTGTCTTGGACATGCCAAACTGAAGGTTTCTTACAGAATTATCAGTCCACGCTGAGCTCTGCCAGAAGGAAGAGATGAGAAAGCTCAGGAAATGAAGCCAAAGATGAGACACTGGGAAGGTCGCCCATTGGTGCATCGAGGTAGAGGAATGAAACTAAAGTCAGGGGTTTGGAGAAAGAGTGAGAGCCACAGGTAGGTCAGACAACGCTGAGGGAAACAGAGCCGACTGGTCTGGGAAATTCATCACTTGCTTCTGAATGGGGGCAACCTGGAGAGACAGGTGCGAGGGACGGAAAATGGAGCTCCTTTCTCTCCTTGATAAACATAATTTTAGACAGTCTGGTGACAATAAAAGACCTCCACGTGTGAGGTGCTAGCTCCTCCAACTAGAAAGACAGTCCCTGCTGACTCAGAGCAGCTATTTAGGGTCTGCCTGGCAAAGAGTTTGGTGCAAAGGCTTCCAAACAGGGCCAAGGGCTGTTCCCCCGACCACAGTTGACCTTGGATGAGCCGAGACAAAGGGTCCATCTGTGTGATGTGCTGCACTGTGCAATTAGGGCCTGCTGAGAATCGGCAGGCGAGGGCGGAAGGTCGTGTGCAGCTAAGAAAATCCACTCTGGTACACACTTTTTACTACACAGAAATATGGTGCGTGTCCAGGATGTAGTTGGGGAGGGAAAGGTCACTGCGCGACCCACATTCACAGGCGGAAGCTGTCAGCCCCGGGGTGCCCTTCTAACCCTGCCTGGGAGCATCTCCTAGGAAACGGGGCATGATCTGATCCCGTCAGTCCCCTGCTGCCTCCACCACCCTGATTACCCTCTGCTTACCTTATGGAGTCCGAATCAAGTCCCCACTTTACACAGCAGGGCTGTCTGCTGCTTTGACTTTATTCTGTGATTCACTGTCTAGAGAAGGGAATTTTCTGATGAGCCCGTTGAGATAGAAAACTTAACCTTTCAAAATCCTCTTAGTAAAAAGCAAGAAAGGGACTTCCCCAGGATTTGCCAGACAGATGGGCGGATGCAAACTGCTCCCAGAAGCCAGGTCGGATGGCCTTGCGCCCAGCACGGCTGTGAGACCAGGACCTGTGGAAGAGAGAAGGGATTCCAGCAGAGACTTTCTCAAAATCCAGCCTCAGAGATTCTCTGCTGGCGTTGGGCGCCAAGCTCCCATCTCTGAGACTGCTTAGGAGTCAGATGGGGCTCATTAGAAAGATCTGTATCTGCTCCTTGCCAGCTGTGTGTCATCAGGCAACTTACCTGCCCTCTCTGACCTGGCTTCCTCATCTGTAAAATTGAGATTGTAATACCCCACGTGCAGAATGATGAGGGTTCTGAATGAGATAATGTATGTAAAACACTTGAAAGAGTGCCTCGCTCGGGGCAGCACATGACGCATGATTTTGTTATTGTTTTCACATATCTTTAAATTGTCACCTACCTGCCCGTCTCCTGTCATTTGCTCCATAGCTGTGTCTTTGAGGGACAGAGACTTGGCCAGGATCCCCTTACAATTTGTGACCGCCCCAATGGGGCAGAGGACCGCTGATGCCATGGCTGCCCTTGATTTTTGGCTCAGCGTTGGCTCAGGTATCTGTGAGGTTTCCTACTGGGACAGACTGGGAAGGGTCAGGTGTGAGTGGTGAGGCCTTGAGAGCTGCTTTCGCCTGGACTGGAAGGGAGAGGAGGCTATTTCATAGGTTCGACTTTGCTCCTTTCTTTCCAGCCTCAGTCTTTCTAGTTTGTCCTTCAAGTATGGAAGTTGCCGGGGTGGTGACGGTGGTATTTCTCCTCGGCTCCTTCAACTTCTTGGGAGAGCAGTTCCCAGAGGAAGAAATAATCTCCAAAGCCCAGTGGAGTATTTCAGCAAAAAAAAAAAGGGCTTTAACCTCTCTCGAGTCTGTTCCCCAGAACTTCATTCACCAGCACTGGGTCCAATCCGGTGCCCCCTCTGGTTTCATATCAGAGCAATGCTCTGAGGGTGCCTCCAGCAGAGACCCACCCCACTCTGACTGTGCCTTGGAGTCACTTTGTGAGCCCCACCCCAAACTAATGAAGTTGCAGTCGCTGGAAGTGGGCAGGTGGTCCCCGTGTTTTAAAATCTTTCCAGATGATTCCATTCTGTAGCTGTGGTCAAGAGGCTCAGGGCTGGAGAGTGTGCGGAACCTCTGAATCTGTTCTCTGTCTGCTGACTGAAGCTTATTTCCAGCTCGGGGGCTGGATGTGCTCAACCCGCCTCGCACACCCTCTGGGCCTGTCGCTGTATGTGCAGGTTTCAGAAGACCGCTCAGAGGCCTTGCCAGGGCCTCGCTCTGGGGCTATAGACACAGAAGGACTAAAGCTGGCCTTCTCTGATCAAGACTTGGAAATCTCTGTGATATTTGCATGCTTGATTATTGTTGAAGGTTTACATGAGACATAGCAACTACCTGCCATGTCCCCACTGTCCACTGCTTGCGTTCCTACCTAATTATTTTCTCTGCTTTATTTTTCTGCTGGGCACTTACTACCATCTGACGTTCTATATTCTTTCTTTCTGAAACATACACATAAATTTTTCTTTATTGTTTTTTTATTAGACTATAAGATATAGGAAGACAAAAATTCAATTTTTGTTCATGCTGTATCTTGATCATTTAGAACAATGACTAGGACAAAGTCGGTCTTCCATAAATATTTTTCAAAAAAACTTTTTTTTGAATGAACAAATTAAGTTTTCTCTTCACAGTCGGGCCTGGTTGACGGAAAGGAAAGATACAGGAAATTGATAGCCAAATGTAGGTCAAAGCGTTAACATAATTAAAGAGCTAGATGAATACCCTATAACTACCCCACATCGATGCTTGCAAGACAGGGCAAATTTCCCCCAGTGGCGGGGAGACCAAGCCCTGCACAGCAGAAGAAGAGGGGCCTTTGGCGGAGAGTGTGGAAAGAATTCAACACACACGCCAACGTAGAGTCAAAAGGGAAGTTTATTAAAAAAGGCTAACACTGCACAGAGCGTGGCCTCCTCTCAGAGGCAGGGAGTGAGAGGGACAGTGAGAGAGTAAAGGCACCGAGAGAGACCCTGAGTGTTCCGGGAATTCAGATTATATGTATGTCATTCTTTAGTTCCCATTTCCCTTGATGTGGACATACAGTGAGGAAGGGGAAGAGTATGTAGCCTGAAAAGGTAAGACTATGTAGAGCGAAAGGCCCGCTGGCAGTTTCCAGCCTTTAATCTTCAGGTTCCCCATGGTTTTAGCCACAGGGAATGAATGACTCTCAGTTCCTGCTTCCCCTTCACGGGTGTGGGGAATGAGCTGTTAGCAACCCCAGCAGAAATCTTCCTTTGTTCTGCAGGTGTCCTCCTGGCCTGGCTGCAGGGCTGATCAGCATATTGCAGTCTCTGAATGTGGCTGGATTAACATTTTAATTCTCTTGCCTCTTCTCTACATTAACACGTGCCCCAAATGTTTGGAGGGGACCTAGTTTCCCTAGCCCGTCCCTCACTGCATCCAGAGACAAGTACATGGGTCTTTTTAATTCTGATGAATATAGGAAGACAGACCCTTTAAGAAAGGAACCCTCATTATTCCCTTCCTTTATGTGAAGCTAGCAGAATCATTTGCCCAAGGTCATGTGGCTAGTTGTTAGCAAAAGTAGGATTCAAATTGCATGGCTTAGGAGGCTCGACTCATTACCTGTACTTCGCAAAGCACCGTAAAACATAGTCACCCCCTAAGTGTACCAGGAGACTCTTTGCTTCCCCCACATTTATCTTCTCTTTCCCAAATTTCATGTATCAATGTACAAGGTGTTAGGAATCTCAACCAAGGGCAGACCTACCTGGTAGAGTGTGACCTGTAGGGCTGTGCCTCCTGTCAAGCCTACAGCACTGGGGAGCAGAGGAAATGTGAGTTTGCCCAGGTCACATGTGAGAAGGAAGAGTAGAAGAGTTAGAGGCAGGACCTCTCTCTGTCCGTCTACGCACACATGCACCCTTCAACACATCATTAGGTAAACACACTTTTTTCTTCTCTGGGGAGGAGTAAGTGAGTGGAGGCAAGAGGCCAGGAGGTTCTCTGCACGGAGTCTGTATTTTCTCCTACAGCCAAGCCAGTTCTCAGATGGCATATTTGATGCAACATAGGCTGCCAACCAGGGGCTGGGTGAAGACGGACGAAGTTGGTCTCCAGGGCCGGGCATCCGCCAAAACTGGTCAAATCTCAGCCTTCTTGAGGCTCTGAGTCAGGCTCCATGTGAAAGTGTAGAAACTGCCCTCGTGAGGGTGAATGGGCAAGGCTGGTAATTCTGTGGAGAGGATGTAAAAATGATAGGGTGAGATCCTGTTTTTGGACCTATTTGTAAACAATCAATCACACTCCTCTTTCTCCTTCAGCAGGGGAGATGGATTTGGTTGAATAAATAACAGCTCAGGGTTGGAGAGGGGATGACAAGTGGCTCATCCTCCTTTGGTGAAAATGATGACAATCATGCCTCATTTATTCAACGCCAACTACACATCAGGCATCATTTCAAGCACTTTGATTTCGTTAACTAATGTATTTGTCCTAACAACCGTATGCGGTCGGGGCTGTTGTTGTTCTCATTTTATAGTTGAAAAAATAGAGATTGTCCAGTTGGTGAGTGACCGAGGCAGGAGCCCCATCCAGTCCTGTGGGCCCTGAGCCAGTGTCCTTTATCACTGCCATGAGCTTCCCGAGTACAAGGCAGACAGCTCCTATTCCTGGGGATGGGGACCCCCAGGTTTTCCTTGGTCCCCATGGCATGTGCCTACCCAATGAAAAAGTCCCCTAGTTCCCTTGCCCATCTGCTGGAGTGGGGTAGAGTCCTGAGATGGACGAAGAAGTTAGAACTGAGCCCCTCTGCAGCTGTACCCTTATTGGAAGAGGTGGGTACCCTCACTCTGGCTGGGACCCTAGGCCAGATGCCAGTCTCCAGAGGAACTGCCTGAGTTTGACCTCCACAAAGAAATTTGTCTCTTCCCCCATGCTGATTTTCCTCCGAGGAGCCGGCATTTGAAGAATTTGGATATTTCCTTGAGAAGCAGAAAGAGAATCCACTTCTGGCAGTTCCATTTCTCCAGGCATTATGGGAGGAGCTGTTTAATCTGAGATCAGCTCCCGTCACATCCAGAGCCTGCTGACAGCATTTAGGTTCAAACTCATTCAGCACCAGGGCATGTTATTTTTTTCCATCCTTCACCAGGTCCCTAATATAAATTACTTCTTGGGGAAAAAAAAGACCATTCGCAGAAGAGGGTATTAGCAGCCCTGGCCTTTCGAATGCCTGTGTGTTTGCTTATCAGATTGTTTGACTGGAAGGAAGTATGCTAGCTCTATGGCATAAGCCTTCTTAGAGAGAAATGAATGGCATGACTACTGGAAATTAAAAAATTTTAAATAAATCGGCAAGAAGCCATGGCACTAGTCAGCAAATCCAGCTACTTCCGCAGAGCTTTGGCAGACTCTTCTACTTAAACCGATCCTAGTCCAGTGAAGTGTATTTGCTGGTCGTTTGTCTCGTGAAGGACAACTGTGCTTTTGCCTGCCGATCAACATGATCTCTTCCTCTGGTGACAGCACCCAGTTTTTATCGTGGGAAATACTCCCTTGCCCATTGGATGCAGCCTTGGTGAGACTGTCAATTAAGGCGCCCCACCCCCAGCCGTAGGGTGGGCATGAGACTCAAGTTTAGCCAATCAAATGCTCTTACCCTGTCATTTGAATCTTGACATACACAAAAGAACACGGTGGCATCTATTCGGCCCAAAGAGACCATCCACTTGTTTCTGACCCCTAGAGACAGGTGTGCCCCGGCCCACCCCCATTCTTTCCAAGACCCATTTGCACAGCTTTCCATTTGCTTCTGTGAGCTAGCCCACACTCTGCCAATAATTCGTTTTCTCTGAAGTTAGATTTGCTGCGTGTTTTTTTACAACCAGATCCCCGATGGATTCTGTGATCTTCGCCATGGACACAGTGCTTGTCTGTGGCACCGTCTGTCTGCAGTCTCTGGATGGCCTTTGTCTTTAACTGGAACTGGTCTTGTCTCACATCCTAATCAGAAGATGGGTGGCCTGAGATAGAGGTGGCTACTCTAGGATAGAGTAGACCAGGGACAGCTCATCTTCCAGCCCCTCAGGAAATGGCCTGGTGGGCTCAGCCTAAATTTGGAAGAGATAATATAGGAAATTTAGTAACTGGAAGACACAGCAGTGAGCACTCAGGGAGAAGCAGACCTCTGACCCCGGCCTCCTCGCTGCTCCTTCGGTATCCCAGACAACCTCTAATGTGAGGACACGCCCCTGCTTGATCCCTGCTTTTCATTCAGATCTCACCTGAAATGTCACCAACTCGATATGGCTTCCTTGAGGGCTCAATCTAAAGTAGCCACTCCTTACCACCTTCTATGACATTTGTCCTTTGCAATCACTATCCATATTTTCTTGGGTGTGTATTTGTTAGTTAACTCAGTCTGGCCGCTCTGCCCACGGCGCCTCTGGAATGTAAGCTCTACGAAGGCAGGTTTCTTGTTTGTTCGTCTCTTTGTCTCAGATCTAGAATGGTGCTTGCCTCATAGCAGGCCCTAAATAAGAGTTTTTAAAAGGATAACATCTCCCCGTTTACCTAAGGTGTCTCTGTTGTAGGTTGAACTGTGTCCCCCCCACCCCCTCCACCCCAGAGACCCATTCAAATCCTAATTCCTGGACCCAGTGACTGTGACCTGGTCATAGTGGAGGTCATAGTGGAGGAGGGTGGGCCCTAATACAACTCTTGGTGTCCTCAGTAAGAAGAGGGAAATTTGACAACTCGTGAGGGAGAACATCACGTGAAGACTGGGGTGGAGCCTGGAATGATGTGCCTGTGAGCTCAGAAGCACCAGATTGCCAGCAATCATGGAAGCTGGGAGAGAGGCATGGACGGATTCTCCCCCAGGGCCTCCAGAAGGGACCAACCCTGCTGACGTCTTGCTTTCAGACTTCCAACCTTTGGAACTGTAAGGGAATAAATGTCTGTCATTTTAAACTAATCCGTTGTGGTGTTTTGTGATGGCAGCCCTAGCAAACTAATACAGTGTCCTAAAGAAATTCTTTTGTTAGCATCATAAAGAATGTGTAAGCGAGTTCTCCTTTCTCTAAGTTAGGAACTATTCCTTATCATTCAGATCTTGGTAAAATATCATCAGTTCCTTCCTTCCTTCCTTCATTTGTTCACCCATCCATTTAAACATCTGTTGAATGTCTACTACAGGCCAAGTGGAAGGATATGAAAATAAATAAGACTTGGCCAAATTACCCCCGACCAATTAGCCGCATTCTCTTCTGTGCTCACATAGCATTTTGCAGAGTCTCTTAGTGTAGCCCTTATCATATTGCATTTTAGTTAGAGTTTTTAAGCTTCTTGATCTCAAGGGCCTTATGCTCTTTAATGCTTAGTGCTTTGTGCCCGATACAAATAAAATATTTAATAAATCAAATGAATGAATGAGTGAGTGGGTTAAAGAGTATATTCATAGTACAAACGGGGAAATTAACATGCTGCCAAAAGTATTGTTGGAAATGCTCCATCTAACTTTCCTTGAATTTATCTGAGGGTGAGGGAGGTGTTACAATGTAAAGGGACAAACGGGAAATGGAAGTCAGGAGGCCTTGGTTCAAGTTCTGGCTCAGCTACTAGAGAGGATCTGTTCAGTGTGATCTTAACATGGAGAGTAGAGTAAGTGGACAAAATTGGGGGACAAGGAGGGAGGGAGGAAGGGAAGAGGAGAGAGAGAGAGAGAGAGATTTATTCTAGTTCAACTTCCCAGGAGATAAACAAAGACAAAACAGATTGTCTTGGAATGTGGTGAGTTCTCCATTGCTGGAGGCATTCAAGCAGAGGCAGGATGAAAGATGCTTGGCAGGAATCCTGTAGACTTAGGATACTCATGGAAAGGGTGGTCATTAGATTAGATGGTCTTTTAATTTCTTCTCCACCTTATGCAGGTTGTAGGATGCTACATATGTGACTTGGGCCAAACCACACCCTCTCTGGGCCCCAGTTTCCGGGTCATCTGAATGAGTTGTCCCTAAAAAGTCCTCCAGAGTGGGAGTTCTGTGAGTCAATGTGAACTGAATATGTCTGCATTCTAGAGAGCTGGGCAATTATGATGGGAAGCTCTGGGCTTTCTGGAGACGTTAAGATCATTGGGCACCTCTACGGAGTGGTGTGATGCATGGAAAGCTAACCTTGGAGTCTCAGGAAAATGTGAACTACATTTATCTGCTGCCTCTAAACAGACAGCTGTGCAGAGTCTTTCGCCCTTGAGGTAAGGATGTCTAAAAGATAGTGTGATTCAGTGGCAGAGGGATTTGGATGTCTGACTGCAAGGCCAAGACCGGGGCTGTTCCTCAAACTGGAGTTCAGTGACTGGGGCACGCTGCCCTAGGCTCTTTTATAGTGATCTGGTTGCAGTAAACATGGGATTGCCTCATATTGCTTTCTCACTCATGTAGCTCATTTTATGATATTTGCTTTTTCTAATAATTTTCAACGAAAATTAAGTTTGCAATACCTGAGCAAAGTTGCAAGAAAAGCATTGGGTACAAAATAATGGATAAAGAAGTACTAGAGAGAATCACCCCCAAACAGATATGCAAATATGCCTAAGGAGACTCAGTCATGGGGGCGGGAGGAGGGGGAAGGGAATGGGGGAATCAGGATATAAAAAGTAGGAAAAAAAAGTTCTTTTAACTTATGTAGAGATTTATTAAGATTTTTTGATTTATTGATTTTTAATGAGATTAAAGTAAGTGATTAAACTATGGGCTACTCAGGTTCTTATCACCTCCTAATTATTTACTGTCATATGCATGGCTTATTACTGTCTTTACAAAGTATTATTATAGCTGTCATTTATTTGGATCTTCACAAGAACCTTGCACATTCAGATATTATTATCTCCATTTTGTAAATTCAGAAAATGAGGCTAAGCGAAGGGTTAAGCTCATGGTTGCACGATCACCCTGGATCCTTCAGCCCCAAGTTCAGCATCTCCCTACACCATATTCCGCCCCATGCCATTCCATCACTGCCAACAACTCTTTTGATGCTTTTGGACCCAATTTCAATGTGTGAAGGATAAGAGGGGCTTCCATACACACAGACAACAAGAAAATCTCTACATACCAGCTGGGTGTCCCACAATTCAACTCAATTCTGACACTATCTACCCAGAGATAGCATCGAGATGCCACATGTTAAAGGCTCAGCCCTACAAGATTGCTCTCCTGCCTCATTTCAGACACCAGTTGCAAGTGTAGGGTGCTACTTGTGCTTCTGACCAACCAATTACAGATTGGGGGTTCCAATGACCCCCTCTCACTCAGGATGCCAGTCACAAGTCCAGGTTGTTACCTGTACTTCTGACCAAACTGGCTATAAATCAGAAGTTCCTTCTTGGGTTTGATTAATTCTCTAGAGCAGCTCACAGAACTCAGAGAAACATTTTACTTACTAGATTATAGGTAAAAGGATATAATTTCAGAACAGCCAGATGGAAGAGACGCGTAGGGCAAGGTATGGGGAAAGGGCACGGGGCTTCCATACTCTCTGAACGTGCCACGCTCCCCGTTCACCAACCCAGAAGTTCTCTGAACCCCATCCTTTTGGATTTTTATGGAGACGTCATTACATATGCATGATTGATAAAATCATTGACCTTTGGGGATTGAACTCCTTTCTCCAGCCTCTCTTCCCTCCCCAGAGATCAAGGGGTGAGACCAAAAGTTCCAACCCTCTAACCACAAGGTTGGTTTCCTGGCAACCAGCCCACCTCTCTAGGTCCTTTCCAACTGTCACTTCATTCACATAACGAAAGACACCTTTGTCATTAGGCCATTCCAAAGGGAACCATGTAAGACCAGATATATATGAAAAAAATTATTTTGGTCATCTGAATGGCCAAATATATATATATATATTATCAATTGCAATATTGCACCTGCTTACTCTCATTTGGCTTCAGACACTTTGGTCCAAAGAAAGATGGTGGCTAATCAAACTTGATACCCGTTTTTGTTTTGTGACTAAGGGTTCAAATTCCAGGTGTTACTTTGTTTGTGACTGGGAGCAATTCATTTACCTTTTTATAATTCCTATTTTGCAAATGTCATAGTGTCAGTTCATTCATTCGTTTTATTCATTTATTCCTGAGCAGCTAGCCTTTGTCACGTGCCAGTGTTGGGTATGAGGAGCTTGAGACAATCCATGTTCAAGACCAAAGACATAATGGAAGTGAAAGTGTTTTATAAACTCTAAGTTGCTAACTAAATGTAAACTGTATTATGCTAGATGTCTGAGTGTAAATCTTACCTCTTAAATGATGATGGCTGGAAGACAGCCAAGTATAACACGAATGGATTAATTCCTAGTGGTGGAATTTTAGGCCGTGTGTGTGTGTGTGTGTGTGTGTGTGTGTGTGTGTGTGTGTGTAGGGAGTGGTTGATGTAAATTAGTAAATGGGGGAGGAAATCGTAGGGAAGGATTTTGACTTAGGTGAAATTTCCATTAAATGTCCCCATGGAAGAATGTTATGCCAGGCTCATTCTAGAAGTAGGAGCAGAGAAAAAAAGCTCAGCTTTCTTTGTGAGACCCAAAGAGAAGCTGATACTAGTGTTTGCTACTCAACCATTAGAGGAAGCAGAGTTTCCAGTCTCTGATAAAATGTTCTTGCTTATAAATACTATCTTTGCTGACTCTATCTTAATTTCAAAGCTGATAATGAATATATTTAAACTTCCTACAAAAGGAAAGATGTTACCCCTTTATTGAAAACATCCACTCTCCCTGGAAGCCAAGACCTCACTGATCACATTTCCTAAGGCCAGAGGGCTTGATGAAAATCTGGGCTGGATTTTCATCACTCCATTCTGGGAAAGATCTTGGAAGTCCTGGGGAAAAGTTTCTCTTTCTTGGCCATCACACTTTCCATAGGAGGGTGAAAGCGAATATATATATACGTATATACACACACATATATGTGTATATATATATAATATACATACGTTATATATAAATAATATATATAAAATTAAATTTTATATATAGAATGCATATAAAGAATATATATAAATTAAATTTTGATTAATATATACATAATTTTCCCCCAAAGGGACCTCATGTCTGAGTATAAATCTTCAGATGGCAGTACAGTTATACATGCTATATAGCTTCTGCTTCTGGCTGTGTATTAAGTGTTGAGATCTCATATGTATTATGTCGAGCCGTGTTCTGAGCAGGGCTGGAATTTAAAGAGGCATCCAGGCCCAATCTCTGAGACTCTTCATGACTCATCCTGAAATTCTGGGAGCTAACTCAGTATTTGTATACACACAGCAATGAATGAAGGACAGTGAAAGGGAAAACCTCAATGATTGGCAGATGTTCTTTTGAGGGTGACCCGTGCTGGGTTTCTCAAGCACTGGTAACCCAAGGCTTGTGTGTGAGTCCTTAGAGGAAGAAAGAAATATCCTATCATTCAGAACAATTCACTCATCCAGCAAATATTTGTAAGGTACCGCTATATGCCAGCACTGTTTTAGGCACCAGGAATACAACTGTGGAAAAACAAGCCACTTCTGCTCTCCAAGAACTTAATGGCTCCTTGGGGTAAATAGAATCGATGAATCAGTCAAGTTTGTCGGGGGGAGATAAGTATGGTGGAGAAAAATGAAATCAGTAAGAAGGTGCGGAGTCCTCTGAGAGGTTGGGGGGTTGGATTTTCAGTTCGTATAGCACGGTCAGAGAAGGCCACAGTGATAAGGCAACATTTGGACAGAGACCTGAAGGAGAGGAGGGCATGAATCATGTGAATTTCCAGCAGAAAAGAATTTCCGGTAGCAAAAGCAGCAAGTGCGAATGTCCTGAGACAGATTCCTTGTTTAGTCTATTCAAGAGACAGCAAGAAGGACAGAAGCAATGGGGAGAGTGGTGAAGACGTCAGGGAGACAGAGGAGAGAAGGACCAGGTTTAAAGGCTGGTTATAATGCCTGGTCAGGCATCATACTAAGGTTCGTTTACTTTGAGTGAGGGAGCAAACGATTGGTGGGTTTTGAGAAGAGATGTGAGTGATCTGACTTGTGTTTCAAAAGGGTCATTCTGGGTGCTATTCGTAGAGAGGGAGAGGATAGAGGCAGGGGGAGCAGTTAGGAGGCTGCTCTGCTCATCCAGGAAAAAAAAAAAAAAGATGGTGTCCTGGACCAGAGTTGTTGCAGAGGAGGTGGACAGCATGATTAGATTCTGGATATATTTTGAAGATCAATGCCATCTTGGAGAGAGGACCCTAATGGCATGGTGCCCTGTCTGACCTGGTCTTTTTAGGAGTGTCTAGGATGATGTCAGGGAAGGCACTCTCATCAAATGTGTGAAAGACCAGAAAATGTGTCAAATGAGAAGGCCAGGATCCCAGAAGATGCCCGAAGTTTAGAATTCTGGTCCAAATTTAAAGAGAAGGCATTAAAAAAAGGCTAAAGGTTAAGTTTTACCCCTGGATTCACAAAACGGCTAAACAAAGATTCAAGGAGTCAAGACCGCACAAGCCACAATGAGAGCATCGTAGGGGGAGGAGTGTCTAAACGGATAAACGCCCACAGGAAGGAAAACAGTATAATCTTGAGCTGTACTGGGAGAAAATAAAAGTCCTGATCTACTATTCCGCTTAGATCAGATAACACCCGAAAAGCATTTAGTTTTGGGTGCCACGATTTAAGGTAAACAAGGCTACCGAAAATGGAC
Source organism: Pteropus medius (assembly GCF_902729225.1). Taxonomy (NCBI): domain Eukaryota; kingdom Metazoa; phylum Chordata; class Mammalia; order Chiroptera; family Pteropodidae; genus Pteropus; species Pteropus medius. Next base: position 2,845,891 of record NW_024347791.1, read on the forward strand.
TCTGGAGCTACACTCTCTAGGTTCACGTTCCGGCTCTGTCTCCTACCGGCTGTGTGACTTTGGGCAAGTTATTTAACCTCTCTGTACATCAGTTGCCTCATCTGTAATAACAGTGTCATGACTCATTGTGAAGCGCAAGTGGGTTAATATATAAAGTTCTTATATGCTAGGTAGGAATTAGTTGCAATTATTATTTGGTTACCATTTAATATTCTTTATATATTATCTCATTTAACCTTCATAATAATTTTACAAGATGGGCAGTTTATCCTTATTCTATAGATGAGGATTTTGAACTTTGAAGGGTTAAGTATGTAGCCAATTCAGACACCCTTGAAGAGACACCCTTAGAATGGAACTCTGGGTCTGCCTGGCTCTCAAGCTCACACTTTCCACCACTATGTCCCTGTCCTTTGAAGCTGATTCCAAGGAGAATGACTAGGATCGTGACGGGCGCAGAGTCGTGTCATGAAGTTTGACTGGAGGAATGGTCGAGGAGATGCTGGTGACTAATTCTGGAGAATAGATGCCATATGTAAAGGGAATCAGACTTGTTTGGTGTAGAAATAGTACTTATCTACTGGAGATAAATTTCAGATCAATAAAAAAAATCACATTCTCTAGAGATGAAACAGGCAGTTTCATGCAGAAATGAGATGGCCATCTCTGGAAGGGTTCGAGAAAAGATAGGTAGAAGTAAAACACCAGGGAGGTGGTTGGAGTCGATGTCATTTACAGCTACTTGCAGTGCTGCGATCGTCTGTCTCCATCTCTACCCTGCTATCTTTGTTTCCAAAGTAATTGTAACGGTATTTATATCTTCCCAATTCTAAAGGGCATTATGAAGGTTAAGAAAAAACGTGCTCATTAAGCACGCCAAGATCCAGAGAAGAAATGCACTATTTTAAGATAAACTATTATTATAACACTATATGTAATTGCCAAGTGGATAATGGTACCAAGAATCTGCTAAATTCATGTATATAACAAACTGTGATAATTTCTTCGAACCAAATGTGTTTATTGCATGTGCCCAAGTATTGCAGTTGATAATTGCTATTATATCCTATGCCTTAGTGCACTGCAAATTCTCATAAATTATTTGGAAGTTTCAAAAAACAAAATGCAAACAAAACAAAAGCAATCTTAGTATGCATTGGAACCTCCCCCCAGAATTTTCTAACATAGAAATGCTGACATGCCTAGTGATGAGGTTTTTGATTCGTTTATGAGAGACGGAAAGGGGGCCGAGCTGTGGTCTCATGGGAATTGGTGACCCTCCTTTTTGGTGTTCAGGTTTGCGAGAGTGGACTGTGGCTCTTGTCCATTTCCAGTTTGCTTCTTTAGCCAATGAATGGCATATTTTTGTCCAGTTGGGCCAATGAGACTTCATTGCCTGCTAATTTTGTTCTGGATTGAATTAATTTCAAGACCAAATTAATTAAAACAGATGAAGCTTCCTTCATCTATTATTCATGAGCTTGTTAGAACAGGAGGAAGCACATTAGCTGTATTAAGGATATTACATTGTGGTAATGAACTTCTTTTCGGTGACTCTGAACAGGATTGTTGAGAAGCCCACCATGGTTTCTCCTATCAGTGGCTGTGAAGTTGCTCTGGTAAATAACACACATATGTAGAAACGGCTCCTTTGAAAGCTTCATGGACTTTAGAAGGTTAGTGCGGTGGGTGTGCAGGGGGTGGGGAGCGGGGGACAGAATTATACACCAAAGGAAGTATCTCTACTGCAAATGAAACTTTCTGGCTGTCTAGTTTTCACGTGCAGAAAGAAAATTCCTAAATTGTGTAGAGACTGGCAAGGTAGCAGCAGAGGAGGGAAGCGGGGAATGAATGGTGTTAGTAAAAGGGGGAAGGTTTAAGCTACATGCGGTGCTGCGATTATCTATGCATAACGAGATTGTTTTTGTTTGATTGTATTTTGTTTTTGAAACCTCCAAATAATTTACAAGAATTTGCTGTGCACTAAGGCATAGGATATAAGAGCAATGATCAATTGCAGTACTTGGGCACATGCAATAAACACATTTGGTTTGAAGAAATTGTCACAGTTTGTTCAGTTCACCAGTTTAATGTTTCTGCAAGCATGATTCTTGGCTGACATGCAGGAAATGCTGACAGGTAGAACTTGATTGAGGCACCATTCTCCTGACTGTCGTGGTCCATTCTGGCTGCCAGACTCTTGCCTCTGGGTGGTTGGTCCCACTCCGCTGAGATACTTATTTACAAATTCACACAGAGGTGGGCCAGATTTTAACAAAAATAAAAATAAAAATAAAAAGGTGTATATGGAATGACTAAATATACACACTAAAGATAGGGGCACTATGGGGCGGCTTGTGGAGTTAATATCTGTAGGCTTCCACGCTAAAAACTCTAAATGCTGTCCTGTCAGACTTTCCTTGTCACTCTTCACCAAGGATGGAGCAAAGACCCTTTTCTAGGGAATTAGTCTCTGTCCTAGGAGACTGTCAGACTGCCTAGTTGCTAAATCTGCAAAGAGAGTCACGATGTCTTTTAGCTAACACGGAGGTACCAGTCTAACCTTGGGCTGGGTCTGAGAAAACCTTTCTTAGAGAGCTCAGTACCTGTTGGGCAGAGGGCCAGGTGCAAAGTTGAGCATGTTAAGCTTTCTCTTCCTGAGAAAACTATAATCTGCACAAAGGATCTTTCCAAGAGTGGATGAGAGGAGAGGAGATAGAAAAATGGCCCAGCATGGACACAGGACAGATGCTGCATCCCGTTGCTGACCAGAAACCGTAGGTGGTAACTGCGCAAGTTATGTAGAAGAAGCGCCAGTTTTAGATCTTCTATTCCTTTATCAGGCACAATTACCGATTTGTGCTTTAGAAAATACTCACACAGTAGGAAGAACGCAAACCGCCATTTATTGAGCACCTATCATGTGCCAAACCTACCCGACACTTTATATATCTAATCTCATTTCACCCTCCTATCACGTGAGGAGCCAGGTCTATTTTTCCGGCAGCCCGAGTTGCAGATGAGGAAACTGGGGTCTAGTGAGGGGAAGTAACAGGGCTTAGATCACTCGCGGACTGTTTCCATGTTGCCTTGGAATTCTGAAGTTCAGGGCAGCAGGCAGGGACGGGCGATGTCAATGCGAAATGGGGCGAGGAAGTGGGAAGTGACAGAGGAGGTTGAATAGCCACGGCTCAGAATGACTTAGAGTTTTAAGAGAACATTAACCTCTCTGAGTTTTAATTTCTCCAACTATAAAACTGGGATGAGAATTTTTACCTCACAGGGTCGCTGCTTGGATTACACAAGATAATGAGAATAAAGTGCTCGATTCATAGCCTGGCATATGGTCTGACTCAGGGGAAGTCATCCCTCACAATTACTTATTGAGCATTTACTATGAATTGGGAAACATTTTAGACCTCGAGCCTGTAAATAAGACAGAGGGGGCCCCATTCTCACGGAGCTGCCATTTTAAGTGAGGCAAGAGGAAGAAAGAACAAATACACAAGGACACTTCAGAGAATAGAATCGTGCTAGGAAGAGAATAAAGCAAGGCGATGAGGCTCCTTTAAATTGGTGGTCATCTCTGAGGATGCAATATTTAAGTTGAAACTTTAGGGACAAGAAGGACCCCGTCACATGGGTGTGAAGGGTGAGCCCTGCAGGCAGTCAGAAGAGCTAAGCCTCAGGCACTATGGCTGGGCAAGGGGCACCTGTCGGAGAAGCAGAGGGAAGTTGGTGAGGCTGAGCAGAGGGAGCAGGCAGGAGGGATGGAGAGAGGAAGTTAGAGTGTAACTTGCAGGCCAAGGCAGGGAATGATGTCGGTCTTATTCTGAGACCAGTGGGAGCCATTGAGGATTTTATGTAGGGGCGTGTCCCTATCTGATCTACCTTTTAGAAAGGTCACTCTCACTCCTGTGAGAATCTGGAGTCACAGGAAAAAAGAACAGAGTGGCCAATGCAGAGGCTGTGGTTGTTTGCACCAATGGGCGTGATTGTATCCCTCCCATTCTCCACATCTCTTAAGATATGACTTTTCAGCTCTTCTCATCAAGGGCGGAGTCTCTTTCTCCATGACTTGAATCTGCGCCGGCCTCGTGACTGGCTTTGTTCATAGAATGGGGTAGAAGTCACAGTATACTCAAGCTTAGGCTTCGAGAGTCCATGCAGGCTGGGCTGACCTGCTGGAGGATGGACGGCCACGTGGAGCAGAAAGGAGCTATTCTGGCTGAGTCCATCCTACGCTAACCAGCCCCCAGCCAAATCCACCAGCTTATTGCAGATGCACAAGGGAGCCCAGCCGAGACCAGCAGAACCCCCCAGCTGAACCCAGACTGCTGACCCACAGAATCATGAGATAGATAATTGGTTTTGTTTTAAGCCACTAAGTTTGAGTAGTTTGTTACACAGCAAAAGCCTCCTGATACAGAGGCTACCGAGGTAGCCAGGCCAAAGACGGTGGTGACTTAGACTAGGGTAGCAGTGACTACGAAGTGGTCTAACTTGATTTGACATATGTTTCAGAGTTAGTATTGACAAGATTTGAGGACTAATTACTATGACAGTGAGGGAAAGAGGGAAAAGGACAGCCCTAACGAAGAGAGCGGCAGCCCATGACAATACGGTCTTTGGTTCAGAGCTAGAGATGTCAAACCGAGGTGATTTTCTAATTTGCCAATTTTCTACAGACACAAACCAAGACAGCATAGTTCAACTTCAAACATATCCACTGAGCACCTACTATCTGCTAGGGTCTGAAGAAAATAATAACAATAACATTATTAATGGTCAATGCTTGCCAGTATATTCCATCCAATAGGCACTGCAATGAGAAATTTACATTGAACACTTTTAATACTCTTAAGCTTGTGAGGTGGGTACTGTTATTATTCCTATTTTATTAGTGGGGAAAGAGGAACGGTGAGGTTAAGAACCTTGCTCAATACCACATAGCTAGTGAATGACAGAGCCCGTATTCCAACTTACCCTGTCAGCCTTCAGAGTCAGACCATTAACCCACCATGCTCTGCTGACAAATGAATAAGCCGAGAGGCTCAGCTCAAGAATTTCACCATCTGGTGCAGAGATGGATATGTGAAGCAATACAATGGGGCATGCGTCATGACACAGGGCTTTAGAACAGGGTGGGCATACTGTTTCTGCAAAGACCAGTCTTTGCCAGACATATGGTCTCTGTGACAACCACTCGATTCTGCTGTTGCAGCCTGAAAGCAGCTAGACAATATAGAAATGAGCGGGTGTGGCTGTGTTCCAGTAAAGCTTTATTTATAGAAACATGGCAGGCTGGATTTGGCCTGCAGACCACAGTTTAGTGCAAAGAAAAGAGGCCCAACCTGGACTGAGAGGGAGGGATGGGGCCAAAGCAGGCTCCCCTGAGTTTTGGCTTAACAGGCAAGGAATAGAGAACGAGGCACAAGAGTAGCGAGAAGGGAGGGCACCAGGCAGAGGGCACAGCACACCGCAGGGCAGGAGGGGTTGTTGGAGCGCTGAGTGCCACGTGGAGATGGGGACTTGAGTCTGTAGGAGGTATCAGGGCCCATTCTCAGGTCACCTGGCGAATCCTGGGGAGGAGCTGGTGGGGCTTTTCCTGCACCAGGAGAATGACTGTTCTGGTTTGCAACGCCTGGAGAGTCTTTCCAGCTGCAGCATGGACTGAGGGTGGGGGTGTGGAGAGAGAGGAGATAGGAGGCCAGAGAGTCCGGATGGGAGGAAGAGTGTGAGTGTGTGTGCGTGTGTGTGTGTGTGTGTGTGTGTCTGTGTGCGTGTCTGTGTGCGCGCGTGTGTGCACTAGCGCACGAGATATCACATAAGAAAAGGGAACAAGGACAGGACAGAAAGAAGAGAGTGAGAAATAATTCCAGTCCTAACCCACCCTCTCCCTCTCAGCTGCTCTCTGTATTTATAGTAGGTATTGCTGGGCAAGAGCACTTGGAGGAAGAGAAAAGCCCAATTATAAAAAGGTCTTGATACATTGTAACTGAATATTTGCTTTTACACTCCTCCCCATCCCCAGCCCCAAGATAAAATGAATAGCCAGGGCCTCCTGTGGCCTGAGGAAGCAAGAGAGGACAAGGTGCTCCCTGAGGGCTGAGAGCTGGAGGGACCAGAGGGCCTGTCTGCAGGCCTGCTTTGTTCTGAGTCTGGAAGCCAGAGGGGCCTCTCAGATCCACCGCAGGAGAGATCATTATCGCCAATATTTTAATTCGCCTGCCAGCAAAACAACATTGTCAGCAGCCATGCCCTGGCTGTGAAGGACAGCAGTGCCTACATATATCTACATATCTGAGTGTGGCCAACGGACTCATAAAGAGTAACCAGGCATCCGAGTTCTATAGCCTCTGCAGAGCCGTGGCTGCAGGCTGTGTCTGGCAGGAAGGCACACGCCTTCCCATGCACACCCACCCTCACTTTTAAATCACTTGCCTGATTTGACACTCTGCCGATGGCCTCCTGTTTGCCAGAAACCCCATATCACCTGGGCCAGGAAAATATTTTATTGATTTCTTTTTCCCTCGAGATCCCTAGACAGGGTGGAAATTGCATGCATCGAGAAGAAAATCCAGCAAATTCTCTTCTCCTTGGGCTGGGCCTTCCTTTGATTTTGGACTCTGGACTTTAGCTCTGAGTTCTGGGACTGACAAACTCCGCAGGAGAAGTGACGGCCTGGGATTTGAGGGGACTGGCTTCTGAGCTACCAGGCGGTGCCAGAAATGCCAGCTGACTGTCCCCAGATTATAAAGGAGCCTCTTTTGCACAAGTTACTAAGGCTGCACAGGTTTGGGGCTATGGGCCACTCGATTTTGCTTCAGCTTGTCAGGAATCTGTTGGCTCCTTGCAGAAAAGAAAAGATTAAGCAGAACAGTAGCATTTAAATCACTCAAAGTACTGGAATTGTACTTCTAGAAGGTCCCAGAGCTCCGGTGATAAAATTCGGAAAGGAAAAGCTTTCATTTTGATGAGCTCCACAGCCTTCTTCCAATGGAGCATCCTCTGAAAGCTAAGAAGGGGAGACTTTTTGGAACTGAGAGTTGCAGGCTTAGATATGATGGCCTCACTGGGAAGATGAATTTTGGGTAGGGACCTGAATGAAGCAAGTGAGAGAGTGAGTCCCGTGGATGTGTGGGAACAATATTCCAGGCCATGGGAAAAACACATGCAAAAAATAACAACAACAATAATAATAATGCTTAGCTATCCTGGGCCAGTCAGCATTACCTGTTACCTGTATCAGTGTTACCTGGGAGCTTAGAAATGTAAATTCTCAAGCTCCAGCCCAGGACGACTCTCAAGGTGAAGGTGAAGCCCAGAGTATCTCTCTCTCTCTTTATCTCTATCTCTATCTCTATCTATCTCTATCTCTATCTCTATCTATCTCATCTATATCTATATCTATCTGTGTGTATGTGTGTGTTTTATATACATTTTATTACAATATAGTTTATATACTATAAAATTCAACCCCTTAATGTGTATATTATATATATATGTATATATAGATATGTTTTTAGTTGCGGTATAATTTATATACTTCAAAATTCAACCCTTTTAGTGTTTATTCCTGCGAGTTTTAATAAACTCACACCATCGTGTAACCATCAGCATAATCGAGATATAGAAGATACCATCTCTCCCTAAGATCCTCCTTTGTAGTCAATCTCTGCTTCTACTTCTCAGGTCCTGGCCTGCACTGATCTGTTTTCTGTGTCTATGATTTTGCCTCACAATTTATGTTTTCACAAGTAACTTGGGTGATTGTGATTTACACTGAAGTTTAGGAACTATTGTATTAGTCTAGATCATCAAACAACTTTACAAGGATTTATGATACCAGTGTTATACATAAGAACTACTTGGGTTCTTGTGAGAATTCCAAATGGCCCTTTTTCTATTATGCAGAAGAGTGTCACCTCTTACTTAAAGGCTTGGGGTGAGGGTTGGAGGGGCTACAATTCATCTTCAAATATATATTAAAGCATTTTTCTAAATAAAGAAAGTGTATGCCCTATGAAGAATGATGGTAAATAAATGCTTTTCCCCCTTCATTATGGCTAAAACATAACCCGTGGCTTGTATAATTTATTTAGTGTATTGGATTAAACATATTAGACATTTAAAAAGGCACTGCTGAGTTTAAAAAATGTAAAGGCTATCTCTGGGGTCAAAAAAGAAGAGGGAACTGAAAACCATAGTGAGAAGCAGTCTTTTCTTTCTTTTTTAGTTTCCTTTGCGAAGGGGATTGGGTTTGAACAGCCATGTGGTGACAAAGTAAGTGCCTATGGCTTCCTGAGAGAGTTAATCGGAAATGAGACAGCCACTAAAGCCAAGATTCTCAAATGACTACATCCTCGGTAAAAAGTGTATATTAGAAAAATTTGTCCACAAGCCTAAGGAGATAATAAGAAAAATTGTCTGGCTTTTGCTCTCAGTGTGGAAAATCTGCTTTAAGAAGTTGTAACCATAGACTGCTGTGTAGGGTTAATGCTGGCACTCCATACGTGCTTTAGCAGCTCCACGGTGAGAAATTATGTAAGTAGTTTGGGGGAGTGGTAATTTGGCCATTGTGAACACATCTTTAGGTAGGAAATGTTGTTCAGCCAGACAGTTTAGGATTACAATGGATAAAGTCTTACCGAAGATGATTTCGCAATAAAAAATTATACAACACCCAAAGAAACAATACACCGAGACAGAGCAAGTCAGCAGACACAATAAGCCATAGAATTAGGTCATCCTATCCTTTATTTAATTGAACTCTTGGAAGGCAATTAAAAATAAATATATTTAAAATGATTAAAGTTATCAAAGAAAGAGTTAGAAAATAAAAAAATATTTTAAAGTCTTAGTGCATTCGAAAAAATATAATAGAACTTAAAAAAATAAAAAGTACGATAGATTAAAAAAAAAAAATCTGTGGTTGAGTTAATCAGCAGATTAGACCCAAATGAAGGGAGGATTGGTGAACTGGAGCTAGTTCTGAGGAAACGATTCAGAATGCAACATACAAAGCAAACAAGGAAAATACGTCAAGTAGAAATGAAACGGAATGAAGATAGTTAGAAGGTTCGATGTGCATTTAATAGGAAAAAATAGAGAGATTAAAAAAAGCAACATTTGATGAATGGTTGAAACTTTACCAGAATTTATGAAAGATATAAATTCTCAGTTTAAATAAGCACAAATGATGAGCATGAAAATTAAAAATGTTCCATGAAAAAGTCTAAAAATAGCTTGTTTTTCAGTCCATTAGCTGGGTCTAGGAACTGACATGCCAAGAATCTTTTATAAACTTTTCTGTCATCCTTTGATGATCACTGGCTATATCCATTAATGATACATGGCTTTAAATTTTATTTTATGAATCATCACACAGCAAAACTGACCTTTTTATTTAATTAAAAAATTTTTTTAAAGGCTTATTCATTCATTCATTCATTCATTCATTCATTTATTTATTATGGTGACATCGGTTAATGAAATCCAGTTTCGGCTGTATATTTTAACAGAAAGGCCTATATATATTCAAAACTGACCTTTTTTGAGAGTAAATTTCTATGACTTTTACCACACATATAGATTTGTGTAAACACTGCCATTATCGGAATACAGAACAGATTCAGCAACCCTCAATCCTCCCTTTTTCTATCCCTTTATAGTCACACCCTTCCCCACCTCTGTAAAATTGGTCATCCACAGATCTGTTCTCCATTAAGTATATTTTGGTTTTTCAAGAATTCCATATTAACGAAATCATACAGTATGCAATCTTTTGAGGCGGGCCTCTTATCGTTCAGCATGATGTTTTTGAAATTCGTCCAAATTGTTGCATGTAACTGTAGTTCATTCTTTTTTACTCCTGAGTAGTGTTCTATTTGTATGGATGAATGATATTGTGTTTATCCATTCAGCTCTGGAATGACATTAGACCATTTCCAGTTTGGGGCAATTATGAATAGATAAGCTTTAAACATTTGTGTACAGTTTTTGTCTGAGTGTAAGTTTTCCTTTCTTCAGGGTATATACCCAGGGTATATATTACCATATGGGATTATTGAACCATATGATAATATATCTAAATTTATAAGAAACTTCCAAATAATTTTCCAGAATGGCTGTACTATTTTCGATTCTCATCAGTAATGTATGAGATGCCTAGTTTCTCTGCATCATCACCAGTACTTGGTATTGTCAGTATTTTTTTATTTTTAGCTGTTATTTTATTTCTAGCTGTTATAATAGATGTCTGGTGATATTGTGATTTTGTAATGACGTTGAAGTATCTATTCTAGTCTTTTTTTCATTTAAAAATTGTATATGTTTTCTTATTGTTGGGTTTTGAGAGTTCTTTATGTATTCTACATGTAAACTGTTTGTCGGATATACGATTTGCAAATATTTTAATCCAGTGTATAGCTTGTATTTTCAATCTTTTAGCAACGGCTCTTACAGGAGTGAAAGTTTAAATTTTATTTTATTTTATTTTATTTCATTTTATTTTTTTTTACGCCTACAGCACCTGGTCTTCCTAGGCGGTCTCCTATCCAAGTACTAACCAGGCCCGACCCTGTTTAGCTTCAGAGATCAGACGGGAAAGTTTAAAAATTTGATAAAATCAATTCATCTTTTTTTCCCCCTTTTACGAATCATGCTTTTGCTGTCATATTGAAGAACTCTGCCTACCTTACTTCACAAAGATTTTTTTTCTATGTTTTTCTAAAAGTTTTATAGTTTTACCTTTTAATTTAGATCTGTAATCCATTCTGAGTTATTTTATATGTGGCATGTGGTATGAATCAGTCCCTTTTTACATATGGATATTCAGTTAGGGTACCATTGAATTGCTTTTGCACATTCATTGAAAATTAATTTGTCATATTTGTGTGGCTCTATTTATTGATTCTATTCTATTCCATCGATCTATGTGTCTATTCCTTCACCAATATCACACTGTCATAATTACCGTAGCTTTATAGAGAGTCTTAAAATCAGGTAGTGCAATTCTTTAACTTTCTTCTTCTTTTTAAAAATCGTCTTAATAATTCTAGTTCCATTGCCTTTCCCTATGAATTTTTCCTGTAGAACACATTTGGGCTTTCATTAGTTTCTTTCTTTTTTTTTTAGTTTTCGGCATACAGATTTCATACGTGCTTTGTTAGATTTACAGTTAAATGCATTTTTAGTTATACTAGATAGTGTCTCCCAAACCATCTACTGGTGGTTGAGAGTTTCAATTTCCCCACATTTTTATGTATACTGGATATTGTAAAAACTTTTAGTAATAAAAAAATCATTTTGCATATATATATATATATATATATATTTATTTATTTATTTATTTATTTTAAAGTAATTTCTTTTGTAGAGTAGACAGGGTATCTTCCTCCAACCCTCTTCAGACTTATCTGTTGAACTTAGAACACATATCCTGAACACAGAGCATTACAGATCAAATGTGTGTACTACATTGCAGATAACCCTTGGCAGCTCAAAAGGAAAGCTTGCTGTGCGCTTAGCTTAACATTTTTTCAATTTTCTAAGGAATAAACCTAACCAGTCTCCAGATGAGTATTTTGGCTCTGAGATTCCCTGAGATAGTTCAGAGTAAATGAGCTACGGACTGGTTGCTGAGACCTACGTTTAATTTCCAGCTCTGCCTCTGACCTGAGTTGTGAATTTGGAGGAACCACTCTGCTGTCTCATCCTCAGTGCTTGTAATTTTATTGAGATTGAAGATCTAAAGATTGTTCCTGTTCTGTGGTTCTGATTTATATAAATGATCAATTATACTTCTCAAGTGGGAAATAAAGAAATATAAGAGTGGAGAAAAGGAAAACCAGAAATAAGAAGAGAAAAGGAAAGGATTAAAGAGAGAAAAAGAATTCAAGTTCTGCTGGCTGCCTTGATGAAAGGTTGACTGGTTGTCTAAATTATCATCAGTCACTCCAGGAGCGCTTTCTCAGGGGAAGGAGATAGGGAAGGGGGTAAGGAGGTAGGGGTTGATGGGAGGGAGTGGATAACATCACTAGAGCAAGTCCAAGTGTCTGACCTTCTGATTGTGGGTTAAAAACCTCATTTGCACACTCCAAGATAGCTGTGGTTAAAGATCTTCTTTTGCCATTTTGCAGTATTGTGATTATACTTTATTTGCACGATAGATCAATAAATATGTGAATTTAGTGATTTCAATGTAAATGTGGCTTTTGAAAATGCCAACTCATTGGAGGCAACAGGTAGTAAACAGAAAACAGAAAAAAAAAACCCAATAATTTTGCAATAGAAGAAATGGAGGTTCAGAGAAATCAAAACACTTAATTCCACAATTATTTATTTAGTTCCCATTTGGTGCCAGATTGATGCAAGACAGGACAAATTTCCCCAAGTGACAGGGAGACCAAGCCCTGTACCGAGAGAAGAACAGGGTCCTTTGACAGAGTGCAGGAAGAATTCAACACACACGCCGAGGTGAGAGTCAAAAGGAAAGTTTATTAGAAAAAGGGTAACACTCCACAGAGTGTGGTCTCCTCTCAGAGGCAGAGAGCGAGAGGGACCAAGAAAGACATGCATAGAAAGACACTGAGTAAGGTGGCTGAGTGTTCAGGGAATCCAGTTTACATATCATTCTTTAGTTCTTGTGAGTTATAGTTTAAAAGACTGTGTTAACCCATTTCCTTTGATATGGACATACAGTCAGGAAGGGGAAGAGTATGTAGCCTGAAAAGGTAAGACTATGTCGAGTGAAAGGCCTGCTGGCGGTTCCCAGCCTTTAATCCTTAGGTTCCCCATGATTTTAGCCACAGGGAATGAATGACTCTTGGTTCCTGCTTCCCCTTCACAGATGTGGGGAATGGGCTATTAGGAACCCCAGCAGAAATCTTCCTTTGTTCTGCAGGTGTCCTCCTGGCCTGGCTGCAGGGCTGATCAGCATATTGCAGTCTCTGAATGCGGCTTGATTAACATTTTAATTCTCTTGCCTCTTCCCTATATTAATATGATGCGCTTACTGTGTGCTGAAAATTCAGCGTTGAGCAAGGGACCCATTAGTGACATTCATAGGATTGCCCAAAGAGATACCCGGTAAGCAGCGGGGGCTGGATGCATACGCTGTCAGGCTCTAACATTAGTTTAGAGGCCACTAAACCATGCTGCTTTCAGTATCTGTGACATGTGTGGCTGAGCACTCTGATTTCCCATTCTGCTTCTAATTAACCCCAATATTTCCTAACCTAGTATAAAAGTCACTTTGCCCTTTACATCGCTGATTAGGTCTTTGATTATTTATTGATTATTATTATTTATTGATTATTTATTGATCATTATTTATTGATTGTTTATTGATTATTATTTATTGATTATTTGCTGAAGGTGTTTCACATACTAGAACAGAGATACTGATTATTTGATGAGCTCAAATTTATCAATTTGTCTTTTTATAGACTGTGCTTTTCATGTCATGTTTAAAAACTCTTAACCAAGTCCTAGATCCTGAAGATGTTCTCCTCTGTTTTCTTCTTAGAGTTTTATAGTTTTACATATTACATTTAAGTCTATGATCCATTTTGAATTTTTTGTATAAGATGTGAGCTTTAGGTTTCGGCTCATTTTATCTTGTTGCCATTGAATCGCTTTTGCACTTTTATAAAAAATCAGCCAAGCATATTTATGTGAGGCTATTTCTGGGTTGTCTAATATATTTCATTGATCAATGTGTTTGTCTCTCTCTCTCTCTGCCAGGACCAGACAACCTTGGTTACTGTAGCTATATATTACATCTAGAAATTGGTAAAGTGAATCCTCGCACTTTATTCTTTCTTTTCAAAATTATCTTAGCTATTTTGGCTTCTAATGTTTCATTATCAAATTCGAGGTTTGCTATGTGTATACCTTTATGAATCTAAGGAGAAAATCTTCAAAGCCGAGGCTTGGTGAAGAATTTTTACACTGATATCAAAAGCATGATCCATAAAAATGGATAATTTGGACCTCATCAAAACGCAGAGCTTCTACTCTGTGACAGACCTGTTAAGACTATTAAAAGACTACCAACAGAGTTAGGGAAACAGTTGCAAACTGCATATCCGACAAAGGGTTAGTACCTAGAATACATGAAGAACTCTCCAAACTCAACAGGAAAACAAACAATTTAATTAGAAAATGGACAAATGATATGAATGGACGTTTCACCAAAGGGGTATGTGAATGGCAGATAAGCATATGAAAAGATGTGAAGCATCGCTAGCCTTTAAGAAAATGCAAATCAAAACTGCAATGTCACTACACACCCATCAGAATGGCTAAAATAAAAAAGCAACCACATCAGATGCTGGTGAGGATGCAGAAAAACTGGATTATACAGGTATTGCTGACGTGACAGGGTGCAGTCACTCTGGAAAACGCCTTGGCAATTTCTTATAAAACTAAACGTGAAAGTTTCATTTTTTGAAGGCTGACCTGATAGCTAGCAGTAACTCTTGCTGAACTCTAGTTAGCTCTAATAACATGTCCATGGTTTATCTTGGCTTTTCTGTATGGAAAATTATTTCTTTGAATTGTTATTCTTTGCTTATTCCTTTCCAATTCTTGTATCTGGTATTTATTTTTCTATTCTTATTGTGTTGGTTAAGGTCTCTAGGATAATACCTACCTTATTCCAGACTTTACAGACAATCTTCTAGTGTTTCATCATCAAATTTGAGGTTTGCTATTTGTATACCTTTATGAATTTAAAGAAGTCCTTTTTCAATCTTAGTTTACCAAGACTTTTTTTTTTCATAAATTGGTGTTGAATGCAGTAATTTTAAAAAACCATCTATTGTTGTGATGAAATTGCTTTTTCTTTGAATTTGTTAATGTGGTAAAATATATTGGTAGATTGAGTTGTGTTTTTATTTTATTTTATAGTGTTCTAGGATATGAAAGTGTCTCTATAGAATAGTCTTATGTTTCTCCTAAGACTCAGAGGTTTTACTGTTTCTAGATTAGTTTTCACATTAATTTCTTGTTCTAGGTCTCTCATACCCACGTGAGCAGTGTAGATTCTGACCCCCTGTCCACGGGGGGATATAAACTTGGACTTTCGATTTTCCTTGGAAGATCATTTCTCTACTCAGATCCTTAGGCAGAAGACAATATTCCTTGCTGCTTTCCCGCACTTGTATTTTTCAGAGGGTCGGCTCTTTCAGGATTCTAGGCCTTGGTATTTATTCTCCCTTAGCTCTAGTTCTAAGCTGGATGCTGTTGGGCCATGGACTCAACGGCTTCATACTTGGATCTGTTTCTAGAATTTCCTAGTCTTCTTTCTACCCTCCACCCCCAGGTTGATTATAGATTATTTTTATTTTTATATTTAATCTAGTATTTCTATAATTGGGGGAGTTGGAGGAAGAGCTAAACCAGCTGAGTTTCCCATATTTCTAAAAATCTTCTCCTCTAATAATATTTTTCTCTAGGAAGAAATATTTTAGATTTCCAAACTACTGTCATACAATAAAAAATATGATGTGAATATAAAGTGAATCCCTACCAGCCAGCTGCATCACTGGGACACTAGTGCCTACCTCACGAGGCAAGCGAGATGATTAAAGGAAATAATGCCAGGTAATGCGTCTATCCCAGCTTTTGGGCCATAGTAATGCTCAGGAATTGTTCATTATTATTATAATGATTCAAATTATCAACACTATCTGGAGGTCCCTACTGTTCTGCTAGGGTAACTTTTTAAATGTAAGTAAAGTTATAATTTTTGAGTAGTTTCAGATTTACAGGAAAGTTGCAAAGATAGTACAGATTCCCAACACCCTTTCCCCATTTTCTGCCACAGTTAACATCTCACACTTCCACTGTACATTTGTCACAGCTAAGGGACCTTGTTGGTACATTTCTATCAACTCAACTCCGCTCTTTCTTTTGGACTTGACTAGTTTTGACCCAATGCCCTTTTTCTGTTCCAGATTCTCCTCCAAGATACCACATTACTTTGAATTGTCAGGTTTCCTTATGCCTCTCTGGGCTGTGACAATTTCTCAGATTTTCTTTAACTTTTGAAGACCTTGATTGTTTTGAGGAGTACTGATGAGGTATTTCTGAGTATGTCCCTCAATCTGGGATCGTCTGATGTTCCTCTCGTGTTTGGACTGGGTAGAGTTACATGTTAAGACGGAATGGGTTAGTCAGCTGTTCACTTTCAATGAAGACAGGAAGGAAGGGGAAATTCACCCACAGGGTAGTAACATAAGGCCAGGGACTAAAATGGCCATCGCTACCAAATGAACACCTAACATGTTATGTATGTGATATATATCTATAACTTCATCTGCGTTCATATCTATATCTATACATTTCTGTCTCCATCTCTATTTACATACAGATATGCACACGTATGTATCTTGGTGTATATAACAGAATATAATCTTAAATCCTACAAATAATTCATCTCGATAAATTTAATTTTCTTCATTTTACAAAAGAGAAAACAAACAAAAAAAACCAAACCAAAACAAAAGGGGTTCAGAAGAAAATGGCTCAGAAAAGAAGTTCGGAATAAAAAGGTTCAGAAGCCTTCAATGACTTACTGAGGCCACCCCACTAACAGGTGCCAGTGCTGGGACTCTCGACACTACACAGCCCTGGCCACTCCGGTCATCTCTGACCTGGGAACACGGTGGTAAGGATGCCCGTAATATTTATTAAATCTTGGTACTTTTCCCAAGGTTGTTATTTTTTTCTTGCGTCCCATTTTCCCTTTGGTGGTGGGCAGCAAAACGCCTCAAACCAAAAGGGGCCCATGGGATTGCTTTGAGAGAGAACCTGGAAGAAACATGCTGGGAGCCTACTTCCTTTGCTGCAACCAGCCGTGGGAGAGCCGCTCCCTTGGGGAAAGAGTGGGGGACAGCGGCTTTAAGACTAGAAGGAAAATAGCCAACCCCCTAGAGACCACCAGGTACCAAGCCTAAGACTGAAAAGGGAACCTGGAGCCTTGGTGTTTCTCAGCCGTTTACCAAGACATTGTAGGACGACATCTGCGCATGTGTGTGGGGTTGTAAAATAATAGCACTATTCATAATAATAACCGTGAAAATAATTGTTTCCCCAGCGCATCCCTCTCCTCCCATTCCCTTCTGCTTTCTTCGTTTGTCTTTAGTGGGTTTGCTCCCAGTTCAGACGCTCTCCTGACTGCCAGTCCAGCACATGACTGAAACACTCACCATTACCCACTTATTGATTAGCTTCCATAAAATCCGCTCATCGTCTTCTAAAGTTTGGTGCAATCTGATGTCCTGATTACTCCCTTATTAGGTTCTGCTTCGGACAGAATTACTCAGCCAAATTGAAATTCATGGTTGTTATGAACCATTTCCAAGACATCACTCAAAAGCAAATCGAGAGATGCTTCTTGCCTGCTTCTGCCCATTAGATTTTAGATGAAAATTCACATCCCATGCCATGCCCATTAACGTGAGGTTGCTGTTTTATTTATGATCTTTACTCGGTATGTTGGAGTCCATTTCTGTTGTCACATTTTCACCAACATACATCAAAATCTGACTCTCACCTTGCACGGCTGTGGAAGCTGCGTGTCTGTGTTATTTTATTTAGACGATGCCTGGACCAATTGGAATTCCTTTGCCTTTTCCTCCCCTCCTTGGACAAGATGGAGGAGAGTGAATAAGACCAGAACTTTCTCTGTGTTTATTTTTAAACAAAGCCTCCTTAAATTTAAACAATATCATCTCCTCCTTCAGGAAGCTGGCAGCTTTCTGGCCTGGGGACACAATTCTATCTTTGTCCTTAAGATGGAGTCACCCATCAGTACCTCATCTCCTCTGTCTAGTGTGTGCTGATGGAAGCTCATCTGCTAGGTCCGCATGGAGGACAGCGTGACCTCTTAAGGTGTTCTGAGAAGTGAGAGTTCAGAAATGTGCTCATGTCAATAAAGAACCACACTATACTGCTTTCCCCAGAAGTTCCTGGATTTCTATCTTGCTTGTCACCTGCCCAGCACCCTGACCTCAAGAGATGCTTAGTTGTGGGGTGTCAGGTGACGTGACTCACTTCAGGGCCGTGAGAAGGCAGATCTCTAGAGTGGGACCAACAGAGAAGTTGAAGTCTGGTCCTGTGTTCCTGTCCCAGCTCCATCACTTACTAGCTGTATGACCTCGGGCAAGCTACATCATGTCCTGGAAACACCAGTTTCTTATCTACACACTAGAAGTTAGACTATTTAATTCATAGTGCTCTAAGGGAGGGTCAAGCGTATCAGGAGGTGAAACATACTTAGTACTAGTGCTTAGCATGTCCCATCGTTACCTTAAGATAATTTTTTTTTGAAAACTAAATATCTTTGGGTTCTATTGAGGCACAGACCCTTGGACCTTAGAATGAGACAGATCTGTATTCAAAATCTGGTTCTACCACTTATCAGCTTTATGAACTTGACCAAATTGCAAAAATTTTGAGACTTGGAATTCTTACTTGTAAAACAGAAGAATTATATGGACTACATAGCATATGTGCAAAAACTATTAGTGGTTTCTCCTTCCTTTGACCTTGCCCTTGAGCATCACTTGTGCAGGTCGTTTCATTTAACATGGCCGATATTTGGTCATCTGAGAAGGTGGTCATGTGGCTTGGTGGTCTTAAGATGACCAAGCACCTGGACAGTTTTTTCTGTTCTAAACCCTATATGTATGAATTCATATACATGTGCATTTCCTTTTTTCCCCCAAAACTTTTTATCTCTTTTATTCTCTCCACCAACGATTTAAGTCATAGGTCTTTTATTGACCTCTGGGTCAGCGGAACTATTTGTACCTCTGAAGCTTGCCATCTGATGCAAAGACAGGGTGGGCTGAGGTTGGGATGTGCTTCTGTCCACGGCCCCTCCACAGAGCCCAGCTCTGGGAGTTGGAAATCCCCACTTTTTGCCTCCTCATGGCCACAGGAGTAGAAATTTAACCTTCACAATTTTGGAGCAAGGATATGAAAGAAAAACTCAACTTTCTCCCGTTCTCCATCCCTGCCTCCCCCTCCCGCTTCCAGAAACTTTTACTGCTTCTACCTCCCAGGTCTGATAAATTAGGCTCAGTCTTGTCATCACAATGGGCCTCACTGTCCCCATTTGCAACCAAAGGATAATGCAACCTCTTATCTCGTTTGGGGATGTCGAGGGGTGCTAAAAGAGGTATCCTACACAGGGGCTGGCCAAGTCTCTGCCTTACGTTAGTGTGGAGTTAGTGGTGAGTCCCTCCTGCTTTAATTCCTCCTGGCTTTCCAAGCACCTTCACAGTGAAGCCAAAGCCTGTTTTCTTATGTGGCTCTTCTGTTCTGAGCACATTCTTTCTATGGGGCCTTCCACAGAAGCAGTGTGAAGCCACTACTACTCTCTCAATGCCATTGATGAAGAAAGTGAGGCTCAACTGTGCCACTTGGCTGAAGTCACTCAGTTACGATAAGGCTGGAGAGCTGATCTCTCCATTAGGTACTCTGAGCTGCGGGCCTGGAGTGTACCTGCTTCTTAAGAGCCTTCAAAAATATTCGAGACCTAAAAAATGATGATTAGCTTAAATATAGTAAAAGAATGCTGTACAATCAAAATTAAAAAGCATTTCAATATTCACAGAATATGATAGTGGGTCAACTTGTCCTTTGCAACTTTCCTCTTATGTAATTATATGTAAATTTCATTAATGTGGAATGTAGGTACAATTTACTGGTTTGTAGGCTGTAAGATAAGTGAGGTAGGGCCTTCAAAAGCAAAGGAGCTTAAATCCTGGGAAGAGACTGAAACAGCCTGAAGCGAAACCCAGTCATAGCGCCAGGTCTTTCCAGACTGTTACAGCTTCTTCTGGAGCTTTCCTAAGTCACCGCTCTAGGCTCTCTCTGGTCTGTGGGATGGGTAAGGTATTTTCAGATTCCTTTCTAGGGCTAACAGGTGAGTCAGAGAGTTTAACAGTCCTCCATCCTCCCACAAAACTGTCTGACCATCTTCACCTTTTCTTCATTCGTTTATGTCACGTGCATGGTCATCAGGAGACACAGGATCTTAATCAAGTCCCCTTGTGTGCTTCTGCCATGCGAGACTGTGCCTGGCAGTGGGACTTATTGGATTTCCGCTTCGTACTCACAAGAGGTTGGGAGGCTCCCACTCCCATTGTCGAGAATCGCGGTGGCCACCCCCGCCCCACGTCACTCTACACTGAGAACAGACCCAAGGACACCAGGCCTGATTTGCCCACCAGTGATGACCTCTCTGTTTTCCTGGCAGAAACATACAACTTAATCCCCAGCCTGGGCACTGCCATCTGTGATAGCGTCTTGTACCCCAGCAGGGGGCTGAATCGCTTGCTGGTTCACAACAAAAATTAGAGCCCCGGGGGGAGGGGCAGCATGTTTCTGCACACGCACACACAGCCGCACTGATGTTGGGAGCTTTTCAAAGCTCACGGACACGCGATGGCTGCACCTGCTGTCTTTCCCACTGCACGTGTTCTTCCTTCCAATTGTTCTAACAGCTTCTAGACCCCTTTCCAGAGCCTCCCATGTCACTACATTAGAGACACCTTCCCAGAGCAGAACCTATGGGATACTTTAGTGTGACATTCAGAATCTGTCACAGTCCGTGTCCAACTTTACTGTGACAGTTAATTTTATGTGGTAAGTTGGGGTGCCCAGACATTTGGCCAAACATTGTTTTGGGTGTGTCTGTGGAAGCGTTTCTTAGGTGAGTATAGCATTCCAATAGGTTGATTGAGTAAAGGAGATTGCCTGCCCTAATGTGGGTGGCTCTTATCCAAACAGTTGAAGACCTGAATAGAACAAGAAGGCTGAGTAAGTGGGAATTCTGCCTACCTATCTACTTGAGCTGGGACATTAGTTTATTCTGGCCTTTGGACTCAGACCGGATGTGCACGTTAGCTCCCGTGGATCTCTAGTTTGCTGACTGCAGATCTGGGAACTTCTCAGCTTCCATAATCAAGTGAGCAAATGTCTTATAATAAATCTCTTTATATGTATACATAAATTATATGTTATGTATACATGCATAT
Organism: Pteropus medius; assembly: GCF_902729225.1. Taxonomy (NCBI): domain Eukaryota; kingdom Metazoa; phylum Chordata; class Mammalia; order Chiroptera; family Pteropodidae; genus Pteropus; species Pteropus medius. Next base: position 2,866,950 of record NW_024347791.1, read on the forward strand.
ACAAAGAGACTGATTTTATACACACTTTTGCACACCCTTTTGGCTCTGTTTCTCTGGAGAGCCTTGACTAATACAGATTTACTATTATGGACTGCATGTTTATGTGTCCCCCAAATTTATATATTGAAACCCTAACTCCCAGTTTGGTCGTATTTGGAGATGGTGCCTTTTGGAGGTAATCGGGCTTAGGTGTGGTCAGAGGGCAAGGCCCCGGTCCGATGGTATTAGTGCCCTCGTAAGGAGAGACTCCAGAGCGTGCTCTCCCCCACTTTTCTCCTCTCTTCACTGCCCCCAACCCCTGCACAGGTACAAAGAAGAGGTCACGTGAGCACACAGGGAGATGGTGGCCATCTCCAAGCCAAGAGAAAAAGACCTCAGGATGCAGCTTACCTTTCTAGCACCTTGATCTTGGACTTCTCATCCTCCAGAATGTGAGAAATACACGTCTGTGTTGAAGGCGCCCAGTCTATGGTATTTTGTTATGGTAGCCTGAGCTGACTAAGACATTTCTTTCCCCAAGAAGGGAGACCACTCAGGATTACGTAGGAACTGTTCCTAGAACCTGTTATGGGAAGCATACAAATCTGAACAGAGCAAAGGTGACTGTGGTGTGTGCCATGGTGCCACTCAGATTCTTCTTCAGGACTGAGGCCCTCAGTCTCCCAGCTGCTGGGAGTGTGGAGATTTCTCCACCGAGTCTTCTCCAAGCATTGCCCTCGGCAGAAGTTCATGTCCTCCCCTAAGCTCATGTTCTATCCACAGGGAGAACCTGCAGCCAGTGGCAATGGTACAAGTGGGAGTATAAGGCCCAGACTTCGTGCCCAAGGCGGACAACTCCAAAGCTCCCTGTGGGATGGGCTGAGGCATCTCCTGTGATTCTGTCACAGCTCAGCTTCTTCCTCTGCCCCATCCCACCCTCCTCAGTCACCCACAGTCGGTCCCAAGGGCACCCTTCTTTGCTTCCTGCATGCAGATTTCCATCTCAGATTCTATTTCCTGGGAAACCTGGCCAAAGACACTTTTATATTATGAGTATTTTATTAAGGCCCCTTTATATAAAATTTATAGACAATATACCTACCTCAGCACAAAATTAAAAAACATACACTCCCTAACCATAAAAAGCAAAGGAATATTTAATAAAATAATAATTCATTTAATATTTAATAAAGTAATAAGGTATCAGGTGAAACTATAGCAGAAAATAAGAATCAGTCAGATGTTTGTGCTGTAAAATCACCAAGAATTTGAGGGAGCAACAATCCAGGGGGTGTGGTTTGCCAACTTGGATCCTGCTTTGGGGGGTAGTTTGTGAATTAGCGCTATCAACTCTAGGGAAAGTTCCGAACAAAACAAACACAATATTATCTCAATATAAGTGGGATTTGTACTCCTGGAAAATTCAGTTTAAATAAAAGAGTATAAAAATAGGGAAAAATTATTTTGTGTTTCTATGTAAAAGAGTGAACGTTTTTCAGCTCAGATCATTGAAAAGCTGTGTTTTGTTTCTTTTTCCTGTACGGGAATGTCTGCCAGGATAGTGGGAGGTGGTGAGAGTCGTGACGCAATTCTTCTGTGGCTCTAGTGCCATCATTGCAGGACATAAGCACCATAGGTCCCCACCTACGAGTGCCCCCATCATTGAGACAAGCAGAATCGCTCCCATCTGCATCCTGGGAACAGTCCTGGTTCTGCTGAAAAGGAAGGTCAATGGGGAAAAGGAAAGGGAGCGAATTTTGAACAGCAGCCCCCAAACTGAAGACAGCCACTCTAGAGTCACCCTGGTCAGCGCAGGACCCAGTTTTGGACCCAGGCCCGCGTGATGGAGTCCCACCGCCTCTCAGATCAGCCCACACCCCCGTGCTGACTTCATTAGGGGTGATTAGGGTCAGAGGAATGGCTGCCAACTTCTGGGAACCCTCTACCAGCCACTCTTTTTACACTCACTAGTTTCAGGAGTGTTGAAACACAGAGCCTTTTTAAGCGGCACCCTCCCCTCCGCACCCCTCCGTTTAGCTTTAGGCGTCACACCAGTGCCCCTGGAAGCGCGGCTGCTTGATCTCTGCTCACTTAATTACTTCTATTTCGAGCAGGATGATTGAGGAACGGTGGCACCAGCCTCTTATAACCCCTGTTTGAAAAAGACAGCCAGGGCGGGCAAGTTTAGCTTTCATGATTTGACAGCCTGGTAATCGGTAATTAATTGGTGAAGGCTGCATTTTAGCAATCGCAGAGGCCGTTTGTGGGGGCGATTACTCCGTGAAGGCCCACGATCCCTCCCTCTCTTTTCTTCTTTCCTGTGTCTTCTGCTGAGCCTCTCATTTTCCTTCTGTACTTTTCTTAACTAGACTGCCCCACTTTCTATCTGAAGATTGGATCGCAAGAGGAGGGAGGGAGAGAGCGGTGGGGGCGGGGAGAGAAAGACAGGAAGAGAGGGAGATAGAGGAAGAGAGAGAGGAAGACAGAGAGGAGAGATAGGGAAGACAGAGAGGAGAGAGAGAGAGTGTGTGTGAGTGGAGAGAGAGAGAGAGAGAGAGAGAGAGAGAGAGAGAGAGAGAGGGAGAGAGAAACATGCTTACTTACGAAGGCACCATCGCACCTGAACCTCTTCATAGACGGGGTGGCTTACGAACCACAAAAATGTGTTTCTCACACTTCTGGAAGCTGGACGTCCAAGATCGAGGCACCAGCACTTTCTGTGTCTGGCGAGGAGGGTCCACTTCCGGGTTCATCGATGGCTGTCTTTTTGCTGTGACCTTACGTAGCACAGGTGCAAAGGGAGCTCTCTGGGGTTTCTTTTATAAGGATACTAATCCCATTCATAATTCTACCCTCATGACCTAGTCACCCATCAAAAGCCCCACCTCCAAATACCATCGCACTGGGGGTTAGGCTTCAACACATGAATTTCGGGGGGACATTGGTCTGTATCATACACTGACACTACGGTACATGGCTGGAGGATGCCGAGGATCCCTTTCTCCCTGTGGTATCTCATTGGTAGAGGACTAGGGAAGCTTAGTAGTCAACGGCTGCAGAATTAGTCATAGAACTAATAAACTATTGCTCTCTGCAAGGATTCTTTCTTTGCAAGAATGGAGGCTGACTCTCTGGCTTAAGTAATGAAGGAACTTATTTGAAGGATATTGGGTAACGTATAGATTTAAAGGATTTGCTGAACAACCAGCTGGTAGAAAGGACAGGAACCAGGACACATGAGGACACTCGACATTCAGCATTAGGAACATGTGAACCGGATCCATGGGTGGTTGCCGTCAGATGACCAATGGCTTTGTGAACCTTTGCTTAAGATTCAAATTCTTCTTCGGAAAGAGATGCTGATTGTCCCAGCTTAGGTCCAGCGCACTCCTCCAGGGGGTGTGATAGAGGAGTGTGGTGGGCATTGCGGAGTGTGGCCCTATGATTGGCACCATCACTAGAACCACCTGGAGGGAGGGAGGGAGGAACGTTCCCCTCAGGGAGGAATGCTGTCGACTCAAGCCACAAATGCCCACCATAGAAACCTAATACTGAAGGTTGCCTACTTGCCCATTTGATGCTTGAGACTCCACCACATGATCCTGCACTAGAACATGCCATGACAGACAAGAACATTGCGGCAAACGGTGTAGCCATGGGAGAATCTGCCCCAAAGCAGATGGAAATCTATCTCCATGTGGCTCGCTCCTGCTGCTGTCAGCCCATTTTCCTGGAGCTCCCCACCTCAAGTCAATCCTACCATTCCAGAGGTGGTGCTTTAAAGACTTGATGATGGAAATTATGGCTTTATGGTTCATGTCTTATCCAGGCTTAAACAGCCTTCATTCCTTTAACCATTCCTCAACCTCTTGGTGGCTTCTGGATGCTGGACAAGTGCATTAATTTCCAGAATGAAGACACATCTCTAACTATACATCTCCATAACTCTTGTTTAAGGCAGATTCTAAGAGTCAGATCATACATCCTTTCAACAATGAGTATTTATGGCACACCTGCCCAGGGGCAGGCATTGTACCAGATGCCGGGGACACACAAACATCATCCTCCCTTCTACCCATTCCTGATGTGGATCTTGGTCTAGCACTGACCACTTTCCCCCATCACATGCCCCTTCCCTTCTCTTAGATGGGCTGGGTGGGGAAAATATGGAAGTAACAGAATTATTTTCTTCATTTTTCCCCTCCTCAACTCTAGAAAATGCTGAACTGTTTCCTTACTTTCCACTAAAAAATGGGATTCTTTCTTTTCCAAATAAAATATATCACTAACATTTATTGAGCATCTGCCATATGTCAGATGTGAAGTTAGACAATTTCATGTATTTTATCACTTATTAGCAACCTCTTTGGAGTAAGTATACCAGCCCGGCTTTTACAGATGAGGTGACTGGGGCCCTCAAAAAGTCAGTTGCCCAATGACAAGCTGGTATGAGAGCAAAATTATGTTTCTGTGATTTATCAAATAGGAAACAATCCTTTGGTTTATGCTGCTAGAATGCCATCCTAGATGACAAGACCATTGTTCTCTGGAAGGAAGATTTGTGGTGTGTTCATCTCTGAACTCCTAGCACCTGGCATATCCTTGGGACTCAACATATGCTGGGTGATTGGATAGTCATCAGATTCCCGGGGTGGGGACAGACATGTGAAGACATGGAGACTATCCCGTATTTTACATGCCTTCCGAAAGGATGAGCTCACACCTGCTCAGAAATATGTGTAGCTCTGCCATAGGCTGGGCTCCCCCAGGCCCTTGTTCGTTTTGTATAGGTTGTTTTTTTTCCTGGAGGGCTGGTTCCCTGCCCCTGTTAATTTTGACTTGGCAATTAAATGCCCATTCATCTCTTAAGCTTCACGTCAAATGCTGTTTCCTCTGTGAGGTTTCCCTGACTCTGATTTACACAGGTTCCTACTCTCTTGTTTGTACAATGCTTTGCAAAGACCACCGAGGTACTGTCTTGCTGTGTCGAATTGCCTTTTTGCTTGACTCTCTGTCATTAGGCTGAGTGAGGCCCTTTGTATACTGGGCATCCAACATAATGAGTGTCACATGGCAGGTGGTCAGTGAATATTTGTGGAATGAATAAACAGTATATCTAGGAACTGATTAAAAAATCCAAGAACAAGAATGCTAACAGCCACCAATTTCATTAAGTTCTGTGTCAAAAATAGTAATCGATAAAGCCAGAAGCTTAGCATTTTGTTTAAATTTCAGAAAAACAGTCAGAACTCACTTTATTAAACAATCTGTACAGCAAGAATAGGAACCGGGAAAATTCTCGATTTCCACCGGAAGGAGATCAATGTTTCTACAGAAAGAAGCAGAGTCAGAACTGCTAAGATTTATGAATATGCACGTTTTCACACTGTCATTGTTTTATGACTTATGTAAGTACTTAAAAATGTTTCATAAACTTGAACCTAACTAAGCGAGGGGGTCCTAATGTAAATTCTCTCTTAGAGAAAAACACAGCCGAGGCCAATAGGACTTTTTGTTTGTGTAGTTGTTACTGTTTTCTTTCTCGAATGTTAAGTTTAGAGACTTAGAAAGAATAGCATGAAGTAGAAATGGAATCTGCTTTGAGACTTGTTATTCTTAGCAAAACAATTCCAGATAGCAAAGCATTTTACTAATTAAAGCCAGCTCCTTTCTTAAAGGGGAAGCTCACGTTATTTAATTCCCCAATTTCCTCCCAAAAGAACATCTTGCACATTTTTTGTTTTTCTTAGTAATATGTGGAGTATGCAAAGAAAATCCCAAACGCAGACACCCAGTGTGCCTTTCACATAATAAAGCCTACCGTGGGAACATGGGAATTGGCACAAGGATGAAAATGATGTCCCTGTGACAAGGGATCTACTAATAGTAGCTATCACTTACTGGACACTTCATTTAATTCTCATTTAACTCTCACCAGCCAGCCCTTGTCAGTGTTATCACCCTCCACCATCGTGTCCTGCCCGGTGGAAGCCAACTCTTGTCTCTCGAAACTATTCATTTCATAACAGGCAAGATGGGACTTTTAAAATCAAAGTCTGATCACGTCGCTTTCCTGCTCAAAACCACGTGGGCTCCCTCGGCTCAGCAGGTCTGCAGGACCTGCCCTCTGTGCCACATCATCCTTCAGGTCTCGCCTTCTCCTTCCAGTTACCCGCTCTGCTCCAGCCTTTCTGGCTTCTTTACTGCTCCTCTGACCTGCCAGGTGAGCCCTCAGCACCGTACCTGCTGCTATCCCAGGGTCTTTGCCCTCCGTCTACCCTCTGCCTGGAATCCGCCCCCACCAGATACGCACATGGTTCGCTCCTTCAAGTTTGTGTCAAATGCCCCCATCTGAATGAGACCTACTTTGACCACCATATTTATAAGACTGAACCTCACCAGTCCATTCCCTCTATGTCTTCTCTTTTCTCTTTCTCCTTAGCAGCCAACACCTTTTAATATACTATACCGTGTGCTCACTCACACTGCTTGTGGCTATCTCTACTCCATCCCCACTCCAACTGTCTCCTCAACATGCCACTAGAAGGTAAGCTCCACGAGGGCAGGCTCATTTGTGTTTGTTTTCTTTACCTTGACCAGTTGCCCGGCACATGGCAGGTGCTCAATTTGTATTTGTGGAACGAATCAAGAAAAAAGGCTCTGAGTGGTCGAATAACTTGGCCAGAGTCACACAGCTATTACACAAAGGTGCAAAGGTTCTAGCTCAACTCAGAGTCAATACTATCACACCTGTGCAACACTGGGTCTGTATCTCTTTGTGGGCAAAAGGAAGAAGGATGGAGGGCTGTACATATCTGAACGGCAGGAAACCCTTATGGGGCTGGTGGTGTATTTTCATCACACTGGGCAAGAAAACAATGGTGAAGCCATACCTGAGTCTGTGTCCCAGCTCTCCACTTGCTAGCTGTGTGGCCACAGCCAAGTTACCTGACTTCTCTATAACTCAGATTTGTTAGCCACAAAATGAGGGTGATGATGGTCTTCAGGTGGTTATCATGAGAATGAAATCACACAGTGCTACTAAAGTCAAGGTAACAGGTAACTTATATCTGTAGATATAAGTCATTATATTGTGAAATGATAGTAAGTCAGTGCTTGAGTACGCTCAGATTTCCTACCTCCTGCTGGTTGCTAAAATGAATTCTAACTCAGCTCCCTCCAGTCTCTCCCTGCTTCCCATCTTGCCCAATGGAAGAGACACTCAGTGTGTGTATTCGTTATGTGAGCCTAGCGTGGGGTTCAAGACGTACAAGCAAGTGTTACTTGAAATAGTCTTAGCTGTTTGGACTCTGCTTTTTAGCCTGCTCTGGCCCAGGGGCTATACTCAGCAGATCTTAGCTAACAAGTGCCCTAATGTTATTCAATTTGTTCGTGACCATCCTCTCCTCCAATGGAGCCTGGTCTCATTTATCTCTAACACATCCCCGATTCTCCATCCAGATTGTGTTAGGTTTCACATTCCACCACCACTGTACATAATTTAACACTTCCCCTCACAGCTAGCTCACTGTCTATTACTGTGAATTATTTACAGAAGAAATTCTGGCGAGAAACTAAGATAATGGCACAAGTTATTTATGCTAAAGGAAAGCAAGCTTTCTCAGACTTCACTCCTGCCTTCTGACTTCCCTTATTGCAATTCCTAGTATTTGCCTAGCACTTTAAAAGCAGTAGCCAAGTTGGTTTTTACAGCCACTTGCCCATGATAATGGGAGAATTTCCTGTTCTCGTTGAACAGACAGATAAAGGGACTAGTAAAGCCTTATGAAGATGCCTTTTCAAGACCAGTGGCTAAAGAAATCCCTGTAGGCTAAGAGTAATTCACCCTATAGCTAATTTATTGTATTATGTAATCAGGCCGTTTATCTCAATTAAGTTATCGTTTTGGGCAGCAGAAAAGACAGCAAGGAATTTTCTGCTAGTCTTATATATGTAACTATATTGCTATTCAGAATGACAATAGGAGTTTATTCTTATGGGACCTAGTTCTTGACTCCTCTTACAGTTTTTAAAAAGGCACACTGTCCTGGACATTTCTCTGTCTACACACACAGGTGGAGTTATAGAAGGAACATAATATGACTTCTGTCATGGAATGTCTATCAAATGCTCTATCCTCAAACCCATTCTGTTGCCTCGATTTGAGAGGTGGGAATTAATTGGTATCTTTTCTCTCAACTTGAGTCCAAAATGGGTTGAACAACAGATGTCAGACAATTGAAGGGAAAAATGCCACTTTTATTGTGGATAATGCTAAAGTGGAGAGTAGTCTTGGATCTGCAGTGACAATCAGGCATTTTAGTTTTCACTCCTGAATTTGAGACCTCAGGATGATGCACCCAAAGAGAAGTTGGGGTCTGGGGAGCTGCCCCCTTACCCAAAATAGCTGTGTTAAGCCTACCAAGGTCAAGAATGAGGCCAGAGAAGAATGAGCCTTGAGACCCACCACTAGAATGCATATGGGCCCTGACCCTAAGGTGTGTGCTCATGGTGGCAGCAGTGGAGTAGAAAGTGTCCAGTTTGCAGGCGGATTGGTCAGAAAGGGAGGCCCAGATAGGATGGATCCACACATGCTTATTTCTGTTTCCTGATGTCACCTATCAGGTAAGTCATCACTGTATCCGGATAGGAGAGGTGGAAGAGTTATTTACATACTGTTTCGCCATGGCTATAAAAACACAAGGGCTGGGAAGAAGGGTGATCCCTAATGTTTCTCTGGTAGATTCTGGCCCTAGACCATTATCCTCAGACCCCGAGTATTGGGCAAGACTCTCTTGTGGTTGCAATTGATTGAAAGCCCAACTCAAACTATTTGAAACCAAAGGAACTAGAGTGGTTCATCCACCCACAAAACCCAGGGCTACTACCCACTTTGCACATGGAGTATGAGGAGCTCGGAAGGTATCATCAGGACTCTCTCTTTCCTTCTCTTAACTTTGTTTTGAACCTGTGTTGAGAACTTTCTTAAGCAAGATGTCTGTGGTAAGAGGATGGCTGCCAGCTTATGTCCTCTCAGTGATGACAGTAGGGTGGAGGAGAGCATCTCTTCCCCAATCTTCCACCAAACATGCTGGAGATGAGTCTCATGGGCCTGATTTGGGTCACGAGCCATTCTTCAACCAATCACAGTGGCCATGGTGATGAAAACACGTTAATTGGCTGGGCCTTGATCATATGATCTTCCTCCACTGGAATGAGGATATAGGGAAAAGTTTTATGCAAGCCATGTGGACAAAGATTGGGGCACAAGCGGATTCTCTGAGAAGACCTGGAGACACACAGAAAAAAAACGCACAGTTTTTTTAAAAAAATCTTTTTACTGATCCCTTTGGATTTAAAAAAAAAACACCTTTTTTTAAAAATTTTAGTATAGTTTTAGACTTACAGAAAAACTGTGACAATAGTACAGACAGATCCTATATACCCCACACTCAGTTTGCTGTATTATTAACATCTTGTATTATTATGATGTATTTGCCACAATTAAAGAATCAGTATGATACATTATTATTCACTAAAGTTTATATTTTATTCAGATTTCCTTAGTGTTTAGCTATTGTCCCTTTTCTGTTCCAGGATCTAATCCAGGGTACCATATGACATTGAGACATCATGTCTCCTTAGTTTCCTCCTGGGTGTTATAGTTTCTCAGCTTTTTTCCTTGTTTTTGATGACTTTGACAGTTTTGAGAAATACTGCTCAGATATTTTATAGAATCTCCTTCAGCTGGGATTTGTCTGAAGTTTTCTTGTAATTAGACTGGGGTTATGGGTTTTGGGGAGGAAGACTACAGAGGTAGAGTGCCATTTTACCTCTTTCACATCCTATCGAGGATACGTGCTGTCAACATGACTTGTCATTGCTGACGTTTACCTTGATCACCTGGCTGAGGCTGTTTCGGCAGGTTTTCTAGCTGTAAATGTATTCATTTTCGTACCTTTCCATCATGTACTCTTTGGCAAAACATCACCAGGCACAAATCTCACAGGAAATTCATCTACTCTCCGTCATCAATTAATTAATTAATTAATTTATTTATTCAATCATTTATATCAGTATGGACTCCTGGATATTTGTTTTATACTTTGGGTTATAATCTAATTCTACTTTATTTATTTAGTTTTCAATGGTTTCAGCTTTAGCCTTGGTGGGGAGGTCTCCTTGCAGTATGCTCCCATGTTCCTTTGACTGACACCATCATTGTGTGCCCTGGCTTCCCTTACCTCAGCTCTTTGCTTCCGACCACTCTCTACAAGATGCTCCAGTCTCATCTCGAATATTTGTATATCTCTTGCCTCAATGTTAGAATCAGTCACTGCTTCAAGAATCCCCGGTTCTTTTAATTGTAGAAGAGTAATATAGACCAAGATCTGGGTGTCAGGTGTGCTTGTTGCTCCTGGGGTGTCCATGCTTCTAGGCCCTCATAGGTGATAGAGCAAGGAAATACATGTGTGTATACTAATAGGAGTATGCACACATATCCATAAATATTTCTATTTGTAAGTAACCATATCTATATTAAACTAAACATGAGTTCATACCTATGTGTTGAACACGAATCTATTACCACATGGACCATTCCAGGTTTCTCCCCTTGGCCGTCTGAAGGTTTCTACTGTAGCAGTGAGAATCACGGTTCTTACCATTAGTCATCTATTAGCTTGATTGTTCAACTCTAGTATAAATGCATAGCGATTTCAGAATTGTTAACCTGTTATCCCATGACTTGGGTCTTTTGCTTGTATTGCTATTTATTTACCTTGCTTTTCCATTAGCTGCGCTATCCAATCTGGTAGCCACTAACCACCCGTAGCTATTTAAATATACATTTAAAAGAATTCTTAATTCTTTGCAGATTTTGAAATCTATATTAAGAAAGCATCATCTGTTATTTTGAGTCTGAAACTCTCTAACCCCCTAACCTTTTTTTCCCCATTGAAATCATATTGGCCAAATGGAGCATCAGAGAGTTAGTATATTTAGAACGGTACCTGCATTTTAGAAGTTGGAGGAAGTGGCAGGGCACAGACTTGAAGAGTTGGCTAGGTGTAGATGATGTCCTGCAGTTTTAGATTTTATTACTAAGATCGTAGGGAGTTGGGAGAGAGTTTTAAATTGGAGAATGATGGGGTTTGATCTCTAGTCTAGAGATCCCACCCTGTTGGCTGTTAGATATTGCTATAGAGGGAGGAGCTGGAAATAGAAGACGTGGGTTCGCAGGCAGGGAGAAGAGGAGCAGGATGTCTTCTTTGTCAGTTCTTATCTCCTTTAACCTTCTGGCAGTTCTTAAAATAGTCATCCACCTTCTTCCCTTTTTTGAAGCTCTAACCTCCATGGATTTTCTTGACAAAACCTCTCTCCTCGTCTTATATTCCCTCCTGTTTTTCTTGAGTGTATGAGTTTTCTATTGCTGCCATAACAACTTGCCACCAATTTAGTGGCTTAAAACAAAACAAATTTATCATCTTTAAGTTCTGTAGTTCAGAAGTCTGACACAGGTCTCGCTGGGCTGAAATCAAGGTGTTGGCAATGCTGTGTTCCCTCCTGGAGGCTCTAGGCAGAATCTGTTTCCTTGCCTCGTCCAGCTTCCAAGGCTGCCCACACTCCTGGCTCATGGCCCTTCCTTCTTTCGTCAAAGTCAGTGATGACAGGTCAAGTCCTTCTCTCATCACATCCCTCTGACCTGTCCTCTGCCTCGTTCTTCCATGGTTAATGGCACTTGTGGTTACGGCGGCTCACCCAGATCACCGAAAACAATCTCTCCATCTCACAGTCCTTCATTTAACTAGTCGTATTTGTGAAGTTCCTTTTGCCATGTAAGGCGATATAGTCACAGGTTAGGGTGTGGATATCTTTAGGGGGCCATTGTTGTGCCAACCACGCTGAGTGTTTTATAGACATTTCTGGAGTCTGTCTCTAAATTCACATTCATCCTTGGCTTTTTACCCCGGTCCAACTACTGGACTTGTATTTGAAATCTGTTTTTATCTCTGTCCTAGATATTAGGAGAACCAGTCTTGTGACGAAAGGTCAAGTTCATTCTGTGGAGCTACTGAGAATGGGAGGAGCAAAACAACAGAGATGAGGTTGGTCCCCAGGTTGCCTTGGCTATGGAGCATTGTTTGGTTTACGATCCAGCCGCATGAGGGAGCAGAATGAGGTCTGTAAGACGAGTTCCAGTCAGAGCCCATTGTGCTGCCTTGAGGAGCCAGAAGGGCAGGAAAAGGCCAAAACGAAGATGCTAAGATCACGGACATGCTCCCACGAACCAAAGGAGAATAAGCACGGAGGGAGCCATGTGACCTAGAATGCAGGCTCGTAATCGGATTCAGAGCTCTGTTGGAGCAAATTAGAACTCAGCTTTTCCCAGAAAAAGAAACGGTAAATTTTTGTTATGGGAATGGATGTAGGAACTTTTGGCAAGGAGTAAAGCTTGCTTTGAGGACTGATTGCCCTGTGATATCAGACTTCATTAGTAGAAGTGGCTAGCTAGAACGAGAAAGATTACTACTATTTAGTGAGGGTTTAGTATGTCCTGGGCTCTTTACAACTATCACCTCCATGCCTCATGGTAAACCTGCAGTCTGTATTTAAGACATGGGGACTGAGGCTTAGAGAGATGTAGACAGGTGAGCCTGGATTATATGAAGGTCTGTATGATGGTAAAGTTAGGACTCTTTCAAACAGCGCACTTGAGGGAAGGAATTGGAGGAGAGAGAAAAGTAGCCGAAGATCCACTGAGGCCCAGAGTCCCAGGAGCAGTGAGGCCAGCTCGTGGTGCTGTCCTGGAAGCGGGTATTTACAAACAAGAGTGTGTTCTGAGGCCAGTAATACTGGTCAAGAGCCTGAGAACTACATATGAGAACTGTCCTATGGGAACTTCGGTCTGGTGTAGAGAGGACTCTGGAAGCAGCTAATTTATATTTCCAAACACCCGAGAGAAGAACAACCAAGCAGAAGTTACAGGGAAGAAGATTTCAGTCTTTTAGAAGGAAGCGCTCACTCACCATCACAGCTCGTGGACCCTGGGCGGAGCCACTGCACGGAGCATAGTGAATGGCATGTCTGCTCCAGCTGCAACAGTTCCAGCAGAGGCTGAATGAACAAGTATCTCTCAGGTGTGACCCAAAGGGGATTCCATCTTGAGGAGTAGCTGCACAGGTGCCTCTAAGGTTCCACTCCAGGATTCTAAGGTTACGGGACTTTCCCTTCCATTACCTGTCCACTTCTTAGGGCTCTCTCCAAACCTTTTTCTTCCAGAGAGCCGTTCCAGACCACTGCAATTCACCGTGATGTAGCCTCCTTGGAAGATATATCCTCTTTCATTTAGATCAGGGGCCAGTAAACTTTGTAAAGGGCTAGATAGTAAATGTTTTAGGCTTTGTGAACCAGATGGTTTCTGTTGCAACTCCTTATCTCTGCCACTGTAGCACAAAAGTCACCATAGACAACACTTAAATAGGGCGGCTGCATTCCGATAGAATTGTCTTTACAAAGTCAGGTAGGGGGCTGAATTTGGGTCCTGGGCAGCTCTTTTCCCACCCCCTGATCTAGACAGTTTATTTTGTGAAAAATAATGTTCTGCGTAGTTCTCTTTAGCAATGTATTATTGTTTGACTCTTTAATCACTCTTTGGTATTTCTCCATGTTGTGTAGGCTCTATTTCTTTCACCAGATTGGAAAACACTTTAGAGTCAAGAATCATATTCATCTTTAAACAGCCTCAGAAGTCTACCATGATGACTCCAACCCCAAGGCAATGTAACTAAGATTTATGGCTCTGAGCGAAGAGTCATGGGACCATTGACACTTATACTGGCCAGAATGATCAATAACCCCATTTCTCAGGTGAAAACGCTGATGCCTAGGCAAGAGTTATGTCTTTCCCACCATCACGCAGCTAGTTAGAAATGGGTCTCCTGATGTGTTGGCAAATGGTCTCATTCCACACTGCTGGGGGCCATGGCAGTCTCAGCTACACCAGTCACATGCTTTGCCAGGCAGAGAACTAGGAACCGGAGACCTACAGGGCAGGAAAACTCAGCCTACACTCTCGAGAAGTGTGTTGAGTAGAGATGGGGGAGTCAGACACGCCACACGCCTCATGCCTCTCTCCTTGGCACCTTCAGCGAATTCCCCCAGGGAGTCAGCATCGTACCAGGGTACCACGCACAGGGTCCTCCTAATAATAAGTGGCTGCCATGTGGGGGCATTTCCCGCATCCCTGCCATTGCATTAAGCACTTCGAATGCATTTAATTCCCTTTCTTTGGATGACCTCGAGCCCTCTCACCACAAACACATTAAATTTTTAATTAAGAGAACACACCACAGCACACACATATCCTCCATTAAGTGCGTTACTTCGTTAAATATCTTGCTGCTGACGAGCAATAGGAATTTCTGGGCAACATCAGTCAGTGAAAATCCATTTACCCCAACTGCATGGGGAAAGTGCAACTATTTCAAGAGTTAGGCTTTAAGGCTTCCCGGTGTTCTGACACCTGGGCACCCCATTGGGCAAGCTCTCTCTGGTCCCCTCAGGTGATAACAGACTTCGAAGGGACAAGGCTCCTCAGCCCTCAGAGCCTCAGATAGAGAAATTCCCATTATCTTCACAGCCCCATCTTCTGATGAAATTTCTCGTATTAGCGACATGATTTTAGCCAGTACCAGGCCAAATTCCCATCATAGCTGGGTAGATAAACAAAGAAATGCTTGCCGTAAGTAAACTCTTTTAAATTATCAGCTCCATTTATATGGTCTGGAACACATGATAGGCACTTCATAGATATTTATTGATCGATCATTTATTTTTTCATAAAAACGTGCTCACGCGGTGTTTGCAACACAAGACACACATCATCGATCTTCTGTAAAACCTCAGTGGCTTGACAGTGAGCTCCCTTCAAGCCCTACCTTTCCTTGCTTATCTTCAGCTGTCTGTATCTGATGGTGAATGTGCTCATAGAATGACGGGATGGAGGGCTTTCTCTTCTGTCTTCAGTCACCACGCTGCAATTCAAGGCAAACTTTTCCCGTGTCCATTCGGATGCCCATAAATTAGCACTTGAGCAGAAGGCGGAAGAAGACTCAGTATCATCCATCAAGATTCTGTGTCCGAAAGCTGTGTTCAGAATCGGGTTGAAGTCCATTGCAATGCAAGTTCTAGGGAAAAGATGACATTTATCCAGCATGACGGCATGTGCATTTTATAAAAGCATAATCACGTTGGGCTGGCTGGAGTTAACCGAATCATACCAGGTAGAAACATGGGAGGCACAGAATCGGAGATGTGTTTACCTCTCCGGGGAGAACAATGGAAAAATACAATTAGCGAGAGCTGGACTGGGAGGGCCAGATTCCAGGCTCAGCTCTGCTGCTCTGAGTAGAGCAGCTTGGGGTAAATTATTTAATTTCTCATAGGAAAAATGAAGGGGCAGTGGGGAAGTGGACATCTGATGCTCCCTAATGCCCTGTCACAGTGACATTCAGGGATTTTCTGGAATCGGGAAACATGGTTTTGATTCTGTGTCAGACAATGAGACACCCTGTAGTGGATTGAATGGAGTCCCCCCAAAATATATATCCATGTCTTAACCCGCAGTATCTGTGAATGTGAATATTTTTGTAAAAAGAGTCTTCACAGATGTACTTAATTCAAAGGTTTTGAGATGAGAGCAACCTGTATGATCCAGGAGCCCTAAATCCAATGATGAGTGTCCTTTTAAGGAAGACACCTGGAGGGGAAGGCAATGTGAAGATGGAGGCAGAGGTTTTAGTGAGGGGACCACAAGTCTGAGAATGCCAGGGCAGCCACCAAAAGCTGCAAGAGGTAAGGGACGAATCCACCCCCAGAGCTCAGATGGAGTGTGGTCTTGCCCACACCTGGATCAGACTTCTGGCCCCGAGAGCTGTGAGAAAATAAATTTCTGTTGTTTTTTTTTTTTTAAAGCCACCCAGTTTGTGGTAATTTGTTACAACAGACACAGGAAACTAATGTATACCCCAAAGACATGTAGAAAGAGGGATCTGTGCCAGGAATCGAACAAAGCAGTGATTTTTCAAATTCCAGTTAATTTTTCTGAATTAAAATCTCTCAGCTTTTTCTGCTGGAGCTTTTTGCCCAGTCTACTTTGAGCATGAGCACTGAATAACTGAGCTCCTGGAACATCGGAACACTGGCGCCTTTGCTGCTTGTCTCCCCTGCAAGGATGGATGCTATTATCCCATACCTGCCGTGACTGGGAGCAGTGCAGACCAATGAGAAGCTAGCCAGCTGACCGCTTCTGCTCCCACAGGCTTCTGCATCTACGCAATGCTGTCAGGAGAGGTGGCTTTTCACCCCGAGACAGTATTTTTTTTTTTTTGAAATGCCTACAGCACCTGGTCTTCCTAGGTGGTCTCCCATCCAAGTACTAACCAGGCCCGACCCTGCTTAGCTTCCGAGATCAGACGAGATCCGGTATGTTCAGGGTGGCATGGCCGTAGACTAGACAGTATTTTTAAGGCTGTCAAAATCAAGAGTGTGGAAGAACCGTATGGCAGGACTGGTCTCTCATCCAGGCAGAAGCTCTGGACAATGGATGGTCCTTTGGGACTGTGTAGGCGACTCCGTGAGGCATCAGGGCCCTACACTTTGGTGTTGGCAATTATGTCATTTTGCTCGTGGTTCTGTCGTCCAAAATCTTGGTTTTGTCTATCCTCTGAAGTCTTGTCTTTGGATATTTCCTTCCTCTCACAGTGGGGAGGAGTGAGACTGAGCTCTAAACTCAAAGAGAAGCCAGCTCCTCATCCCGCTGACCCTTCCCAGCTCTGTGACCACGGGCACCATCTTTAATCCCACAGGGACTTCGTGTCCTCACCTGTGATCTGCAGGTGATGAAAGCCACTTGCAGGGCCATTGATGATCTGCCAAAATAATCCCAGCTAATATTTACTGAATGTTTATTATGTGTCTGGGACTATGGTAAGTATATGACAAGTGCTACCTCGTTTAATTTTTCTGAAACTACTGAGATAGGCTCAGTTATTATCTCCATTTAATAATACAAGAGGAAACGGGGCCCTAAAAGGTTCAGTAACTTGCCTCAGATTATCTGACCTGTGTAGGGGCAAAGCTGGACTCACATGCAGAACTTAGTTACCCGAACACTTATGCCATTTTGCCAGCTGCTCTGTGAGTACTTTCGTTATTCTGGTGGCATTTGTTGTAGTCTTAAGATGACTTTTTCCCCTGTGAGTCTCTGTTATATCTTTTTCTTTTTTCCTTTTTGTATTAGCGGAGGGCACAGGTGGTAAATCATAGTCCACGTGCCAAGTTTGGCCCACCACCTGTTTTTGTAAATAAAGTTTTATTGGAACATAGCCATGTCCATTCGTTTACATATAGCCTGTGCTCTATGGCTGTTTTGCAGTAGAATAGTAGAGGTGAGTAGTTGTAACAGAGACCATCTGGCCTGCAAAACTGAAAATATTTGCTCTCTGGTGCTTTACAGAAAAGCAGAAAGCTGACCCCTGGGGTAGCGGAGAGAGCATGAGCTTCGCAGTTAAGAACTGGGTTCCAAACCCGATTCTCGCCATTCGCCAGGTCTGTGAGCCGGCACCTGCCCTTGGAGCTCTCCGGCCCTCACTTGCCTCCTGTGGGAAGCAGGCAGCCTGACAGCTGTCCCTGAGGGTTAAATCAGAATGCTTACCAGAGTGCCTGATTAGAGCTTGCTTCTGAGTCCCCTCCTACTTGTCTCCCTCGCTCTCTCGTGACGAATCTAACCAGGAGCATTTCCTGGCAGCCTCCTCCCCAGCCTCCCCAGCCTTCCTGGAAAGGAGGCTGCTTCCCTGCTCTCTGGTCCTGGCTGGTCTGCGGGCTGCCCCAGCCCAGACTCTGCCCTCGCTGTGCAAGACTCCTGTTCGCACCACACACGTCTGCCTCTTCTTGTGGGCATCCACTCTGTGGGAGGCTCAAGGACCCTCCTCCAACGGAGAATCGGACCGGCCAGCCCGGTCCAGACACCCCTCCTCCCAGCTGGGCAGAAAGCGTGTTTCCCCACAGCGAGCAGCCCGTAGATTCTTTGAAACATACCGCTGCTTGGCCTCCGTTTTCCTTGACTCCCTGCCAAGCCTATTACACGTGTCAGAGCAGCAAGAGACTGAAGAATTACGACTTGCATTTGGCTTCGGAGGCCGCTTAGTCTAATTTGCACTGGCTTTGAAATATAGCAATTGCTGTTTTTGTTGTTTGGGTTTGAAGACTGTTTCGAGTTCTGTCTCTTTTCTCCCCTTTCCTTTTAGCTCTTTCTCTTTCCGGGAGGAAGGTTGGGGGAGGAGGCATCACGAGTGAAGAACACTACAGCTCGGCTGCCACCGTCAGAGTCCCCTCTCCCACGTGGACTCATTCGCTCCAGCACCAGATTTCATTAACTGAAGGGTTCCATTGCGAGGCGAAGCATGATAATGAGTTTGTAGCTAATCAGAACATATGGAATGTTTTTACCGTTAGCTCCAACTCCTGACTTGGGAAGGGGTGCACTTGGGGACAATTTAAGCAGGACTCCATTACCCACGTGGGGATGCACGATCCCTGAATCCCTTCTCTCTGGCCCCTGTCTGCCTCTCCTGTTCCCATCCTCCACCTTGCAGCCCCTGCCAGCCCTCCCCTGGGAGATTGCAGCCACAGGAGAGAATGAAAGTTCATGGAATCAGGAACAGCCCCTGCTGAAGAAAGCTGCCAGTCACCTCCTCGTTGACAAATCCAATAAGTACTCGTCCATCCTTTTCCGACTGACTTCTTGCTAGGTGTGACACTACTGACCACGCCCCCTTGACCTCCAATGGGTGCTGGGACGTTGGTGTCACTTGCTCTTTCTCCTCCCTCTCTAGACGCTTCTTCTTCCTCTGCTCATTTTTGCAGGTTCATTTGTACATGTTGGGAAACATTTTCATGGCTACCTAAGTTAGGAAATTTTGTGAATCAAAATAAAATAAGTACCATAGTACTTTCCAGATCTTTGCCCAACTGCCCTGTCTCCCTCTGCATTCTCTACCTCCTTTTTCTTCTTTCTCTCTCTTCCTTTGTACAGACTTTCAATGCCAGTTGCTGGCTGGGCACTGGGGATACAAAGATGAGGTCTGGAGGACATCGCAGTCTATGGCTGTGGCCATCACTCCACTGCCCTCGCCACACTCCGTTCCTGAATCTTCCACCAAATACACACTTGTGAGTTCCAAGGTGGCAGAGACTAAATTTTTTCCTAGTCTTTTGTAGTCTTTGGTTAGGGAAACTCTCCAACAAACTCTGACTTCATAGGAGTTTAGGATCCAGGTCAGAAATACAGACCCAGGAAGGATTTTAAAGTTCATAATAACCAATGACTTCGTTTAGGAAAAGAGGTCATGGGGGTTCAGCGAGGGGAAGTAACTTACCCAATACCTGTCACAGGAGAGTGGCTGGTTCATACAGTGGTACCTTTTGAGCATCAGCGGGTACCATAATCCTCATCAGGAAAGCATCTCTTAAGGTCACAGACTCTGTAGCAGATGCTTTTGTTGCCCCATGCAGGTGCTATGGCGGGCTCACCCTCCTCCTCCTCATCTCTCTTGAGCCACTGCAGGCGGTGGCAGCTAATGGCTCTGACCTGCACTCTTCTGTGAAGGCTTGCCCTTGGCTGAAATTGCCATTTTCCCAGAAATGCTTGGGAGACTAAGTTCCCCACTCAATCGGTGACCCCGAGGTCCCAGCTCTCTCGCATTTGGGCAGGACAACCTCTGTGCTGCCGTTTATGCCGTAGGCTCCCTCAGGAATCAGGCTGACTCTAGGTCTCTACTGAAGTGACGTCATGGTCCAGTTCCTTCCCTACCTGGTCCTGCTTTCTCACTCGCCCACCTCAGGCCCAGCTTCCAGGAAACCTGCTCTATGACAAGTGCCACAACCTCATCTGCTTGGGTGGACCTCCGATTCTCCATCTCTCAGATGAGGTAGTTGTCCTACAACTTGACTGCAGAGATGGTGCACGCAAAAAATCATGCCGTCAATGCCCTCTGCGTGGCCGCAGAAGTCCACACAAAGAGGTGGCCTTCACCCTTGTCCTCTGTCTTTCTTAGAGAGCACCACGAACCCTTGAAATAAATAAAATGAAGAGGTGGGGGGAGGTATGTCCCTGGGAGAGCATGAGGATGTCCTGACTGAGACGAGAGTGGTCACGAGAAGACTGGCTGCCAGCACAGGTGCACGAAGCGCTGCGTCCTTTCTGCCAAGTGCTACGCTACATGGACACAGCAGTTTAATTTCCCCCAGTCAGACATGGTTTGGATGGCATGACACAGTTTAAGTTGCCTACATCTGCGAATCACCCAGAATTAGATGATAGGAAAGGCCTATAGTGTCTGGATTGGATTCGAGCATTTTTCTTTTTCATGCTTCTTAACTCATACCCATCTAAGAATTCAGGGAGACTCACTGCTGGTACATTCCACCTAGAAGTCAGTGCAAAGAAGCACACACTTCCTGGGGACTCCTTTATGTGCCAGGGGCTGGCCTGGGTGTGGGAATGCACAGTCTGATGGGAAAGATGCATTCACGCAGAACGAGATGGCTAAATGAATTCCAGTGTTGTTTAAATGGGAAAGGTTTATCGCTGGGAGAGTCTTGTAATTCACTGGAACATGTCCACTGAGGTGTCCCATCTCCATTGCCAACTCCCCAGTGCAAGCTCCATCATCCCTTCCCTTTATCAGAGCAGTCACTTCCTCACTGACCACGTCCTATCTGCCTGTTTTCCATCTAGTCCCAGTGCAGCGAGCCACAGGGAGCTTTTAAAAAGGTAAGTCGGATGATGGCACTAGTGTCCATCAAGCCCCTTCCTGCGCTTCGTGGCGTGGATCCCGCTCGTGCACCGTCGATCTGAGCTCCTTCCTCCTTTGCCCCTGCTTCTTGACTCCAGCTGCTCTGGCCTTCTCGCCACACTCCTTCCTGGCTCAGGGCCCCGCTCACGTGCTCTTCCCTCTGCCTGGAACTCCGACCTCACCTTTGGCTCTCGGCTGGACCACGCCTCCTCGGGGAAGCCTCCCTGTCCTTCCTAAACAGGTCCGCCTCCCCTCTAGAAGCCCTCACGATGCCCAAACTCTGCCTTTGTTGCATGTGTGAATGATATTTACTGACTAAAGAATATGAAATTGGTGGCTTGACTCTTTCATTCACTGCCGTATCCCCAGGGCCTATTGGAGTGCCATGTGCGTGGTAGGTTTCCGATGTATTTTGATTACGTGAATGAACATAAAATTTAAGGCGCATGAACTGATCATCTTGCACCACATTTTGACCTCTACCAGTTTCTCTCTCCTTTTTTCCTCCCAAATCCTTGGGCTGGTACGTCATAGCCTGATAATAATAGCGACGGCAGTCATAAATAACACTTTCTGCATTCTTTAAATTTCATAAAATCCCTTCCCATTTATTGCCTACCTTGACCCTTACAACAAGCTTACAGGGTAGTTAGCGTTATTCCTATTTTTATAGATGGGAAAACTGTGCCCGGTGGGATGTAGGTGTTTGGCAGATGCTGGAGCCAGCTCTGCCACTTAATAGCTGTGTGAGTTCGTACAAGTCAGGAAAATTCTCAGAGCCTCAGTTCCTTCAAGGGCACAATAAGCTTTTCCTGAGCAGCCCCATAACCTATCCCCATCATAGTGTGTTTCATACCGTATTTTAATTTATTAAAAAATTCTTCTGTCTCTTGGACCAGACCTGAAATACTCTGAGGGGAAGAATTGTGTATTATTCCTAAGCACTGTGGTCGGTCCACTGGAGTACCATAGACTGGGTAGATTATTAACAACAGAAATTTTCACCATTCTGGAGGTTGGAAGTTCAAGATCGAGGTGCTGGCAGATTCGGAATCTGGTGAGGGCCCACTGGTTTGCAGATGGCGTCTTCTCACAGTGCCTTCACATGGTGGAAGGGCCGAGGGAGCTCTTCGGTATCCTTTTATAAGGACACTGATCCCCTTCATGAGGGCTCCACCCTCCTGAGCTAGTCACTTCCTAATACCGTCACACTGAGGGTTAGGAGTTCCACATATAGATTTGGGGACACAAACATTCAGTCCATAGTGCCCTCAGAATGTTTGCTGAATGAAAATCTAGTGAAGTAATGCATGGGGAGGTCGCCTCAATCCTGGCACTAACACAATGACCACTGCATCATCAGCACGGGAGAGGACCGTGTGCTTTAGAGTCAGCCTGACATGAGATCAAGACCCACTGCCCATCCCTCTGGGCTGCAGCCAGGGTTGCTCCACGGCTTAAACCTAATTGCTGGGCACACAGGAGGGACACAACATGGTGAGCACAGATAAGTTAAGAAGGCTGCTTGAACTCATCTTGCAAGGTCTGGCAGCACAGCGTTTCTCTCTCTGATTCGTATGGAATCTTCATACGAATCATGAAGGATGACTCAGAATCGAGTGAGGCTGAGGCTGCCTCTAAGTCTAAGATTGCAAACTGGAGTCACTAAATCATCCCCTGATTGGTTTTTCTCTTGATTTTGGATGTGTTTGTCTATTCGTTTTCACTTCCTACTGAGCTACCCAATTAAACTCCCATATTTCCTCACCTAAGAAGACGAGCAGTGATAGCGAAGCTGGCGACAAGCCCGTTCCTGTGACTTTTTATCTTCTTACATACCTCCCAGTAAAAACTCTCTATTAGATATGAAGAATTAAGAAAAAGTGTGAATTTTTTCTAGTAATTATTTATCTGTCAACATCGTTCTGCATTCCTTTGCACTTGGTTAGAATGACTCTACAAGGCCATTTTTTCCTCAGGCAATCATGGTATGTGTATGTGTTTGTGTATGCATGTGTGTTCTTGTGTATAAATGTGTCTCTGTGTGTGCATGAATATCTATGTGTGTATGGGTATTATGTGAGCATGGATATCTATGTATATATATATATATATGTATGTATTTGCATGTATGTGTATATATATATGGGTACGTATGTGTGTCTCTATGAATATGTGCATGAATATGTGTGTGTGTGTATATGTGTGCCTCTTGTATGCATGTGCAGGTTTGGGGAGGTCAAGGGTGACCTTGGTGCCTGACATATGCAAGAATAAAGTAACCATTCCAGGTTATTATTTTTTTTAAGTCTAATTTCAGTTGGTTCATGTGCCTGGGTAACATTTGTTTACACAGCTCGGGTTGTTAATGGCTCCTGGTGAAACTGGGCTAAGAAATGAATTTACAGCCTCGAATAAGCCAAATAATTCTCAGTAACAACATCTCCCTTAACAGCCCCATTAAGGGCCCTCACATCTATGGCTTTGCTGTCGTGTGCTCAAAATGGGTCCCTGGGCCTTAAAAAGCCCAAGTTTCAAAGGAAGCTTTTCATTTTACACAAATGGACCCCATCTCCTAGGCCCCTCAGAGCCCACTCAGAGCACACCATCTAAAACTCCTAAATCAGATGGGTGAGAGGTATGAACAGATCACTCATGTGCGAGGAAATACAAACAGGCATTAAATACATGGGAAAATGTCCAACCTCACATGTTATCAGAAGAAAATAGAGCGGTTCCATCTTGTCTCTTTTGTATAATAAAAAATAGCGGTGTTCCAGATGACCAGTGTGGCTGGATAGTTATATTAACGGTATACGTATAGACAGTGCACGGCAGTGCAAATTAGTAAAACATTTTTGCAGTGCAATTTGGCAGGAATATAAGACGCTTCGTACCTGTCGGCCCAGCGTCTTTCTTTGTTGGTATGGAACATGAAGAAATAATTCAGTAAAAGAGAGAAAAATACCTGACATGCCCAAAACTCTTATGGGCAGTGTTTTCTATATTACGTGAAATTAGAAAGGACTTCCAACAGTGCGAGGAAAATTAAGTAAGTTTACTTATTTGTTGTATAGTCACTCACTGAAATATACAGTTATTAAAAAGTGATTAGAAAGACCATGGAAACAATAAATTTGTGTGCAACATAGTGTTAAGAAGAAAAAGAGGTTGGTAATTGAATCTGTGATTACAAAGTAAACATGTAAATGCATATGGCGAGACTAGAGGAGAGAACTCAAGATGAGAATCTTGCAAAAAGATCATCGTATAAATGTTTTCTGCGTGTACATATGTGTGTGTTTATAAAATAACGTCTTCTTTAAAAAAATCTTAATGTTAAAAATACCGATGGAGATCAGGGAAAGGCAGTATTACACAGCTTTAAGTTAATAAGTTTGGAATTAAACATGTGGTGAAATCTTAACCACTTACTGGTAGAGCAAACTCGAGCAAATTATTTCACTTCTCTGAGTCTTGGTTTCTGCATCAGTAAAATGGGAATTAAAAATATAGTTTGTATTTTTGGACTATGGTGGGGATTAAATGAAGCAACATATGTAAAGAACTTACCACCATACTTGACATAGCTAACTTTCAATGATTGCTTATTATTAGTATGTCTACCTATCTACCTATTCATGTATGTTTGTATGTATGTATGTATGTATGATCTATCTATATCAATCATCTATCTATCTATCTATCTATCTATCTATCTATCTATCTATCTATCATCTATCTAATTTATCATTGTTTTAAAAGACATGGTGGTTGACTCTCCGACATCCATATTATCACAGATCATTAGCCAAAGCCAATCGTGGTAATTCCATTCTCTTGCCAATAACTGATCCAGGCACCCTCATGTGAGCTAATTCTACCTAAGGAGATTTTAGGGGAGAAACACAAAAATAATTGATTTAATCTTTTCCTCGGGGCATTGTCAAGTTTAGACCTAACACTTGAACCTACAGCTACCTTCATCATCTGAGGACAGAGACAGTACCAAGAATGGAAAAGCAGAGGGACAGAAGGAATCTGAATCCTCGTGGTCATTATTGAGGCTTTGGATCAACAACACAAATGTCCACCTTACCTCAGTTCTTCCCCAAAATGAGAAGATAATTATTTTAGCCAGTTTGAATTAAGGCATTAGTTACTTGCAAATTAAAACAACCTGATGTAATCAGGATACAATAGTGATCTTTCCTTGGGAGACCTGAACTTTCTTGGTAATAAAATGCTTTATGCGGCACCTTGCTGCCCAGATGCCTTCCTTCCCTTGTGTTCTCACTGAACTCCAACCTTCCTACATCCTGTCAACTAACAGCTCCTCGTGGTTGTCCGAAAAGACACAGCCCAAACTGAACATATCCAAAACTGGACTTGTGATTTCTGTGTGCCGGCGCGTGCACGTGCGCACACACACACTATTGTTCCTTGCCTCAAGTAATATAACCACCATCTACCCAGATATGTAAACCAGCCCTATCCTTGACAGTTCCCTTCCATCTCTTCCTACATTCAATCTAACACCAAGTCACATCGATTGCACTTTTTAAATATTTCTGAAAGTACGCACGTCTCTCGGTTTCCCCCATCACTACCCTAGTCCAGGCCATGATCATCTCTCACTTGACCGACAATAGCCTCGTGATGGGATTCTCCACACTGAATGCTGCTCCTCTCATCTATTCTCTAATATACATATTTATATATAAATCCCATTGTGTCACCTTTTCTTCTAACACTCTTCAGTGTCTCCCGTTAGCTGCTCTTGGAATAAAGGCGAAAACGCTTCACATAGCCTAAGGCACCACGACTCGATCCCTCTTGCTCCACGCGTCCACCCACTATTGTTTCTCTAATTTCTTTTCTATATGTCATGTTCCTGTTATCACGGGGCTTTCACATATTCTGTTCTTTCTATAGGGAAAAAAGTCTTTCTTCAGCTTCATGCCAAGCTAACTTGTATTAATTTTTCAAACTTTGACTTAACTGTCATTTCCTCATGGAAGAGTTCCAAGACCAGGTCGGATCTCCCTGGCAAACACACTCCTGTATCTCCCAAATGGGCACTTGAGGGACACTGCAATTTTATATTATTTACATGACTGTTTGGTAGAGATCAGTTTCTTCTCCAATAGACTGCGAGTTTTTCTTGTCCACCATTTTCTTCCCAGAGGGAGGATATGATAAATATTTGTCGAGTGATTGATGAATGAATAGACGGGCATTGCTCTAATCCAGCCCCTTCACGTTATGTGAGCTACAGTCACAGCCTCATAAAATGGTTTTGTCTCTGTAGTTGTAGATGTGGTTGTTACAATTAGCTCTGGATCATAAAATCCGATAGTTGTAATTTCTTTGCACAAAACCATCCAACGGTTCTCCATTGCATGGAGAACAAAGCATATTTTATTTCCAGCCTACTTTTTCAACTTTGTCTAATTCTACCCTTTCCATCGCCCCCTGCTTTTGTTCTTTGGCACACAATCACACCTACTTGCTGTTCCTGACACTTCTGCTCTCCCTCGTTTTGTTTGTGCTGCTCCCACCAAGCAGAACCCCATTCAACTGTTACCTCCTATCAAAATTTAATCCACCCTTTTAAAGCCACAGTAAATGTATTCCGCTTACATTCTCTTACTTCTCTGTGTAATTCCTGAGTAGTATTAATTCACCCTTTCTCAGTCTTTTCATTGTCTACAAGATAATGAGTACCAAATCGTCAAACTGTAATATGCCTTACTTAACCACTACACTCAGCCGGTATCTTGCATGGCATCAGAAGGGAAGAGCTACGTTGTCATGTTTTTCCACAATAAAAAAAATCCATTTTTAACTTTAGTCTTGTGGTAGGCTATATTATTGTTCGCAAATATTCCCAGGCACTCCTGGGAACCCCCCCTTCCCCCGCCCCACCACGCCAAACTTTGAAACCTGAGTCAGTATATAGGGCCCTGGAGTTTGGGGTAGCAGAGGAAGAGAAGAGAGGGAGGAGAAGAGGCACTCAGGAGAGGGGGCATATGCACTTGTATGTCCATGTGTATTACGCATGGGGACGATGGGGTTCTCTTGTCCAGCCCTCGGAATCGTGAGCCTGGCAATCTCTCTTTGGGCAGGTGGGAGCGGGGATGGTCGTACACAGAGGTCCAGATCTGTTCACACCCACTTACTCCACTCCCAGCTGTATTCCCTCGCCACAGTGCTCTCTGGGTCCGTCTCCAAATTGAATTTTCCATAAATCCCTTTCAGGCATAAACGAAAAAGTTCTTCTTGACTTTAACACAGAATTTCTTTTAAAAAACATGTTTACCTAAGTAAAAATATATGCAGCAATCTAAAGAAAAAAATGACGAGTAAATGGCTGGTCATACTGCTAGTAAGCAGATGCCTGAGGTCTGGGAAGCAGGGCAATACACTCACTACTTAGCCGCTGCAGATAATCCTGAATGTCAGCCCTCCAACTGACCTCCCCCGGGCCACCTGGCCAGGAAGCCTTTGATAGGAAAATAAAGCCGCTACCTGCTGTTTTGTTATTCACACCTTTTTAATGATTTTTGAGTTGTTGACTTTTCTCCCTTAAAAATAAGTGGAAAAAACCGGCCTGAACTGACAGATAAGATTTGATTTCCTCCTGGGAATCTACTATACAAACAGCTACTGGTTGCCGTCTTTGAAAAAGATAGAACAAAGGCAGTGTCTGAAAACAGGGGAGAAATACTGCTCGCGATGAAACTGGGAGAAAAGCTCGCCAACGAAGTGAATCTCTCGCTTCCTCAGGCCTTCTCCCTCACGTGGCAGAAAAACTTGTAGCAAATCATGCCACTGACTTTTTCAATTAGACTTTTAGATCTTTGTTAGGAACAAAAAAATTCCCGCAGCTCTTTACTGCAGAGTGCAATATGCCGCACAAACCCAATCACCTTAAGTAGAAAGAGGAGTGCCCTCTGCTTATCTCTGGGGAACTGTGTGCAGAGCCAGCATGGGGCCAGCGGCGAGGGGGCCCAGCGAGCGTCTGCGGCAAACTGCCCTGTGTGGACAACCCTGTGGCCACCTGGATGTCTGGTTAATGAGAGCTGTGCCAGGGTCTTTAATTGATGTCTGGACCTGAAACAAAAAGCGTCAACCATCAATCTGGCAATTACCCCACCACCCCGCCGAGCTAGCCCTTCAATTAGCCTGCCGGCTGCGTGCTGCCTATCAGATGTTAGCTCTCTGGCCACTCTGTGCTGCGTATCAGGTAAATTCCCTGTGACCCAATTCCAGTGTTTCTCAGGTGAAACTAGAAAGCTGCTCGCCTGTAGGGAAGGATGTGTCTATTTCATATCAGAACTGATTACGAAGGCCGCCTGTTTCCATCCCGGCTCTGCCATTAAATGTCCGAAGCTTTCGATTTGCAGTGCAACTGGCTACAACTGACGGGTTTCATACCCACTTTGTCTAGCCATAGGCTATGAGGAGATGCTGTGGAAAGCAATCGGACGTTTAAAAGATGTGAACGGATGCTAGGTTGAGGCCCCTGGTGAGAGAGCTGAAGTCTCTGGTGTATTTCTCACTCCTCTCCCTATACTCTCTCCAAAAGAAAGAAGAGCTGGCACAGATGAGTCAAGTTCAAGGTCAAAGTTTTGGGAGCAAGAATAGAAAAAAGGTCATGTGATATACAAAGGGATTAGAACTTTGATGTCAGCAAAGTTCTTTTCCTCTCTCTCTCTTTCTCTCTCTCCCCTCCTTCCCACCTTCCTCTTTTTCTCTTTTCTCATGAAGCAAGTACAGTATAATGGACCAGAGGTTGCTCCTTTGAACACCTCTTCACCCCGAGAAGCCCAGGATGACCAAGGCAGCTGATTTAGACGGGCAGGCCAGGCAGTGTGGTGCTGGTAAAGGTCTAACCAGGCTCTCCAGAAAACAAAACAAAACGAAACACACCAAAATGTCCTGATGTCGTGTCTGCCAATTTCTGTGGTGTAAATACTCCCTCCACAGCCAGTTTCAAGCTACCAATGAGAAGTCGCCAAACATGATGCTGGGAAGAGAGGGCTCCCTTGCGCCCATAGGAGCTGGCTCGAGCATACCCCTGGGCCAGCACCCTTACTTACCCTCCTTTGCTTGGCATGCTGTTCCTTAGGCCCACTTCTCCCATCCACTGGCGGGGAAAGACAGAGGGCAGAAATGTGTGTGTGTGCCCACGGAAAAGGGAGAAAGGAGACAGCTTAGTCTGCACTGGTCCTTGAGCCTTGGGCCCGCAGCCTCGGGGCTTCCTGCAGGCTGCTGGCTCAGCTCACTAGGACTCATTAGGTGTTCCCCATAAGGCTTTGAGATCGAAGCCCCAGTGGTCATTTGCCTGGCCTTGTCTGCAGTACAGGTAGGTGATTGTGGAAGGACGGAGTGTGAGCTCAGGATACAAGGTCCCATCCCTACAAGGCCACTCGCATAGGTGGGTCATTAATAGGCACAGTGATGAAATGCAATCAGCAGGGCAGACGAGTTTATGCTCCTCTGCTCTCATTCAGTTTTGCTTAGAGTATGAACCTCGGCTGCCCAAAGGGACATGGGGAGTGTACTGGATAAGAGCACAAGATGATACCGGGGCTGCTACTATTTCTTCTGGGAACAAAGTAACAATGTGGCCAGTACACATGGATTATGATGTCCTCCAAAGTGCTGTGACTGAAGAGTAGCTTGTTACCATCAGGACCTCTCTGACCCTCACTTAGTACTGGGCAGGCACTAAGCCAATCTCTTCATTCAGACACCGAGGCTAAAATTTATAGCTGGGACTGGCTGCTTCAAGAAAGACCTGAGTGGCAAATACATGGACCTCGAGCACATCGTGCTAAATGAGGTAAGTCAGACAGAGAAAGACAGGTACCGTATGATATCTCTCATGTGTGGAATCTGAGAAAGTTAAACTTGTAAAACATAGAGTAAAATGGTGGTTACCAGGGGATGGAGAGAAGGGATAAGGGTGATGGTGTTTATGGGCACAGACTAGTAACGAGTGGTAAATAGGCCATAAAGATCTAATGCACGAAGTAATGAATATGGACAGTAATATTATACTATAATTATGTCACGTGATAAAATTCACTACGTCGACAATCATATTACAATATATAAATGTGTCAAAGGGAGACACTGTACACTGTAAACTTACATAATGTTGCGCATCAAATTTATTCAATTTTTTTTTTTTAAAAAGAAATGTCTGAATCTACTTTCACATATGGGTGTGTTGCTGTTTCTTTCATGAACTAGGAATCTGGGACTTCGTTTAGGTGTACCTAGATTAAGAATCATACTCAGAATATATACATATTCTCATATATGTAAGAATATATGTATGTGTGTGTGTATATACACACTAACATATACATACACATCCTCCTCGATGAAAAGTTTTGTATAAATCATGTATATGATTTATATATATAAATCATATTTGCTATATGATAATTCTGGAATATTCTTAACTTTGGTGCATCTAAATAAGTATATATATTTGGCCAGAACACACGTCAGTTTGGATTTGGGACCCTGGCTCAGTTTCCCTCTATCTTCCATGACTAGATTTTATCTTGGTGACTTCAACCTCCAACTCTCCCACCTCGCCATCCTTGATCTATTCAATTCCAATGACCTTGCCCTTCTCCAAGCTCTAACCACCCATGCCTGTGATCACATCCTGAATTTTTTTACGTTTATTTATTGAGGTATACTTTAGATACGGAGAATTTGCCTTTTCTGGAGTACAGTTCCATGCACTTTGCCAAAAACATATGGTACCACTACAGTCAAGATATGGAACAATTTCATTACTGCCAAATAGTTCTTTGTGTCTCTTTGTAGTGAACGCTTCACCCTCCCAGTTCCTGGCAACCACAGCTGTTTCCTGCTCCTATGATTTTGTCTTTTTTGAGAATTTCATAGAGATCGAATCATATAGGGAAAACGTATCCTTGTTGTTGCATCTATTTTACTGCCGAGTGGCATTTATTTTATTTACTTACTTATCAGTTGAGAGACATTTGCGTTACTTCCAGTTTTGAGAGATTATTAACAAAGAACTATAAACATTAACATACAGGAATTTGTGTGAACTTAAGTTTTCATTTCTCTTGACATACACTGGATTTTGAAATTATTATTATGGTGAGGACGCATGACATTGAGATCTACCCTCTTAAATGTTTAAGTGCAAAATATGACATTGTTAACTTCAAGTGCAAAGTTGTAAGCAGAGCTCTAGAACTTACTCATCTTGTGTAACTGAAACCATACCTGTTAAACAGCCACTTTCTATTCCCCCCTTTTCCCGGGCCCTAGCAACCACCATTCAGCTGTGTTGCTTTGAGTTTGACTGTTTTAGATAGCTCGGATAAGTGGAATCATGCAGTCTTTTTCCTTCTGTGTTTGGCTCATTTCAAGAAGCATAATGTCCTCCAGGTTCATCCATGTTTTCACATATGGCAGGATTTCCTTCTTTTTAAAGGCGGACTAGGGCTGGCTCCATAGAGTAGTGGTTAGCATGTCTGTTTTACATGCAGAAGGTCCTGGGTTTGCGTTCCAGGTGGAGCCACGGACCATACCCTGGGTGCGCGAGGCCCCGGGTGCACGCTCTGAGCACATGGGAGGAGATGTCCCACCTTCAGAGATCCAGTTCTTAAGGGGAAACGGCAACATCCATAGCTCAGGGGTGGAAAGTAGGGGGAGATTAAAGAGAGGAAAAAAATAAATAAAAATAAAGGCGGACTAATACACTACATTTGTTTTATCCATTCATCCATGGATGGATGGACACTTAGATTGTTACCATATCTTAGCTATTGTGAATAATGCGCCGATGAACATGGGAGTGCAGATACCCCTTTGAGATCCCGATTTCAATTCTTTTAGATACAGACTCAGAAGCTGTATCGCTGGGTCATGTGGCTATGCCTCAAGGACCTCGATCTCTCAACACTTGGCCTTCTACCCGCCATCTTCATTGACCCTTCTCCTTCAGGATGCATAAGTTCAAGTTTGTTCCACTTCCAGATACACCCTTTGAGCAAACGGCCTCTAGTTACTGTCCTACCTCAGTCCGTTCCTCCACAGTGAAGATCCTTGAAAGAGGTTTCTCCCCGCAACATTCCACCGAAACTGCTCTTTCCAGGTGCTCATGACTTCCACATGGCTGCACCCAAAGATTCCTCCTATTTCTCGTTGTCACTCGAACTCCTAGAAATGCCTTCTTTTTAAAATCTCTCTTCTCTCAGCTTTCATGACCCCAGCCTCCTCCGATTTTTTTCCAAAATCTTTAGCTGTCCATTTTTAAGCTCCTCTTATTCTACCTGTGCATACAGTGCATGTGTGTGTGTGCGTGTTCTCTTAAATCTCTCTTCTTCATTAATATTCCTTCCCCCTGCCTTATGGGGGGACAGGCACGTATAGAACCACTGATGCTGTTCTGGTTTGAGATCTTAGCTGGGGATCCTAGATGGCGTTGGGGAGTGGGAATTCTTCGACATGCTCCACATAGTTAGATTTGAGAAATTTCTCAGCCAGTCTAGCTCATGCACCCTCATGCCTTTCTGACTGGCTGATGGCTCAGTTTCCTACTTCATGGTGGTTGCTAGGGGGTCAGAGACTCTCTCAGCAAAGGCTACTTTCATTGGTTGAGAAATTCAATATGATACAGAACAGATTTTATATAATTAATTACTGTGATCCTGTGTCATTATGACAGCTGATAGCTCATACTTTAGTCAAATTAATCTAAAAATTTTAACTATAAAATATTCAATTATACAACCTATACAAGAGTATAGGTTGTGTGTGTGTGTGTGTGCGTGTGTGTGTGTGTGTGTTACATGCTATTGGGTCAGCTCTGACTCTTGGTGACCCTAAGAATGAGTGATGTCCACAATGTCCTGTCTTCGATAGCCCTGTTCAGCTCCCATAAACTCATGTATAGACTAGGGCTCCCTAGTCCAATAGAACTTTCTACAATGATGGAAATGTTCTATCACCTGCTCTTCTCTACATGACAGTCACTAGCCTTCCAGGATCATCAGCCATATGTGGGCATTGAACATATGTAATGTGGTAGTTACATCTGAAGAAGTGAATTTTTAATTTTCTCAAATTTTAATTAATTCAGATCTAAAATAAATTAGCCACATGTAGTTAGTGATGACTGTATTGGAAGGGATGAAATTTAAAAGCCCCTTATGTCCACTATCCAGATTTATCAAAAATTTTTCATGTGTTTCAGACTTATAAAAAAGAACAAAACATTACAGATGCATTTAATTTTCCCTGTGAATACTGTCTGCATCCTCCATCTCATCTGTGTCCCTTCCTCACCAGTTATAATCACTCTTCTGAGCATAGTTTAATATTTCCATGCACATTTTAATACTCGTACTATACATCTATCCGTAAGCAAGGTGTTGGTGTGTTTTGCACATTTTATAACGGTTTACATTATATTTTACATATTTTTCTACAACTTCAACTTCTTTTTTTCTATATGCTTTTCAGATTCATCCATTTTGATATAGGTAGTGTTAGTTCATTCCTTTTTCCTCCTGTATTACATTTACATATATGAACATATTAGGATTTATTTACCTGTTCTTCTGCAGATGTAGGCTGATTCAAATTTTTCCATTGACAAGTACTGTTGTTGTTGACAGTCTTGTACATGTCCCCAAGTGTGTGAGAGATCCTTTACACTCGGGGTGGAACGTTTAGATCCGTGTATGTTTGTCTTCAACTAGAAGCTGCCATAGTTGCTAGAGGCTGCCATATCGCTCCCCCAAATCATTGTCTCAATATGCACTCCTTTGGGACATGCATGGCTTAGACTATTACTCGACTTCTGGGAGTTTCCAGAAACGAAACGAAACAAAACATGTTAACTGGACACTTCCCTATATCTGCCTTGGGATATGCATAGGTGTCCTGCCCTCAGACTTCCTCTTGTCCCAGCCACAAACTTTGTCTAACTCACTTTTGTATGAGAAATGAAAGGAACCTATTGGTCTTCCTCAGAGTCTTCGCTCTCCTGTTTTATTAAGGCATGCTCTCTCATTCATTGCCAAAATCCCCTCCCTCCCTCCCACTCTTTTATCTTCCTACCCTCTTTCCTCCTTTCCTTTCTCCCCGATCCTCTCTCCCTTTCTATTTACTAAAGCAGCAAACACTCACAGAGGTGTGTGGAAATAGAGATAAAAGGCACAGCTGTTTTATCAAGGAGCTCCCAGCCCAGTGCACACACAGACACTTCCAAGGCTGCAGGTGATAAAAGATGGAAGCTTAGAGTCCATGGCAGCTTGAGTATCAGGAAAGGCTTTCTTTTAAAACACCACATGTGAGCTGAATAAAACAGGGTTTGGGCAAAGAAACAGGCAGAGGGCACTTTCCGCAGAGGTCTGGAGGTAAAATAGAAAATGGGGCATCCTCCAGGAATACAGGTTGTTCAGCACCACCAGAGCACGGCTGGTGAGAGTCCGAAGAGATGAGGCAGGGGAGGTAGACACAAACACGTGGCAAAGGCCCCTGTACATCATGCTTAAGGGCTTATCTTTCATCTTGAGGGCAATAGTGTGCCATGAGTAGTAGTTGGCATCTGTTGATTTCGTCCGCCAAGCATTCATTTCCTTCCTCTTCTGATATCACCTGCCCTGCAGCCATCCTGTGGCTGACTGCTCCTCTCAATTCCACATGGTTCTGGGGAGCTAGCCAAT
Organism: Pteropus medius; assembly: GCF_902729225.1. Taxonomy (NCBI): domain Eukaryota; kingdom Metazoa; phylum Chordata; class Mammalia; order Chiroptera; family Pteropodidae; genus Pteropus; species Pteropus medius. The sequence continues at coordinate 2,901,526 of NW_024347791.1, forward strand.
CACAGTCTTCTACCCACATGACCCAGGCCTGACCAATCATAATTCCCCAATCCCTTCATTCAAGGGGTGAGTATGTGATCTAAATGGACCAATCAGGGCCCTTCTCTGAAGTGATAAATAAATATAAGGAGAAAGAATGTTTATTTCAGTAGAAGGGGGATAAAAGTTTTACTTTTAGATTTATCATGAGTTTGGAGAAATATTCTGTCCCGGAGGTTTGGATTTGGGGCTGTTTACTTGATGACGTCCTTCCTGTCATCCCCTACATTCAGTTCAAGAGTACGTCCTTGAAGCTCTGTCTCCAAAAATTCATCCCGAATCCATTCGTATTTCTCCATTTTCACAGCTGCATCTCTAGTGCAAACCACTGTCTTCTCTCATCTGGACCACGACATTAACCACTTAAAGTGTCCACTTGTACCTTCCTTTTGCTCTGTGCAATATATTCTCCACACAGCAAAGTGATCTTTTAACAATACACATATGATCGAATGACTCCCCTCTTCACTTCCCTAACAGTCTCCCATCAAACTTACAATGAAGTTGAACTTCCCACATGTTCTGGCTTCTGCCTCTCCTAACCTCATCGTATAGCACATTTGGTATTCATTCATTCATTCCCTCAACCAATGTTTGTGCAATGCCTGCTACTTTTTAGGCAATAGGGATACAACAATAAACAAGATAGACTAGGTCTCCATTCTGATAGAGCTTACACTTTACAGGGTAGGGATGGAAAATAATAACATATAAACAAGACACTTTCAGACGGTGATCAGTATTCATGAAGATAACAAAATAGAATGATAAAAGGGAGTGACTGGTATTGGATTAAGTGGGTAACACTTAGATTGGATGGCTTTCCTTCTCTCTTTTAATATAAGATTTGTTTCTACCTCAGGACATTTGTGCATGAGGCTCCATCTACTTGGAGCCCTTTGCTCTCAGATTTCTCTGTGGCTGTTCATTCTTGCCATTAGCAACTCAGCTCAAATGTCATCTTCATGAGGCTTCCAAGACCACCTCACCTAAATCTAGCTATAACTGTAGTTTCCCTCTGTTTAATGAAATGCCCAAATAGGGACCTGAGTATCCCTGAGCCTGGGGATGAGGTTGGTTATTTCCAGAAAGGGGAGGAAAGCTAATCGGAACATCTACTCCCCAATCCCTTTTCCAAGCTCCTGCCCATTTTGAACTGTGAGAGGCTGTCTTCACAGAGGTGCTCTAGAATGCTCATATTTTATATAAAGTCACCAAAGTGGAAAGACTAATAATAGAGATTAAAATAAACCAAGAGGTAACTAGAGATGCAGGCAATTTCTCCAGAGGCCCAAATCAAGCTAAATGACACAGAGAGATCTCTCTTTCTCTGGATCTCAGTTTTACATCTGTAAAATGAGACTATTAGACTAGGAGGTCCTAGAGGACCTACTGTTTTTCTGAGTTCTAACTATCTTGCGCCTGGGGTGTGAGGCACCGGGTTACTTCATATAGTTTTGGAGTGCTCAGTGCAGGCATAGGCAAGGGGCAACTGTTAGCTGGAAGAGTTTACTTTCACATCCAGTGACTCTGGGGGCATCACCAGATTCGCCGGCAAGCCTGGAGAACAGGAAAGCCAAGGGAGCTGATTAAAAGCTCATCGATTGATCATGGGAGGAAGGATGAGAAGCAGGGGTGAGTCCAGGAGTTATTAGGCATTTGCAGCTACACATTGCTTTTCAGGCTCAGAATTAGTTCTGAGGGGAGACCTATTGGATAGGCCATGCGAGATGCACGCTGATGGGAGAGCAGGAAGTTAGCGTTATTGAAACCACTTGGTGTATCCACGGCTCCAGAGTGGTCTTTGTGTAGCCAAAGAGGCCAAAAACTACCGCATCTTCAGTCTCTGTGTTGGATGGAGGTTCCTCCCAGACCCTGACTCCATTGGGACTATTCCCTCCACTCTTGCAGCAGCTATAGGTCTAGGACTGGACATACCTGGGGGCGGGGGGCAGGGTGAGCCTGAGCATCTACGGAGCACTGAGCCGCAGCCTTCCCCTCACCTGGCTGAGCTAGTCCAGTCTCAGAGACAGACTTCCTGTCTCAGTTTCCTATTGAATGTACCACTTCTCAGCTGGAGTTGGAGTTCTGTCCTGAGTCACAACCTCCTGACTCCTTTATCTACCTCTTAGCAGTCCCTTAAAGTCCTGCCCCTGTTGTTGGAGCCCATCTGATGACTAACGCACAGATCGGTCATGACATACCCCCTAGCTCTGAGTATCAAACACTCATGGGATCAGATCTGTCAGAGTAGATTGTCGAGCCCCTGCTGATAAGGTGTGTTGGACCAAAGGGTGCCACGATGGCTGACTCCACTGCTCCTCACCTTTCAGCAGAGTCCTCCCAGCCTGTGACTGCTGCCAGTCAGAGACATGGAGCCATTCTGTGACAGGCACTAGGGCTACAGTGATGAAGAAAACAAGGTCGTCAGCTCCAATGGGTCACAGTCTCATGGGGGGACTGACACGCTCTCAGTTGACCAGAGTGTGACTCGAAGCAGAGTTGGGGAGGTAAACACAAATGTCCCGGGGATTGTGTAGAGAAAAGGGAAAGCAGACGGTGGTCGGGGGCAGCAAGGCCCCTGCTCCCTCTCGGCCATCATCTACCAGTCTCCTGTCCCCTTCCCTGGCTCCAGGTATACACCTCCTTGCTGTTTCTTGAACACACCTGGCAGGATCCAGTATTTGCATGGGTCCTTCCTTCATTCCACTCAGATGTCAACCTTCTCATAGAGAAGTCTCCCTTCACCATGCTGCCCCTGGTAACTCTGCCCTTCCCTCTACCCCGTCACTCCCTATCGGCATACCGTGCTGCTTCCCTACGGCACTCATCACCACTTGACATAATGTGGGTGTTTATTTGTATGCAATTGACCCTTGAACAACATGGGTTTAAACTGTGCAGGTTTACTTACATGTGGAGTTTTGTCAATAAATACGGTAAATGTATTTTCTCTTCCTTACGGTTTTCTTAACATTGTCTTTTCTCTAGATTACGTTATTGTAAGAAAATAGCATATAATACGTATAACATACAAAATATGTTTATGTTATCGGTAAGGCTTCTGATCAACAGCAGGCTATTGGTTGTTAAGTTTATTAGTCATTAAGTTTTTTCACTGAGCGAGGGGTTGGGGTCCCTAACCCCCAGGTTGTTCATGGGTCAACTGTGTTTATTTTCTGTCTCTTAAATTAGAAGGTAAGCTCTATCAGAGCAGGGATTTTGAATCGTCTACAGCTGAATCCCCAGCACCTCAAAGGTCCCTGGGTACATAATACGTGCAAAATTGGTGCTCGTCGAATGAATGGGTAGATGATACGAAAGGTTTCCAGCAGGTAGTACACCCTGGGCTGACCCCGAAGGATGGGTGAGATTGAGTAGGGTTGGCACTCCAGGAGGAAGCATTAGTACAGACGAAATCACGAAGGCAAAGAAATACAGGAGAAATACAGTGGGCGGGGCATGAGGATAATGGAAGGAGGAAGGAATGAGAGTCGGTAGCCAGAATGGGGAAGGTGCTTGTCAGTATGTATAAGCAAAGTCTCACTCCAGCTGTGATCGTGTTGGGTCTCCACCCATTCACCTCTTACGCTTCCTCCTCCACTCCAAACACTACCCATCCCTTGAAGGTCTGCCGAAGTCCCACCCCACTATATTCTAATAAGTGGTCAACCGTGAGCTTTGGAATATCATAAATTTTGGTTACAGGCCTGACTTTGCCACTTGCAAGCTATCTGACCTTTCAGAGTCCCTTCTCAGAGCCCTGTGTCTTATAACCTGCATCACACATGTGCTACCTGGGGTCGTCTCCCGGCATTCAGGTGATAGACTTTTCCCATTGCATCATGAACTTCTATAGGACATGACCCTGATTTTACATTGGTACTAGAAAAAAGTGACCCTCGGGATGAGGAGGAAAGCAGAGGTGAATCTGATTCCTGATTCTACTCCTTTACTAGTTGTGAGACTTGGGCAAGTTACTCAACCTGTCTGGACCTCAGTGTCCTTAGCCATAAAAGTACGAGTTAAAATGCTTTCCTGGGGGTTTGTTGTGAGGATTAAACTCAATTCCATTGAAAGTGCTTAGCGCAGGGAGGAGCTCGAAACAATTAGATCTTGCCTCCCTCACTGCCTCTTCCTCTCCAACCCCTCTCCCCTGCCAAAGGTACCACAGCTTCCAGCTAGAATCTTCTCCTGTGCTATCTCCACGACTCCCCACTGGACCTAGATAGCCCCAGGCAGCCAGGGCTCTTGCTAATTAATGAGTTGAATTTCCAAGCAGCCTTAACTTCTCAGAGGGCATCTCATCAGCCTCATTAATCAGAGAAGGCTTCCCAGGTCCCCCGTAAAGCAGCCTTGGGCATCTTGTAAAACTCACCATAAAATCCCAAATGAGATGGCAGAAGTAAGTTTCCATTTGGAAACTGACTACTTGTTTGCTAATGCAAGCTGGCGTGCAGACAGATGACGTTTTTATTTACTTATTCGCGGGTTGGTGTTTGTTGCCGCAATGCTGTTTTTATCCTTCTTCCAAAGACCGATTGGAGCCCACTCAGCAACTGGGTGAGTTTGCTTGCTTATGCTCTAATTACATTATAGAACAGTCAGAGATGGGATCTTACGTTTTTTCTAGTCCGCTCCCCTTTCCTCAAACACGCTGGAAGGCAGACGGAAAAGCAACGTTATGAAGAAACCATTTCTCTCTGAGTTGGTAAATAAGTGGGGGCCAGAGGATAGGAATGGGTCATTTCTGAAAGCGAAAAAAGCCAAATCATCTCTTTCATTTACATACCATGAAAAGACTTCACGTTTCGCTCACATATGATGGGAAATCTGTATCCAGAGGATAGTGTGAAAAATATACTTCTTTCCGCATTTACAAAGGAATAAGTAATAATACTTACTGAGCTCTTACTAGGTGCTAGGCACTGTTCTAAGCACTTTAGTTGTATTATTTCATTTAATCCTCACAACACCTTATTAAGTAGGTAGTTTTTATTAGGCCCATGTAATAGATAAAGAAATTGAAGTGTACAGAGAGGTTAACTTGTCCATCATCAGTCATTAAATGGTGGAGCGAGGTGTTGGAATTATGCAGGCTGGTTCTGAAGTATTGTTTTGACACTGTTTTAATATTCATATTAACATAATATTTATTATTACTATTAATAGGTTAATAAATATGTTAGTTGACAGATAATTAAGTTGATACATGGTTATGGTGGGAGTCTGCTTTCGGTTTCCCAAGCTATCTTCCTCCTTCCTGGCTGCTCAGCTCAGGCTATACTTTCCAGCATCCCTAGCAGTGACATATGGTCATGTGACCAGGCACACCAATGGAACAGGACTGGAAGAAGTGTGTGCAGCGTCTGTATCCCTTGGTTAATAAGAAACATCGGCCCTGGGCTTTGCCTGCTTCCTCTTCACCGACTGGATACGGTGGTGACTGGGGTCAAACTGGGAGCCTAACGTTGAGGGCAGAGCTACGCCCCACACCCACAGCAGCCTGCTTTCCAAGATGTTTTTAGGGAGCAGAGGCTGCCAACCTGCCCTATACTGTGAGGTGAGAGAGTCACAAATTTCTTTGCTCTTTAAGTGATTGAATATCTGAGTCTCTTTGTTATGGCAGCCTAGCCCTCACTCCAAGTAATAGAATGATTTTCTTTCCTTTTCATAGAATCAAAAAAACTTTTTCCTTAAAGGGTAACGCACACTAACTTGAAGCCATCACCTGATAGAAGATCTCTTGAAGACCTATAACTGTAAATGGCTTACTTCCCGTTGAGTCAACTCATTCTCTCTTTAAAAGCTCTACTATTAGAGAGTTGTTAATGTTTCAATTCTAAGGTAAAATGTATCTCAGTAATTCACATGCAGGGTCCCATTCTCCTTAAGGCCACATAAAGCAATTGTGATTCTCCTTCCTTCATCCAGAGCCTCCCACTATCTGAAGACAAAGATCATGCCTCATGAATGCTCCCTGGTCTAAATATTCTCCAGTCTTCCAACTTGAATCTTCATCTAATACTGAGATCCAGGTATCATTCCCCTATCATACTCCAGGCATGGTGACTCGAGACAAACCCCAATCTTGCACATGTGTTTCGCCCAGCCTGGAGAACAAAAGGGTAGCTATTCTTATTCTCATTTCTATGCTTATATTCATTCGTTGTGATATTAAATTCAATCAACATTTATCCATCTTTTTCTGTTTTTAAAGATGCTTGGAGTATGTGCTTAGGGTGGCAGACTTACTCTGAGCCTTATGGAGGCTGCTCTGTCATAATGTCCTCACTGTACTGTGAGGACAAAGGGCAACTGGGTTTTTTGGACACAAGTGTAGTACCTAACAAATATCCCTGTATGATTTCATACAACGACATTTAGTTCCTCACACTGTCCAATCAAGGTTATCCCCTCTGATTCTGTCATCCATTATTTTCTCCCAGGAAAACAAAGGAAAGATAGAAGTCGTTCTGACAGAGAGCCTCTAGGGAATAATAACTTTAGTTTGCCATATACAAACCACATCATTTATCCCCAGTCTGGTATTTAGTTAATGTGCATGAAAAATGGCATTTTTAATACCAGAGAAGATGACCTACTTCACCTTGAGAATGATGTTATTAAGATTATTGTATGTAGTGATTGGTTAAAAAAGCCTATGTCATATTCAGCATAATGCTTTTAATTCTCTAACACAGATATGAATAATTTTTCGGTATTTGGTGAGGCAAACAGTTCAGTTAATCAAAATTGAAGCACGTTAGAGGGTCTTAATGGAATGAATAGACATGGTATACGAGGGTATTAAAAAGGAAAGAATTCTTCACGGTTTCCCTTGGAAACATTTACTGCACTCGTATTCTCTCTCTTCAAATTCCCCCCATAATCTAGTTCTTCCACTGCCTGTGACCATGTGCATTTGCTGCCCCAACTATCTATCTATCTATCACCTATCTATCATCTATCTATCTATCTATCTATCTATCTATCTATCTATCTATCTATCATCTATCTATCTATCTATCCATCCATCCATCCATCCATCCAATCACCCATCTATCTTACCTTACCTATCTTTCACCATCATCTATGTACCAATCATTCCATTTCATTTCATTCATTCATTCATTCATTCTATCGGCCTATTCATTCATTTTATCTATCATCTATCTATCTATCTATCTATCATCATCATCATCACCTATTATCTATCAATTTATCTCTCTAACATCTATCTATCATCTATCATCTGTCTATCATCTAGTTTTCAATCATCTATAATCTATCTAATCTATCACCTATCATCTATCTATATCATCTGTCTCACACACACACACATACACGCACCCCTCAGAAGTTCTGTTTTCCATGGCTATGCTGTCTACAAATTTCCAGCTATGCTTTTGTATGTCCTTCCTCTTTCTTGTGAGGTGTCCCCTGGTGGTTCCTGTGAGAGCTGCTTGTTCAGACCTGGCTCCAGGGCACTGCACCCTGGCCAGGCCATTTCCTGACTTCCCCAAAGGCGGTGATTTCTGTATTTCTGATGTGCTCAAAGATCTCACAGACTGGTCACTTTCCCTAAGACTACTTGGGACTCTAGAAGATTCAGTGGCCCAGTGACTAAGGCTGAGAAAGGTTAAAGGAGGCACAAGAGATAGACAGAGGAGAAGCCCCAGTAATTCCACCATTTCCAGAAAAACCTGAGAAGTCTCAGTACTCACTGGTGGAACAAAGTGAGACAGGTGCTTTTGGTCAGAAGCTGCCAGGTGTATGCATCCTGTGAAGTCAAGTGTCTTAGTCTGCTCAGGCTGCCATCACAAAATACCATGGACTGGGTGGCTCATATACCAGATACTTATTTCTCACAGTTCTAGAGGCTGCTAAGTCTAAGTTCAAGGTGCCGACTAATTTGGTTCCTGAGGAGAACCCTCTTCCTGGCTTGCAAACAGCCATCTTGCTGAGTCCTCACAAGGCGGAGGCAGCTCAAGCTCTGGTCTCTCTTCCTCTTCCTATAAAGACACTAATCCCATCATGGGGGCCCCATTCCTGTGACCTCATCTAAATCTAATCACGTCCCAAAGGCCTCACCTCCTAATACCATCACACTGAGGTTAGGGCTTCAGTATATAAGTATTTAGAGGACACATATTAAGTCTATAAAGAGGAAAACAGGTCTGCTCTTTTCACATATCAATTTAGAGTCCCAGCTCTGCTATTTACTAGCAAGAAACAGAAATTCTCCAAGCCTCAATTTCTCTTCTATAAAATGGAGGTGGGGGGCAGGTATGAGCATTGATGTTGTAGCTCTCAGCGACATTTGAATGCTCGGGAGATGTCACTTCCTGTCTCCTTCCCTTGGAAGCTAGTTCCAAATCCTAGCATTTGACTTTGAGTACTAAGCTTTACTTTGCCAGGTTAGGGTTATCAGTAAAGGTAGGATTTATCTGGAAGGGTTTGGAGGCCAAATGTGTGGATAAACAAATATCCCAACGTCCTCCCAGCAGGGCCCATCAGAGAAGAAGACAGAGACCCACTGCCCATGTAGATGATGGTCTCCGAGTGCCCCTTCACTGCCTTCCCAAGTCCCACTGCTTATTTCATGAATGAGAGAAAACAGTGATAGGATAGTTGAGTGAAAATTCCCCTCCACTACCAAGATGCTGGGCTCTTCAAATGCCCCAAATAGTCCATTAGGACTGTGTGGTGTCTTTAACAAGGGTTTGTTCGTTTAACATGTATTTACTTAGGACCTCCATGTGTTGGATCTTAACACGGGAGGCTGGAGAGTCAGCCTTATGATGGTGAATGATACATGCCACCATGCCTTTGCTCGTGTCGTTTCCCCTGCCTTGAATACCTGCCTCCTAACCCCCTTGTCTGCCAGCAAACTGATATTTCAAAACTCTGTTCACACTTTGTATTCTGTTTGATGCCTTCCATGAACCTTCTCAGTACTCTCTCTCCTGTGTTATCATGGTGTTTGTTCATAATTTTATTTTAATACGTATCCTTTTAGGTTGCAATGGTTTATTACACAGGAACATAAGCTCCTTCGAGGCAGGACAGTACCTTAACATTAATACGCATCTTTCTGAGATATTGTGTGGATCTCATTAAATGCGGATGCTCAATAAATGAGTGAACAAATGAATGAAAAAAAAAAAAAGGCCTCTATCCTGGAGAACTCAGGGTCTAACAGGAAAAGAACGTTTGTTTCATCAAATCCTACAAAAATAACAGATGGTGGGTTTTATGATGCTCATTTTACGGATGAAGAAACTGAGTCTCACAGAGGTTAAACCACTTGCTCAAGGTCACACAGTGAGTAATTTGCAGATGAGAGATTCGATCTGAAGCTGGTATTGTTCCCACTGCTTCCTGTACATAATTAACTGGGATACGGTGGTCTGAGCCTCAGATAGAATCTACATCCCGCAGGATTCAGTGTCAGGTTCTTCCACATCTGGAATTGGCGGAGGAGGCTCAGAAGGGAAATTAGGGAGGCAATGGCTTCTTACTGATCAGATATTAAAGTGAGACTTTGATGGGACTTGGAGTTACCTGGCTGAAGGAGATCATCAGCCTCCGGATAGCAACTCTGCCAAATTCACCCGCCCCGCCCCTCCAGGGGAGCAGCCTGGGATGCCTAGAAGGGAACGCGAGACCACAGTACATTCAGAATATCTATTCGGCAGAGAGGAAATGCCCTGATGTTTGATCCCATTTGCTTGAGTGAGACTTTATATCCAGGCATCTCAGGTTTTAAATTACACGTCAGAGGGAATTTTCCTCTCTGGGCATGATGTGAGGGCTTGTCCTTTCGAGGAAGCCAGCGTGAGCTCAGTAACGAGCATCTCCTGAACAGAGGAAGGGGAAGCATCTTGGTCACGCCTGTTCAGCAAACCTACACTGAGCATCTCAACGGTGCCGGGCCCACGATGAGGGCTGGGGATACAGACAGGAACAAGACACGGCTCCTGTTTTGAAGGGGCTCAAAACATGACAACGCTCTTTGTCCATTCATTCCTTCAATAAATATTTGTGGTGTGCCTACTCTGTGCAAGGCACTGTGACAGGCCCTGGGAATGCATCAGTGGACAGGACAGACAAAAACCTTGCCCCTTTGGAGTGTCCATTCTAGCAGGGGGTGGGGGAGAGTGAATAATAAACAGAATAAACACGTAAATTATGTAATACATTAGAACCCGATAGATGGCAAAGGAAATGGGGCGAAAAGAACGGGGTTAAAGAGATGGAGAGTCCTGAGGGTGAGAGGGAGGCTTGCGGCTGCCAATAAGGAGGCGGAGTGGAGAACGTTTAGGAAGTAGCACGTGAAGGAGACCGTGAAGGAGAGAACGAGGCGCGCAGGTATCTGGGGAAGGCGTGTCCGAAGTGAGGGAATAGCCTGTGCCAAGGCCCTCAGGTGGAGGGCGCCTGGTGCGTTTTGAGACACAGCGAGGAGGGCCCAGGAGGAGAGAGCACGGGGAGAGGCAGAGATGAGATCAAAGAGGAAGGTGGGGTCGGCCCAGCCCGCAGGCCTCGGGGGCCAGCGCCAGGACTCTGGCTTTGATGCCGAGGGAAATGGGGAGCTGCTGGAAGGTTCTGAGCGGAGGAGGGATGCGATCTCACAGCTAGAGGATTATTCTCAAGTTCCACTGAGGTGGACATGGGGACACAGGTGAGAGGCTGTTGCCTAATCCAGGCGTGAGGTGGCGGTGACTGGGTCAGTTCGGGTCCATGAGGTGGTGAGAGATGAGCAGATGCTAGATATGCTCTAAATGTAGAACCGGTAAGATGTCCTGAGGGAGTAGACGTGGAATGTGCTGAAAAGGAGGCTGAGGATTTCAGCCTGAGCCCCTGAAAGGCTGGCTTTACCATCCACTGAGACTGGGAAAGCTGTACGGGGAACAGGTCACAGCGGAAATCACCAGCTTCATTTTGGAGACATTACATTGGAAATGCCCATCAGGTATCAAAGAGGAGAAGCCAGTGGACAGTTAGTTATGCAAACCTAGAATCTGATGTGCGTGCGGGCAGACCGGTGGGGGCACGGGGGAGGCTCAGGCTGGAGAAACAAATGAATGGAGCACTTACTAAGTGCCAGCACTCTACCAAGCATTTGATATACTTCGTCTCTCGGAATTCTTAACACAGCTCTGGGAGATAATTCCTTACATCACCGACAAGGAAACTGAGGTGTAGGCAGTTTTAGGAAACTAGTCCCAAGTCATGCAATGAATTAGTTGCAGAGCCAGGTCTCAATCTCAGTCACTCTGGGGTCAACAGCGGGCACTGATGCCACCGGTCCACCCAGCCTGTCATGCTAAATTAACCGCTAAACTATCTTGAGACGGAATCTAAGGGCGAAGGCAGGTTTATTTTGGTGGTGATGGTGCAGGACCAGTTGAAATCTGGATGATTAAAGAAACACATCAAGTTAGTATGGATGGGATGATGGGTTGGGTACCCACTTCCAAAGGAATCCCAGGCTGCTAAGTCATCATTAAGTGGGGTGGGAATTAGAGCCAGAGAGTAACAGAGGCAGGACAGGGAAACAGGATACTGGGGAGACTCCAGGACATCCTGTGTCTCCTGAGTTTTCCAGGGCCACCCATAGAGTCTGACAAATAGAGCTAGACATTTTCATTTAAACAGCTCTTTATATGACATACCTGTGGCATCGGAACAGTTCGGCAGGTTTGGGGGTGACTCCCTACAAGGAAGGGTGTCTATCAGGGCCCATTGAACATAACAGGCAGTTCATAGGGTCTAGGTGAGACTTCTGACCCTGCAGAGTCCCCTAGCCTGCAGCAGGCAACTACTGAAAAATCAAATAAATGTCCTGACCAGATTTCCATCTCTTTCTCAGCTTTGGACCCTTATTTCCATTAAGGGAGCTTCTTGTCTTGATCTTACTTCTGAACACCGGATGGACCAGGCCGAGAACGAGACAGCCAAGAGAGCCTTCTCAGCCAATTGTATTCATAGAATTTCAAAGGTGAAAGGACATTAAATCATAATTCTCTAGCTGATACATTAATCTCTCTCAGCATCCCTGACATGTATATAGTTTTCCAATCCCTTCTTGGGTACCTTCAGGAATACAGGATTTCTTAGACTATTGATGGAGACTAGTTCGTAGGCTATTGATTAATCAGTTTATGGTTAAAAGCAAATAAGCTTTGGAATTAGATGGATGTGGGAACAAATCCTTCTACTGATCTATCTATTACCTAAATCCCTTAATTTTTAGCAAGCTCCTTCATTTCTGGTTTCGGAGCTCTCATCTGTAAAAGGGAAATGCCATCCTCTTGCTAGCTGGTTGTCACAGGGAACCAGGAAGGCAGGATGGTGCTGTGTTAAGGGCAGGGGTTGTGGAGTCAACTCCTGGAGATTCCTGGACAATTTTATTAGGCCTCATTTTCTTTAGCTCCAAAATAAGAATGAGAAGACTACTAACCTCCTAAGCAGGCAGGGCTGCTGCCAGTGTATATGTCGCCTGGATATGAATTAGAAAAAAAGATTCTCTTTCCTCCAAGTGGACACAGCTGCACACCTGGGCTCAAGACTTGGCAGGCAGCGTGTCCCCTCGCCAGGCAGGTCCCTGCAATACAGGTCACAGCAACCTGCTCACGGCGTTATCACCATGCTCAGTGCCTCTGAGCCTCCCGGAATGTTGCCTGATGCGCACAATAAGCACTCGATTAACATTAGTGATGATTATGATGCAAAAATATTAGCTCTTAAGGCGGCCCGTTTTATTGTGGGACAGCTTGGACTACTCTTCCCGATCCATTATTCTGGAATGAAATCTGCTTTCCAACAAACAGATCTTCTCCCCACTCGCCGTGGCTTCATAAGCCATCTTTTGCAACATCGCCGGTTGGACTCCTCACGTGGAAGATTAATGGTAGAATCGCCCCCAGTTCTCCGGCTCTCTCTGCTTCTGTGCCCTTTGCCATCAGACTTCTCCTGCCCAGACTTAGAATCTATTTTCCCATCCTGTGAATCCGAGGTGGCTTTGTGACTTGGCCTTTTGTGCTCCCATCCTTTCTTGGAACTTCGCCACCACCATATGACTGTTCGTCTGCTGGACAATGGCAGACGTGTGGGCCAGTTACCTCTGATGGGGGTTCAGGACTTGCTACCCCCAAATGCGGCACCCTGGCATACTGAAGATTTTAAATTGAGGGAGTTTGAGAAAATGGCAGACGCAGGAAGGTCACCCTGACCTTTCTCCTGTTCTCCCATGAAAGAAGTCATACAACCCTCCTGTGAGAGATGCGCTCCCCACACCCAGAGGAAAGGGGCAGCCTTATCTCTGAAAACGAAGGGGCACCAAGAAGACTCTGAACAAAGAGGCCTTACAAAATTTCCCTCGCTTATACTATGTCATGGAAAACTTATATCCAATGGAGTTGTATGCTTTTCTCCCGTTCATCTGTCTTTGTTGGTGTAATTTTCGGACCCAGCCAGGGACTCGACGTGGCTCAAGGAAGACCTTTCCCCCGCCTCACACCGCCACTGCTTCGGCGAATAGGCGGCTAACTGGCAGACTTGCGAGTGGGGCTGTTCTACATCAGTCATCTCCCAGCCGACCACAGACACGATAATAGCAAGACCAGCCGAGATTAGCTGAACCAGGCTCACAGACTTGTGAAGGAAATGAATGCTTACTGCGTATGCCTCTGAGGTTTGGGGACATTGCATGATCATGGCAACAGATAACTGATAGAGGTGTGGACTTACTGGTGGCTGGATCCAGACCGTGCCTCCTGTGGCGGACGGGATTCAATTTGGGCCGCGTATTCATAGCCTCCTCCCTGTCTAGTCCTGCTCCCCGCCCTTCTCTGAATTCATAAGCCTCCTCCACATCACTTGGGCCCTGGCCCTGAGGCCAAAGTGATTTTCTGTTCCCCACAATTCTCTCCCCGCCGCCTGTTGGACGAGACCGTGGGGCCCAGACTTGGTGTGGAGGAGCACAGCGCTGGCCCTGAGGCTTTCTGGCTGCTGGTCTCAATTTCTAAGGACATTTGATTCCGCCCTGGCCGCACACGGTTCTGGCTTCGTGACACCTCAGTCGTCCTGCGAGAAAAAGCCGGGGTTTGCCAAGGGTACATAACTTAGCTGTTATGACTCACTCTAGGGTGAAACTGGGCAAACAAGTCCTACCGCCCGGAGGCAATTTTGATTTTTAAATTATGAAATAAATCATCCTGAGCTTTTATGTTTTCTCGGGGTTTGTTTTTGTTTTTCTCTTTTGCTCTAAAACTTCCACAGTAGCTTTCTGGTTTGCGATTATTTATCACTCGGCTCGCTCTTCTCGCCCAAACTGTATTTGTTTTGTAAAATGACAAATCACACCATACGCTCCGGGCCAGAACCTTGTGCCGAGTGGAGCGTGTGGGTGTGGAAGGGACCAAAGAGATGAAACAGGGGCCGACTTCGCTTCAGCAGGGAGGCTCAGGGTCCCAGGTGGGGGGAGAAGGAAAAAAGTAAAGATTCTCAAACTATACCGGGACGGGCATAGATTTAAGTACCTCTTTGCCTGATCTTTAAGTCCCTACTTTACAGATCTGCTTTTTTAAAAATTACTTCTTGGTCTTGGTTTCCTCATTAAAAAAAAAAAAAGAAAGAAAAAAAAATCTCTGTTGAATTGTTGTACACAGCAAACATTCTAAACCGGAAGTCAGACGCCTCCCAGAAGCTACGGGGCTATTGTTTAGGGCTCCACATCCACGAATGTTCCAGAATTATCCGTAGATAGATAGGGTGTCTCGCCAATGCACACCTTCATCTTTTCATTAAATGTATGACGAGTCGCCACTGCACATGTGAAATTCTATTTTGATTATTAGAGCAGAAATTTCTTTAAAAGCATCTCTAAATTCGTTATAGATCTTAGCCATTATGCGCCTTCTTGATTAGTGAGTGTTAAATATATTCTACCATGGGGGAGGAGGTTGGCTCCATTTAATTCTTTGTAGATTACAAAAGAGTCTTTGTGCTTGAAACCCACAAAGAAGCTATTTCAGGTAGGAAAAGCATTAAGGCCGCCTGAGCATTTGGATGTGGGGAATGCTCGGAGAGCAGCGTACTTTCTTCTGGGGGATGCTGGCCGGATGAATGGATGTGAATTAAGGTTGCTGCAAAGGTTGCAAGTCTGGAAAGCAACAGCAAAATAGTCAGTGGTGGGTTCTGGGCTGGCTCAGAGCCGGGGCCTCCAACTATGTGGTAATAGCATGGCAGAGGGCTGCTGACCCTCTGAATCTGGAGAGAGAACTGGGAGAAGGTGACAGTCTGGCTACCCACTAAATAACACACTAGTGACAATCTCCAGACTTCTCGTCTTGCGATCGAACTCACGTCTGTGTTGCACAAGCCGCTCTTATTTGGATATTTTGTTACTTGTGGTCAAAAGCATCCTTACTTGATAGTGTAGATCCCCAGTGTTTGCTGAATGGGACTCTGTCTTGCATTGTGCATTCTGAGGGTAAAATTCAATATTATTCATGTCTCAGCTCCCTGCAGTCTTTATTTAGCACAGTGCCTGCTACACCGCCGGGCTCAAAATGTGTTGGGTTGAGTTACATTCCCCCTGTTCCTCCAAACAGGAAACCTGAATAAACCTAACTAATCTCACTGCTTTTAGTCTCTGCTCCGATCTGTCCTGGGCACAGACGCCAGACTGGTAACAAAATCCCCCTTTCCTAAAACCTTCCACGATTCCCCACAGTTTCCATAAAACAAAAATACATTTATAAGGCAATCGAGTTCCTCGGCGACTTGCCTGTGACCTGTTTCCAGCTGCATCTCCCTTCGCATTTTAATCAGTCTTCCACCCCACGTGCACTGGTTTCTCGTTTGTCCTCTCTCCGACCCAGGCACATGCCCCCACATGCTTCTCTCAACTGGAACGCCTGAGTGCCTCCTTCTGTTCATCCAAACTCCTTCCTTTAAGGTAGAACACACGCTCCACCACCACGTCTGTTCATCCTCACCAGGAGAAGCAAAGCCTTGAGGATCAGCTGGAGAGAAGAAACATGAAAAGAGAAAACTGATAAGATTGAGAGACACGATTGAGCCCAAAGGACAATTCAGCTTGATCAGCTAGAAAGGGGCCTTCGAATCAGTCCATGTGTTGGCAAGAAATTCTAAAAGACGGCTCCAGAGTGAACCCATTCATTCGAGTGGAGTGAATCACCATCACCACCATGGACTTCTACATGGCAAAGCTATGAAAACAGAAGCTCTTTTTTTTTTTTTTTTTCAGGAAAACACAACTCAGACTGCTAAACTGTAACTGTCGTGCTGAGTTCCTACCTGGCCAGAGCCCCTCCTGCCGTAAAGAAAACCAGGATGAAGAACCGCATTATGCCTAATTGAAAACTTGTTCTTGCACCTGTGAGCTGTAAACGTTCCACTTTGATGGGGGAACGTGCCTACTTATTTGAGGGCTGCTAGATATCCACAGCCACACAGTGGCCCGCGCTTGGCTCTTGCAGCCTGTCGATGTTTACTGCTATTGCTCAGAGGGGGTGAGTGAACACAGGCACATTTTTGTCTCTTTCTTTGGGGGAAAGCGAGTAAGGCACCTGAGAGCATAAAACCTCAGTCCAAGTTCACATATGGAGAGTTTGGGAGATTCGACCCAAAACCATTCATATCTTATTCCGTCAGAAATTCATTTGGAAGGGAAAATTTCAGGTAAAGCCAGATGCCAAGCCATTTCTTTTCCGGCCAGAAATGTGTGGAAATGGCACTAGGTGTGTTAGTAAAGAGAAATGGAGAGACTTGATACTTATTCATCTCCTGCGTGCAAAGTGCTTTGCGTGCCTTCTATGTAATCTTTGTGATAAATTGAGAGGGAGGCATTGTACTTCCTATTTCGTAGATTTAAGAAGTGAAGTACTGTGAGGCGAAGGCCATAACTAGAGTACGCTGGTGGAAAACGGCGGAGCTGGCTTTCGCATCCACGCCAGGCCGATGTCCCACTCAGTTTCGTTCATTCTCCCAGGACTCTCTGAGTGCCTACTATGTGCCAGGCTGCAGGCTGCAACACGTGCAGGAGACACGTGCTACTGATAGCGATGTGTGTAACCTTCAGAAAGAAAGATAAGATGGAGAGATCTTTGCCATCTGACTATGCCAGGCCATCGTCCAGAGGGGTTAATTAACTTCCCGTAGGTCCCAGAACGAGTGAGCAACAGCATTGGAACTAGAACTTGGTTTATTCTGGCTTTGACGTCCATGCTCCCTTTATTGTTATAATATTTATAAGTCCCACACTACTTGCCCTTCAGCTGGGCTAGGCTCCTGTCTCATTTCTGTACCCCACCAACCTCTCTCAAGAAGCTCTCACAAGTCTGAACTATACTCTCCCGTGTTTCTGCTCTTGTCTACTCAGTGGCTATTTGCCAATCCAATAAATTAGTCTGTGCCAAGGTTTTAATGGGCACCTTAATGTCTTGTGGAGCCCAGATAACATATTTGCATTTTAACAGCAGCTTTTAATTCAGCTCTATTCACTTCAGCTTAATTCAACAAACGCAGCGAGGTTAGCTGTGTACAAGGCACTTGGCTATGTGCTGTGGGGGACATCAAGTGAAAGGGGCCCAGAGTCTCTCTTCAAAGGATGCTCAGGCTCTTGTGTGGGGGTGAAGAGAATGTAAACAACTAACCTGAATATGCAGAAAAATGATGCCAAGTAAAAACTTTAAAGCATGCTGTACGTACAAAGAGGAAGCATTCTGATTTAACACGAATGAATGACTAAAAGATTTAGGAAAAAAAAAAAGAAGGCCCTTGACTCTCAAGCTCTGAATAAAGGAAACTAACATCCAAGTTCAAAAGCATAAGACAGAGGTAGTGTAGCTTCGCAGAACACGTGTTAAAATAATTTCGGGGTCAGAGGTTTCAAACGCACTAGCCATCGTCTGGAACATGGCTACAGCTTTCTAACTGGTTTCCTTCCTGCCTTTAGTCTGATTCTTCCAATCCATTCTCTTCTCTGGAGAGCTAGAGAGAGCCTAGAGAAACTCGATTATGATTATTATTTTCCTGCTTGAAACCCTGTACCCTCCATTGCCTTTAGGATAACATTCAAACCTTCAGACAAATGTGAAGCGGCTGAATAAATAAATAACTGAGCCATCAGCGTGGGATTCTACTTCTGCTCAGCTATGCACAGGAGATCAGGAACACTGTGTCCAAATCACGGCACCTGAAGTGTAAGAGTAAAGAGACAAATTTTTTTTGTAAAGAGCCCATGCAGAGGATACTCCAAGGACACTGAAAAAACTTACACTCATGTCATAGGAGGAAGAGCTAAAAGGCCAGGAGATTTTAAATGAGAAGACCAGGAGATGGGGCCGTGAGAGGGAACGCAAAGGCTGAGGGATTAACCTCAGTCTTTCAACCTCTGAGAGACATCTATGTGGAAGAAGGTAGAGAGACTCATCCCTTCGCTTTCTAGAAAGCAGGACGAGGTTAAGCGATGAATGTTAGAGGGAGTAAAACTATGGCTTACTCGAAGAATGTCCCAAAGACTGGAGCTGCTTGAAGATAGGTAGAGGGTAGTATTTTGAGATATCGACCAAGGGTTATTTACTCCGATATCCTCCAGTCATCCTGAACGACCTCAGATTCATTTCCCAACCACACCACAGTCACGGCTCAGAACCGAGCATGTAGCTGAGGTTCTGAATGTATCCGAACACCTAGAGGAGACAGCAATCTTGAAAAACAAAGCTTTCCTTGTTGTTACTGCTGCTGCGGCTGTGGTTATTCTGAGCGACAAAATAAAGTTTTGTTTTTGTTTTTTGATTCTGAATGCTAATTGTTAACTATCAAGAAGAAAACCTCTCGTGGAATTTGAACTGGAATGAATACGCGTGATGACGTAAGAGATGGTTTTTTCACCGTTCATTGATTTATTTATTCAACAAACGTTTATTGAGTACAAATTATTTCCTAGATTTGAGTCTAGGCACTTTGGAAATGAAAGTGAATGAAACAAAGATCCCAGCCCTCATGGGACATACATCAGGGAGATGGACAGACAGCAAAAACAACAACAAACAACAACAATAACAACAAACCTTGAATAATAAATAAATGATATACTATGTTAAAAGGTGAGAAGAACCATGGAAAAAAGACACAGGAGATCAGGGATGTTGGTTGGAAGAGAATTGCCATTTAAAAAATGACGGTCAGGGTAGGCCTATTGACAAATTGAGATCTGAGTTAAAACTTGAACATGTGAGAGTTAGCCATTTGGAAATTGAGGGAACGGTGTTTCAGGCAGAGCGACAGCCAATGCCAAGGCTGAACTTCGAGAGCGTGCTTGCCGTGCTTGTGTTAAGGAACAGTCAGGACACTGGAGAGGCTGGAAGGAGCAAGTGAGGGGCAGAGTACAGGAGATGAGGTGAGAGAGGTAAGCGGGACCCGGAAGAGGGATTCTGGGGGGCCTCGTAGGTGACCATTGAGACCTTGGCTTTTTCTCTAAGTGACATGAAGGGAGAGTGCTGCGGGAGGGTTTAGAGCTGAGCAACGATGCGAACCAGGTTTTAACTGGATCACTGTGATCGCTGTTGGGTATAAACTGTAAAAGAGCGAGAAGTAGGGAGAACGGTTAGTTACAACTACAATAAACCAGAGAGAGGATGTCACGGAGATGAGGACATGTGGTCAGATGGATATTTCGATGACAGAGCCACTGGGATTTCCTGATGAATTGGATACATGTGAGAAAAAAAGAGGAGTTGAAGATGACTTGCAGGTGTTGGCGTAAGCAACTTGACATCTCTTCCGTGAAGGTGGGCAGGGGTTGTGGGAGGGAAGAGATTTGCTGTCTAATTTTGGACAATTTGGGTTTGATCTGCTTGTTAGATAGCCTAGTGGAGAAGCTGCATGCAGATGGATAGACGAGGCAGGATTTCAGGAGAGAAGTCTGGGCTGGAAATGAAAATACGGAGTGACCTTTACAGGAAAACCTTCCCCGACCTGACCCTGTAGTTCCATTCCTAGAATATTTGAGGTTTATTAAAGCAATGTAAAGAAATGTTTTTTGTTAATTTGGAATTAGAATCTAAGCTCAGATCTTTATAAACAGCAAGAGAGTCACGCAGGATGAAGGATTCTTTGTGTGGGAACCTCTCCAACATTCTAGGACCTCCAGCATTCCTGGCCCTGCCCAATAAAAGCCAAATAGTGTCCCTAATCACAGTGACAGCTAAAAAGTGCCTGCACCCATCTCCAAAATGACCCCTGAAGGGGGTTTGCAACACTTTGCTTGTTGAAAATCTCTGATCTGCACACTACTCCAGGCTCGAAGGACCATGCACGCACCAGTGACTTCCAAATCTGTATTGCCAGGCTGCGTCTTTCTTGCATTTGAGATCCAATTGGCTGCTAGACACCTCTGCTTGAATGCTTTGTGGGCAGCTCAAGCTCAAAATGTTTAAAGCTGCATTGCTCTTATCGTCCTGCTTCCCTGCCAAATTGGATTCTTCATTCCCGTAAGGAGCGCACCCAGCCACCTGGTTGCCCAAACCGAAAACCAGGGCGTTATCCTTGGCTCTTCCTTCTCCTTCTGCCCCACCCATTACATTAACCAGTCAGCAAATCTTGTCATTTCTGCCTTTTGTATCTCACCAAAGCACCCACTTTCTTCCAACCCTGCTGTCATTATCAAGACCGGGCCACCTTTTGGACACATTGCAACAACTTTCTAACTGGCTTCCTGCTTTTAGTCTTGATTCCTCCAATCCATTCTCTCCGCTGGTGGGATGGAATGATCTCCATTACCTTCAGAATAAAGCTTCAGCCTCTGGATGATCGTATGTCCTTTCGTCTGCTCTTCTGCTGGCACTATACCTGGGTAACACTTACTTATCCTTTATTCTCACCTATATATTCTTTTCTTCAGGAAGCGTTCCTCATCCCCTGCTCCCAAATCTGGGCTAATTCTCCCTCAAACTGTCCCATTCTTCTCCCCTAGCGCATTTATCTCATTACACTGTAATTGGTGTTTTATGTGTCCATCTCTTGGCATGAAAGCAAAGAAATTTGTGTCTTGTTTCCTGCTGTCTTCCCAGTGCGTGGAACAGTTCCTGGAACATAGAAGGGTCTATAAAAATGGCTGACTGAGAAGGAATGAATGGTTAGATGGGAGGATCTATGTAGATAGACGGATGGAGGATGAATGCAGGAGTAATATTCAAAATAAACCCATGAGACGTGGGCACCTACCGATCAGAATGGATGCTGACTATAAAAAAAAATACAACTAAAATCATATGCACTTACTTAGTGTCAGATCTGGATAGGTGAGTGAATGTAGCACAGGCCTGAGAAGTAGGGAAAAGTAAAAATGTTGAGAAATGATATGAGAGGGATCTATGCGTATTGGGGTTCTTAAGAGAAGACTTGAAAAGATATCTGGACGTGAACACCTTGGCTGCATTAGAGGAAGAACTCTTATTCTGGGGTCTATGGATAGTGTTCAGGGTGTTCACATGCTCGTTGCAGGCAATTTTTTCATTAAGCTTGTGTATTTTGATGGCATGTGGCCCCAGAGCTTTCATTCGGTTTCCAGAGGGGTCCATGACTTAGAAGGAGGTTAAGACCATCAAAGGCTAACACGGCCTTGACTTTGAAGCTTTGCCCACCATGGTGGCTTTCAAGCTGAAAAGGCCATTCTCAACGGTTTTCATGTTAAAGCAGGGGGGCCTGAGATTTTTCTGACGAGGAGCTATTTTTAACTTCTCGGAAGCCTCCTGAGAAAGGGCCTAGCAGGTGTAGGGCGAGGTGTGGGCTGGTTCTAAGAAAGCAAATCGGTGAGGAAGGGCGTGGGCAGGTGCATTGGCACCGCTGGCAACGTCTGCTCCCTGTGGGAATCCCAGCGAGCTCCAGAGAAGGCGAAGGCATGTGAGAGTAGCATCCGGCTGGGAGATCAGTTCTGTTACACTTTGAATGTATTTGGAGATTCTCCATATAGCTTTAGAAAAGATCATCCAAGATGACCAGCTTTAGTCTAGAGCAGGGATCCCCAACCCCCAGGCCGTGGACTGGTAGGAACTGGGCCGCACAGCAGGAGGTGAGCGGCGGGCAAATGAGCGAAGCTTCATCTGTATCTGCAGCCGCTCCCCAGCGCCAGCATCACCGCCTCAGCTCCACCTCGCATCATCAGGCATGAGATTCTCACGGTCCTTGGTGCCAAAAAGGTTGGGGACCACTGGTCTAGAGCAAGCACAAAAGGATGCCAGACTCTGGAAATTAGATTATGTTAAGCCAGTCGACAAGGGCCCTCAAAGAATAGTCCTGGTGATTGGATGGGCTTGTTAGAGGTGAGCTAGAGGTTTAGGGAGGAGGAAGTGCCATTTCTGCTACTGACACTGTGGATATGGATGAAAAATTCTGCTATAATATTTACCCTCAGCTTTCTTCCAGGAGGGGTTGATACTATATATTCATATATGCATTTCTTTTCCAGGGAATTATAGAACTAATTATTGTTTCATAAATACACTCATTTAAATACAATTTTAAATGAAATCAGACTTGCACAGTTCAACCACGGCCCCAGGCGACCTTGAAATATCCAATCTGGAAAGGTCAGATCAGCCCTAAGCAAAATAAGGTGCAGTCCTCTTTGCCTCTAGGCAAATACTTGACCTTCTCCAGCCATTGTTCCATGCCATTCACAAGCTTCCTCGGCCTAACTCATTCAGTCTTTTATACACACGCTAAGACACACACACACGCAGAGGAAATTATTCCTTGTTAATTTTCCTTCGGGACAATAATCTTTTGCCTTGTGAGGACCCAAGATGGAAATGTTCAAGCCAATCAAGCTCTGCTTCCTTAAGAAATGATTTCAGGCCGCTCAATTAGAGAGAGGGGAGGGCACAACTGGGCTACCGGGCAGTGTCTGGTCTGTGGCTGCAACCTGAGCCCGCCAAGGCTCCTTTCTGGAAGCAGAGGGCCATGGGCTTTAATTAACTTCCTTGGCTGAGCCTGGTCAAGGCTAATGAAGCAACTACCTCTCCACCAGGAGCAGCTCGTCTCCACGGGGCCAGCATCCCATAGAGCTCAATTCTCCGCCCGTTGATTTCTGCGCATCTCTGCCCTTTGCAGGGTGTTTTTGCCTGGACTGGCATCCTTGCTATTATATACTTAATTTCTCCTTAACATTGTCTTGGCAGGAGTCTCAACTCCCTGCTGAAGGCAAGCCCCTAAAGCCCTCCTGTGTGCGCTTGTTGCTTGTTGTGTGTGTGTGTGTGTGTGTGTGTGTGTGTGTGTGTGTGTGTGTGTGGGAGACATGGCAGGCTCTTCCCATTGTACTGTCTTCTGTGACACTCTGGACTCCACAGCATGCACAGGGTGAAGGGGGTCTGCTTTAAGGGACAATAAAAGGCACTCTCAGCCCCTAACATCATCCTAAATCCTTGGACAAATTCTTAAGGTGACTTTAAGGAGCCCAAATCCCTCATTCCACAGGAGGCCTAAGGGTAAAGAGGAAAATAGTCTCCAGACAGAAAGCCCTTGACCCTGAGTTTATTTGTGAAAGGATACAGAAAAAAGATGGGTCTGTTTACTTGGAGAAGACAAGCCGCAGTGACTGTCCCACAGGGCCCGAATCGCCGTCAGGAGACAGAAGGGGCACTTTATGTCTGAGCAGCCCCAGGAGCTGGGCTGCACAGCGTGGAGGATATGCAGAAAGGTGACTTCAGACCAGGGCCAGGCTGGCATGTCCCCAAGGTGGGAGTCACACAGAGGACAATGGAGAAGTCAGACATTCTCCAGCAAAGCTGCTAGCGTGCTGGGGACAGCAAACCCACTTCAGGTGGGCGTTTCGAAAAGATAATCCCTAAAATCCCCATCCCATCTAAGATTTGACAAGAGTCGCTGATGCCTTCCCGGGAGTTTCTGGACTTTTAAAAGGCGAAGGAGAAGGGCTGGAGGGTCCCGAGGTTCTGAAAAGCAACTGGGTGTACCCAGAGGGCGGAAGAGAGTGGGCGAAGGTCCTGGGCCCGGGGGCTTTGCTTTGCCTGCGGTACAGCCAGCATGGGTAAGAGTGTGCCCTCTACAGATAGAGTGGTTTGGGGTTAGATCTCGAGTTCCCCTACTGCCGATGCAGAGAGGATGCAGAGGAGGAGGGGTGGGATGCTGGTTTAATCCGGAAAGCCAGGAGAGGATTTTAAGGAACCACAGCGTGGGTAAATTTTATTTACGAGTGAGCATCAGTGCTAGCAAACCTATAATCTAGCAGTCAAAACTCCATACGAACATTTCCCAACGGTGGTGCCAGGTATTACGATTTTGTCTCTTAGGTAGAAAGAAGTCACTTGCATTTCCCACAGACTGATGCTAATGCATGTTCTAATGGAGCGCAGGACAGCCCCCAGTCCTCTCCCCCACTCAGGTGACCTGGGAATGTCCCTTAAAATCTCCCAGCCTGCTACCTTCTCTCTGACATGCATATGACATATGTGGGTAGTCACAGGTATCAGGGTTCAGGGTGGGGCTTCTACTATTCTGCAGTGATCCTTCTGGGAAGGAATATTCACACAGGGAGAAAGTACCAAGTCAGAAGCAGGGAACGTTTTGAGAGCTCGCACACCCTAGTGAGGGCGGCATTGGAAAATGAAGGGCATTGACCCTAGGACCAAGCTTCATACCTACTTCATACCTATTATCTGACCCTACTTCATACCTATAATCTGAGTCTGTAGGGGGACTGTAGGGGCAGAGGGGATCTGAGTCCACCTCTCCAGCAAGTCACATGGTGAAAGATAATGTATTTGTGAATACTTAGCCTTAGAGAGCTCAGTAGAGGGTAAAAAGCTCAATTTATAGTAGCTGTTGAATATTATGATTGATAATTTGACCTAGTATCATGCTCTCCCACTGAAGGTGACTGCTTCCTTACACCTGCTTTTATATTGAGAACCTTTTCCTTATTACCAAATAAATTTAACTTTAAAAACCGTGCTTTAGAAAAGCAGAGGTGAATCCTAAGTATAGCCAGGGGCCAGCAGTGTAATTACAGCCATTAGGTGAGTTCTGAGATACTCAATTTATTCTGGGAGACACGTCGAAGCACAGTAAGATGCACTTGGATTTTTAATACAGCCAATCTTTGGTTTTGTTAGTTTACCTTTAGCAGAGGCATCCCAAACCATCTGTCTGTCATAGTGGCGTGTTGGAGGCAAACACAAGGAACTCGGAGTCAGAAGGCGCAGCCTCTCTGCTCATATACGCTGACATCTTAGGCACTCTCTGGGCCTCAATTATCGTATCTGTGAAATGAGTATGGTCATACCAGCCTTGCCAAATTGCAGCCAGAGTGGTATAGACCTTCTTTCTGATGCCTGGCACGTCAGAAATTGGTTATTTGATAAAGTTACTTGCGGCCGAACTAAAAAGAAGTTTCAGTTGAATTAGAAGTCTCTTTTCCAGCCACTACTTTCTTCATTTCAAAAATGCGGAGATTGGCCAGCTTTGGTCCCTTTCATGTCTGTCATTCCATATTTCTATGTTATGGCTGTAATTAAGAAGCCCAGGGGAAGGGACTGATAGAGCCAATACTAAAACAGAGTTCATAATTTTAAAAAACGTTGATCAAAAGCAAGTATCACAAACGACTGAGCAACATTTAAAAAGAGAACCGGAACTCACGTTCAGGAGATGTAAAGTCAGATCCTTCTGACCTAGGAAGCAAATCTCGAATATACACTTCTGAGTAATTCTCACCCCAGTCCACGAGGACGCCAGGAAAAGGGCGTCTACTGGAGTGTCGCTCGTGGTGTCTGGGAGATGGAAGCCACCTAGACCTTTATCACTGGAGGCACTGGCTAAGGGAGATGACTGGACACTAACTCTAGAATCCTAGTTAGCAACAGCCAACTAGTTATATACACAGCAACATGAAAGGACCTTATAAATGTAGCGCTGAGTTAACAAAGTAAGAAACAGAATGAATTCCCTGTGCAATACCATTCCTGCAAGTTAAAGGGGCCAGTGCTCATAAAACGGAGACAGACACAAATTCGAGAGCAGAGAGTTGAGGAGGGCGGACAAAGTGAGTTGGGAATGAAAGACATTTTTAAAAGGATAAATGAATCAAGAAAATGGAAAAATATGTAGTAAGAACAGCAGAAACAAAGCTAAGAGTCTTGCCCAAACACTCAGTGACCCGTACTGGAGGATGCTATATCTACATTCTGGTGAAATTCAGAATCTGTGGAGAGAACAGGAAGCAGATCCTAATCGGGGCCTCAGTGAGAATGGAGTGATGGTCAGTTTAGGTTTTGTGTGGAGAACGTCCAGGTAGAAAACAAGATTTAGATTTGAGTCATGGGAATTTTCTGTGTGCCTCTCCAGATCTGCTTCTCCACCTGCTCTGAGCCTGGGAGGCTGACTTCTATGAATAGCATCTGCCTGGCCCCCTTGGCCCCTGGCTTCCTGATCATTTTGGCTGAAGGGAGTAGCTGGTTAAGGTATTAACTTCCCTGGATTCCTCCCCATCGGGCCTGTTTAACCATGCCTGTGCTCCTTTCCTGAAAGCTACTGCTCTAAATGGTCGGGTCTCTTCTACGGTTTCAGCTTTTACTGGCTCCGGTATCCAGTGCCATCCCTTGTCCCTTCTAGACCTAGAACTGGTTACAGCTTCCTGCTGCGAACAGCCTGAGGTTCTTGATCCTCCCTTCTTGTTGCTCCTTACCTCTGCCCATGAATTTGTAAAGAGTTCTTTCCTTAAATTCTTAGCCAGTACCCTGGTTGATACAGTGATTATACCAGAACTAGTCAAATAGGATTCATGGTTTGTTTTGCTCAGATA
Source organism: Pteropus medius (assembly GCF_902729225.1). Lineage (NCBI taxonomy): Eukaryota > Metazoa > Chordata > Mammalia > Chiroptera > Pteropodidae > Pteropus > Pteropus medius. The sequence goes on from NW_024347791.1 coordinate 2,928,419, forward strand.
TCTAATGAATGCCCTGATAACCTCCTTCCTGGGGAATATGAGATGTTGGTAATCATGGCATGCGTTGGTGTCGATTACTTAAATTATTGCTAGTGGTAGCATGGGAGAACGTGCTGGTGGAGGCCAGGATTTGGCGAGATCAAAGGACTGAGATACTTAGTCACTATGGCAACAATAGAGATTTTAGCGATATCATGTGGGCAGGTTGCATCTGGTAGCATTAGGGAGTATACACAGAGAAAAGGACATATTGTAAGACCTGAAAGTCCTTGAGAAGGCACAGGAGTAAAATCAGAAAGCCACTGTGGTCATTTTGAATGGGTCTCTTATGTCTATAATAGCTGCTGAGGGTCAAGCTCAAAGCCTGATTATAAGGGCCATGGATTTGCAGAGCCAATAGCTGCTGTATCTCTTATGCCAAAGCAAGGGACTGGAGGATAAAGTGAGACCCCGAGGCATGGAATGGGGATTTTGGGTGGACATAGCTACAACTGAAAACTTCCCCTGGATATTCCTTGCTGTCCCTAACTGAGGGGAAGACGTCCCATGCAAAACCATTAACTTCACCACTGCAACTGCTGAATTCTCAAGACCTGCCTCCACGATCTCATTGCCACTGGGCTCATAATGACAGTCCTGGAGCAAGGAAGTACAAGGCCTGTTCTGAAAGGAGCGAGCTTCTTGTTTTAGTTTAGCTTAAGGTGGATAACAACCCATTCTAAAACTTAGTGGCTTGAACTAACCACAAAATATTCTCTCTCATGACTCTATACCTTGGCTAAGGCTTGACTGGGCCACTTTTCTGCTGGGAACTTAGCTGAAGCTGAAACATCCAAGGCAGTTTCAGGCATCTCTGTTTCTTTAGCAGTGGTGGGGCTTCTTATCTGGTAGGTGCTGCTGTCAAGGTAAAGTCAATAGCTGCGTATTTCTTAAGATCCAGCTTCAGAAGTTACACAATATTACGTCTACCACATTCTATTGTCCGAAAACATATCACGAGGTCAACTAATAGTCAAAGGAAGAAATGATCAATTTCCTTATTTATGAGAAGAATAGTATTATAGGCTGAATTGCCTCCCTCTCAAATTCTTATGTTAAAATCCTAACCCCTAGTGCCCCAGAATCTGACTGTATTTGGAGATAGGGTCTTTAAGGTTAAATGAGGTCAGTAGGATGGGCTTCATTATAGGATGGGCACCGATATGACTGGTGTCCTTATTAGAAAAATAGATTAGGACACAGACACTCACAAAGGGAAGGTTGCATGAAGACATGGGGAGAAGACAAGTCCAGGAGAGGTCATCTGCAAGCATTAGAGGACATCAACTCTGTGAACACCTTGATCTTAAACTTCCAACCTCCAGAACCAGGAGAAAATAACTTTCTACTGTTTTAGCCACCCAGTCTATGCAACTTTGCTACAGCAGCCCTAGCAAATTAACACAAATAGCAAAGCATTTGCAGTCATCTTCACCAGATGCATAAACTTCTAGATTTGCAGTGTCTTGCTGACTTTTATCAACAGAAGTCTGGAGATTAAGGGAGTTGATTTTAAGAGTAATAAATCAAGGAGATCATAATATATGATTAAATCAGGACAAATTTGTCAACGGGGGATAGTCATCTAAGATTTGAGATTTGATGAATTGATGTAAACAGTTGGGGATGGCATTAATAGTGGACTCAATTGGGTAATTGAAGCCTGGGTTCGATAGCATCCTATAGTTAAAGAGATTTGAATGCTAGAACTTCTCTGGCAAAGAGGAAGGAGTCCTTGAAAGTTCTGTGCTATGTAGGCCCATGATGATGGTGGAAGATGCTGTAATGAAACTGGGCTCCCAGATTTCAGTGAAATAATGGGGGCCAGGACTTGTAGAGGCCTGATGGCATAACAATTGCCAGAGATAAGTGAGTGCAACTCCAAACTAAGCCCCAGAGAGAGAGAGGGCGGCAATCAGAGTGTTTTGACTTGCAGTAAACTGCAGTGATGGCTAATCGATCATTGGATCCCTAGGAATAGATGTGCAGCCTACTAAGATAATGCTGGACTTATAAGTGAAAAAGCTTTCGCTCCCGTGGGTGCCAATCTGACTCAAGTTGTCGTAGTGGGAATTCGGGACCTCATTTCCAGTTCCTAGACCCTTGCTAGCTCATCCATGCACAGCCCATCAACGGCGGGGGAGGCCAGGTCCTTCTGAGAAAAGGCCCTTGAAAAGACTAATTGATGAAACTACCCCAAAGTCTTCCTCTGAGGGATCTGTTGCCATTTGCCAGGGTGACTGTCTGTCAACTAGGGAATGGGAAACGTATGGACTTCCCGGAATTCACTGGTACTGGCTTTAAACTGAAGCCTGTTCCTCAGAGACATGATTACCATATGGTCTCCTCATTCAGAGTGGAGGCTTATGGGAGCCAAGTGATGAATTAGGGTTGGCACAGGTCTAACTCACTGGGGCAAAGGGGCGGTGGCCCCCTACTGTGGTTGTTTTCCCAGACCATATACGAGTGTAGTAGATTTCTATGAATGACTCCCAGTGACTCTTATCCTTGTATATAACATCCTCCTCTTTGAGTGTGTGCTAAATCTGTGACTATAATGATAAATTACTTTGTGATTATGTTACATTATATGGCCAGAGGGACATCCTCTGGATGGGCCCAATCTAATTGCATGAGTCCTTTGAAAGCAGAGATTTTAACCAAGCTAGGGGCAGAAGAAGAAGTCAGAGATTGAAGCACAGAGGGGATTCAAGGTGCCATTGTTGGCTCTGGGGATGGAGGGGTCCACATGCCAAGGAATGTAGGGGGTCTTTAAAAATTGAGAGTAGTGCCTGGCTGATGGCCAGCATGGAAACCAAGACCTCAGTCCTCCTACTGCCAAGAACTGAATGAGCCTAATAGTGGATCCTTCCCCAGAGTTTCCAGATAAGAGCGCAGCTCCGCCAACATCTTGACTTTGAACTTGCGAGACTCAAGCAGAGAACCCAGTCCAGCCTTTATCTTCAGAATCGTGAGATAATGAATTGGTGTTGTTTTAAGCAGCTAAATTTATGGTGATTTGTTACTCAGCAACAGAAAATTAGAAATACAATTGGAGGTACTCATACTTAGTAACTGGCAGATCCCTATGATTCCTTGACCCATTGTGTAAGGGATATTGGGATAGGAAGAAGTTGCCTCCCATGTCTTCCTAATAAAGAAGGAATACTATATCCCTGGGGGAAATTAAGAAAATAAATGCCACCATAAAAACCTGAAAGATTCAGGGGTAATGATCCCGTTTAACTTCCTTTCTTTTCCAGTATCAAATCCAAACAGCCTTGATAAATAAGTGGATTATCACAAATATAATCAGGTAGTGATGCCGATTGCAGCTGGGGTTCAAGACAAGTCTCCGGCATCTGCTATACAGCTGTTGATCAAGTAAATGCTTTGTTATTTTTTTTCAATATCCATTGATAAATGTAATCAGAAGCAATTTGCCTCATGTGGCCAAGACAGGGATCCATTCTCTGAATACAAAATTATGCCACTATTATATCAGCTCTCCTACTTATTGTATTAATATTGTCATGAGGGAACTTGATTATGCTAGTATCCTATAGAATATCATGCTAGTCTGTTACATTAAAGACGTGATGCTGATTGGACTCAGTGAGCCAAATACCAAATAACTGATATACTTTATGATGCACATACCTGCCAGAGATTAAGAGAAAAACTGAAAATTCAGGAGCCTCATATATTGGTAGTTTCTAGATGTCTAGTGGTCTGGAAAAAGTTTCCTTATGAGTAAGATGCAAGTAGCTGTATCTCGCTCTTCCCACAACAAAAACAGGCACAGTATTAGGTGGATATCTTTGTATTTTGGAAATTCGGACTCAACACTAAGGACTCTTGTAAAGTCTTATTTGGTTGTTGCCCCTTCTGTGTGCCCATCTCGCTAGAGATAAAGGTTATTGCTGAACTTCTGATATGGGTCTTTTCCTTGGGGGACAAATCATCCAACTTAATGTAGGTAGATCACATTAGATTTATTTTCTTGCAGAGGAGGTAGCAATTTGTCTTCGAGGTCAGATAGATAGATGTGTAGATAGATAGATAGAGATATTCTAAATATAAACTCACCTTCCCTGCTTGCAAAGCTTCTGCCAGCTCCACCAGTCATGGATTTATAAATGTTTTGTCTATTGCCGTGGTATCCCATACTTTATGCTTCTGACAAAGGAACTTATTTTATGGTGAAAGAAGTATACCACTGGGTGGCTCACATCTATCGAGGAGGAGAAGCTAACTTGAAAAATTGACGGCATGCGCCATTGAAGCACTTATGGAGTCAGCTTGGAGGCTGCACCCTGTGAGGTCAGAGCGTCCCGGGCACAGTAAATGCCGTAAACCAGTGTCCGTGTATGGCGTTGCCTCCCATGTAACGAAATAGAAGTGAAAGCATACTTTAAAAATTTTCACTTCCTTTCCCAACAACCTGGCCCTTAAAGTGTTTGGAGTCCCTTGTGCCTAAGGGAGGAACGCATCTACCATAAAACGCAAACGTGGTTTTGTGAAATCTGAAGTTGAGAATTCCCCTAGCCGTTTTGGACTCTTTATGCTGCTGAACCAACAGGCAGAGAAGGTGGTCGCTGTAAAGGCTGGGTCCTGATCACCAATGCCACATCCATTGCTACGGAAGCCCACATTACATCGCTATTGTATTATTTATCTATTGCTGTGTAACAAATTACCCTGAACCTTAGTAGCTTAAAAAAAACCCAGGCATTTATGAACTGAGTCTTTGTATCAGAGTCTCTCACCAGGCTGCACTTAAGGTATCTTTCAGGGCTGCATCTCATCTGAAGGCTTGACTGGGGAAGGTCCACTTCCAAGTTTTCTCACGAGTTTGGGCTCACGGTCGTCAGCAGAACTCAGTTCTGCAATAGCTACTGGACTAGGCCTTCAGTTCCTCAGGTCCTTGGCTGTTGACTAGAGGCCACCCTCAGTTCCTCCCCATAGACATGTCAGCATGCTTCATCAGAGCAAATAACCAGAAGATTGGGGGTGGGCGGGGGGTGAGGGAGAGAGAGAGAAATCAAAATCCTTAATGACCTAATCTCAGAAGTAAGATGCTGTCATTTTTGCCACATTCTATACAGTAGAATCAAGGCTAGCCTACACTCACACACTCAGGAGAAGAGGTTTACACAAGGATGTGAACAGCAGGAGGTAGAGATCACTGGGGGACATTTTATGAAGTTGCATACCTCAAGGTACTTATTTTATGATGAAGGAATTGAAACAATAAGCTTATATCCATTGTGCCCCATCATAGGGAAGGAAGAAATTAGGTCTCTCTTAGTACTTCCTTGTCCAATAGTCTTGGCCAATGAAAACTGTCAGAGTTCATTAAAGAAAGATGATCAATGACTAAAATCCTGAAGAAATAAGGGGTTGGTCATCCTACCTGGTAAAGGAAATGCAGGAGATGTTCTGTAGATAGTAATTATAACATGGTTGAAGGAAGCTATGGTTATCAATTCATGCTCTGTGACTCATTACAGAAATATGAACTGTAGCAGCTAAATTTTAGGTAAATTAATTGTTCCTTTGTTTTCTTCCTCCACAGCCTTATATGAAGAGTGCTGCTCTTGGTGTTACTATTTTAGATTTAAGGTGGGAACATGACCGAATTGACAATATCAGGTGATGATATGACCGCTGAAGGAATTTTGAATGTTCCGCTGCTAAGACAATGAACTTTCCCTCCAAAGCATAAAAGAGAATGCAAAAGGACAAAGAGAGGTGGATTCTGCTGGATGCTCTTCATTTGCTTTCCCAGATCCACCCCGTCCACCTTTCCAGCATTCTTCTGTGCCTGGAGAGATTGATCTCTATGATTGCTGAATTCCTGTGGGATTCAGTCAATGAGAGTCACTGGCAGAAGACCGGAGTTGCAAGGTTAAGTACTTATCTCCCTGTGTCCCTCTGGGTCACAGTTTGGCAACAGGTAATTTTGTCTACCACCGTTCCAACTGGGAGGCCATACTCTCCTGGAACTTCAGCTCTCGTCAATTCTTGTAACAGCCTCTTCCATCGCCCCTGCTGGCAGAGGGGAAAGAAAAGATCCCCACTGTTGCTGGGTCCAGAGTGCTTCGCTCTCCCTTGTGGGCTTCTCTTGAGTCTTCCCACACTTTTATAAATAGTCCTTTCTTTAAAACTCCTTCTCTCTTGTGCAAACCATCTGTTTAATGATCAATTCAGTTACAGTGACTCACTGGAAGTTTTTATGAACAACTTTGCTTCCCTCTTCCATTCAGAAAACATACACAATTCAAGGTTATGCTCATAAATGATTCAAAATAGTTTGTTATAAAACTTGTTTTGTGTTTCACAAAAGGATGTTTAATAAACACTGACAGAATGGAACGTACGAGTGGTGACCTGAAGTCTAACATGAGCGTTCTTCTCATAGAGACAAAAGTTAAGGAACTTTCCAACATAGCAAGTCACTGCCAGAGTCCAGGAGGATTCATGTGACTGGCCAGAGCAGCTTCAATGACTTAGACAACTCAAGTCATAGGATCATAGGATGCACAGTTCTGAATTTTCCTCAAAAGAGGAACTGATGAAATTTGGCCCTCTCCAGAACATGTTTTGATAGAGAGAGGAGAGAGCATGAGAGATAGGACCTTCTCTGCTGAGGCTTGCAGCAAAGGATGCAAAAAAAGACTGAGAATGCTAAACACAACTTTCTGCAAGCAACAGCTGCAAGCACAAGGCTGACCCTGAGCTTCAACTCTGGTCTACCTCAAGCAGGTGAGTGAGAGAAGTGACTATCTGCTTGTCCTCCTGAGGTCCATCGAAACCTGGCCCTACCATGACTGTTAACTCATCAGTGGGTCATTTCTCCCCTCTCCTCCCACTTTCTGTCTGCCTAATGCAGGCTGATGGTACTCAGTGTCCATGAGAACACCTCAGAGGGGACAAATGACGTTTGCAAAATGCTTCTGACTGTTTTTTAAGGCTTGACTTTCAGTTGACTTTAAAGCAACAAATTTGGCTAAAATGCTAGCCTTTGAGAAGCTGCCATGAGTTGGCCTAGCAAGGCACTTTGATCTAGCTTTCCTCAAATGGAGAGAGCTCTGGACCACGCCAAATGTCATATTTCTTGAACCTCATTCCTAAGTCCTTTCGAGACTCGCTCTCTGACCCTGGGAAAGTACCAGTCAAAATCCGGGTTTCAAAGTTTCCATCTGTATATATATTTTTCTCTTTTAATCTTTCCCAGAAAGACAGTCCCTGGAGTTCTTTGTTCATTTTTAGCATTTTGGCCTTTCTCTGAGTTTCCTAAGATTTGGTGATGTCTTTTTGATTGATATGTATGGAGGAGCCATTTAAAGTGACGTTGATAAAGAATTTATAGAACATGAAAAGAGTTGAAATTATAATGTTATATTAAGAAAGAACTGTATGAAGACATACATATATGTGTATATATATGTATTATGATCACAACCACTTAAAATATATTCAGGAAACGTAATAGCATACATGCCTTTGGAATGTGAAAAAACAAGTTTTACATATTTTAGAAATAATTTTTATAAAGCGTATGTATTGCATACATAGTAGAAATTTTGATCGTATTTAAATAGGTTTAGGGTCGCCATTTGCAACTGCAGAACTTAAAAACTGCTCAAGGCACCTGGCTGAAGAGGTCAGCTGGGGCTGGAATCGAGACTCAGGTCAGCTGTGGTGTGGAGGTCCACCTGCCCGGGGTCCTGCCTCTTTGTAATTTATATGCCCGGAAGGGGCATCATTTCTAATTCACGTGGAGGCGTTGTAAAGACCAGTAGGATCTCAGACTGTGGAGCTGGCTAGGAAGCTGACTAACCTCACAATGGTGAGGTTGGGGTCCTAGGTGATTTCACTAAGGGAGACAATTGTGTTTTGTATTTTCCCCATCCTCCGCCATCATGAAGAAGCCCAGAACGACTGTTCTATAATTTTGCTTTGTTGGTTCCAAATGGAGCCGAATGATTCCAACCCGATCCCCTCTGCTAGGAAGTCAGGCCAAGCTGAGCAGCAACTTTGCAAGCCTGACGTTTGGTTTCAGCAAGATGCTGTAGGTGTTTTGGATGGCTCAGACTAAGACTCTCTGAGCGAGTGAGGTTTCTAGAAGGAAGTATTTGATGCAAGTTAATCAGAAATTTCTTACCCCAGGTTTCTCAAAATGAGTTCAACGAGACGTTAATGTGGTTTACATCCACATATGCGCACACAAATGATGCAAAGTATGCACACATAAATGATGGGACGATAATTTGTTCTAAAGATTATGAAAAAGGACATGAAATGAGGTGCATCCTATTTTCTCAGAGGCCTTGAAGGTCAAGAACAACAACCTCTAGTGTGCCCGCATGCTACAGAGCTGTGCTTCCAAGACTGTGAACACACCTCTGCTTGCATGAGCCCAGCACCCCTTCCAGCCTCAGTATGAGGTGAGGTGGGTGGAATAAGAGACTTTGGAGAAATTAAAAAGTGAAGACTTTTCAGAGAAAGAGCTGACAGTGAGCTACAAGTCCCCACTCCCCTCTCCACCACAGAGCAGGGGGCTGCTTCCCCCACAACTCCAGCCAAGCGAGAAAGACTTCAAGAAGCCACTGACATGCGTTCCCTGGAGTTGAGGAGGGCAGGGCCTGGTACCTGACTCACATCTGAACAATTTGAAAATGAGCGCTGAGGCTGATGCTTTGCTAGCTGGCAGGGGAGCAAGAAGGAGCTGCTCTGGGAGGGGTCCTGACTTCTAGAGTTTTGTGGCTCAGGAATGTATGCATATTTCTGGAGAATCTCATGTGGATGCCTAAGGAAGGGCATGTGGCTTGGGTGTCATGAGAGGGACGCAGCCCTGGCAGGGAGTGGTGAGGTAACTAGAATAGAGGGTGACACATTGGAAACCAGGCAGCTGAAGGGAACATCATCAGGGAACAGAGGCTGAGAAGATCCAGTGACCCGGGGAGTTTATAAAGAACCTCCAAAGATACCCTGAGAAAGAGTCACTTTTGGACATCCTTCTCATCTGTACCATGGAATGAATGGGTTCCAATGGGAAACTTGGACGGTACCTGTCAGATGAGGACTCCTTCCCCCCTCGAAAGCACAGAGAGCTGAAATAGCCGCCGGCGAGTGGTCTGGAGAAGGCAGCAAAGGCAGGAAAGAGAGAAAAAGGGACTCCCGCCTCCCTCCCCACCTCGGCTTCTCAGCCTACAGTCGACCTGAACGGGGGGCAAAGAAAAGGTTTAAATCGACTGAAATTTGGAGTTTTGATGTTTTGCTGCAGTATATATTTTAATGCCAGGGCAAAGATTATTTGCTTAGTAACAGAGTTATGAAACTGTGAGATGTTCCTGAGATTTCATCGCAGACCAGGAGCGGCTCAAAGAACCCAGTTTCTGCTCATGTCTCCCCGAGTTCGGCTCATTCGGTTGGCTGGTCATGGGTCTCTAAGTAGAACATCTTGGCGATTGGCCTCACCTGCTGATAACAGCAACCTGGCCTAATGCTTCCTTTTCAACATTTTTACAGAATGAGCAGTTGAGAGTTCTTGCAAAAACCAGAATGCTCAGCGGTGCCACTTACGCTTAGCTGTCCCCACATAGCCAGGGAACACTCACCTCAATCATCTGGACCACTGTGCTGGTCCCAGCCCCAGAGAGGAAGACGCCCCTCTCTCCTCCACTCCAGAAGCCACCCAGTTCCTGACCCCACACTAACCACTTCTCCAGGATGACTGGCAAGGCGATTGTTAACTTCCTTAAAGAGAGCATCCCCAACCCTACCAACCACTAGTGTGTAATTCTGGCCCCACCAATCTAGCAAGAGAATAACATAATTCATTTTCCCAGAGTTAAGATTACCTATGATCACTTTTCACACAAGAAACTAAATATATTTATATAAGTATCTTAATAATGAGGTGATGAACTCTTTAAAATGCATCCTGCCTTACTAATCGACTACCACATTAATATCATCTTTGTGATGCATATCGTCTTATAATTTCAACTCCTTTTTGTGGTAATATTCAAATTGTATTCCATGGTAAATATGTATATGACTCCAACTTTACCCCGTAGACCTACGGCAGAAATAAGGAAGCTTCGAACCAATTTTGGAATCTAGTGTTCCTCAAACTGTGTCTGAACCAAACAAATAAAATCTCAGAATGAAATTCCTGGTGAAGACAAGCAATTGCACTTTATAATGCATGAACCCCTGTTGGCATTCCATCAACACATACAAGTTGTCCAAAGTGTCAAATGGTTTCATAAGTTTGGGAATACTGCATTATAAGATGAGTGGGAGGCTGGTGAGTAGGGAGTAGGTGGGAGCTGGTCAGGTTGTTTCAAAATCACGGGCCCGTGAGTGCCTGTGAGGATTCCAGTGGCAGAGAGGATGAACAATCAGTTTGCTTAGCAGTTAAGAGTGTGGGAGTTTCAGGAGGTGCCACAAGATTGTCATTTATCTTGTTGCCCACGAGGTATGGACAGAGCTCCAGTGACCTGCATAGAATGAGTTAGGTTTGTCTTTCTGCCTGAAGGCAGCTCTTCAATTATAGGTTCTTGAAATGTAAACTGGGCGCCTTGCTGGGCAGAAGGTGGAAAGGCCTTTGGGATTTCTCTCTGTGCTCCTTATTAGTGAGGATGAAAGAGTCCCTCTCTAGGTGGGAGAGAGAATCCAAAGAGGCAGTAAAAAAAAAAAAAAAAAAAAAAAGATTCGGGGAGGCAGCAGAGGAATTACAACCAGTGACATGAGGCTGGCCAGAGGAAGAATACGGTGCAGAAGAACAAAGGGAGGGAAACCCTTTGAAGCTGGAGTGCTGGTGGGTCGGGGCTCCGTCTGCAATGGGTGAAGCTGTACCTTCCCCCAAACCTACGGAAGCTCGTTCTTGGACAGCAGTGAAGGAGTAGGTTCAAGGCATCTCGTGACTACTGGTCCAAGAGAGAAAGACTCCCCGGGTGGTCTGGAAGGCTGCTGGGCTGTACGGGGGGAGGGGAGGGGCGGTGTCTGCATGTAGACTGGATAAGCCTTACCCAGCGGGGAGCCAACTTCCTGGAGTGACTGCGCGTCTGCCAAGAGGTATCAGACCTAGCAATCATTATCCACTTTTTAAGGATGTGTGCGTAAAATTGATCCAACATTAGGCAGCTTGAAACGTGTCTCTAGTATTACTAGTTTGATGTCTGCAGAAGACCGAAGGCCCTCAAGACACAAGATATTGACATTTTCTTTTTCCCTCACTGAAGGATGATAATTTAGAGGAGAAAGGAAGGTGTGTGTAGTGAACCTGGCAGAAATTTCAAAGAAACGGGTCATGACCTTCCGGACTGTAGTTTGAGATACTGGAATAATGAGTTTGCTTCTGCTAGAGGCGACTGGAAAGAAAGGATTTTGTTAAAAGCAAACTTGCTCCCTTGATCAAGAGGGCTTGAAACTGAAATTTGAGAGAGATGTAAGAAGGATTCAGGTAAAATGATAGGTCAAGAGATCACAGAGGACCAAGGGCATGATCTAGAACAGCTATTCCCAAGTGTAGGAATATCAGTTCTTTGTGAGGTTAATTGTCGTCTGGCTGAAAAAGGTTCTTTGATGAAGGAAAAGTGGGCAACCCCAGGTTCCACACACCTCATCAGGTTTCATTAGGGAAGAGACTCTTATACCAACATGCATGGCGATTTTCATAGGGGATTAGAGAATAATGTGTTCCATAACTTCTTTGACCAAAAATCCTTTATTCCTCCTGAAACCTCTTAATGTATCATTAAAAGGCTAGTGGTCCATGGCCCTGCATTTGGGAAACACTGATCTAGAGGAATGAAGGAATTTTATAGAATCCCTTCCACCTTCTTCCATAATTCCACAAATCTCTGAGTAGATCGGTAAGCATTGGAGAAAGCTTAATGAAGTTCTACTTTCTGCCAGAGTTGGGAATGGGCTTGGAGATGAACGCTGAAGTCAGAAGGAAGGACGTCTAGGAATGCCTTTGTTTCTAATCGAACCTGGGTGGAAAATGTGGCTTAAGGCCTTTTAGTCATGTGGTGATATGGACTGAATTGTGTCCCCCTTTCCCGCCCCCAAAGTTCATATGCGGAAGCCCTACCCCTAGATGTGATGGTATTTGGAGATGGGGCCTTTGGGAGATAATCAGGCTGTGAGGAGGTCATCAGGGTAGGACTCTCATGATGGGATGAGCGCCCTTATAGGAAGAGACACCAGAGAGCCTGCTGGTTTTTCCTTCCTCTTTCTCTTTCTCTTTTCTCCTTCTTCTCTTTCTCCCTCTTCCTCTTCCTCTCTGCCGTGTGGGGACACAGGGAGAAGGGGGCCATCTGCAACCGTGCTGATATCCCAATCATGGACTTCCGGCCTCCAACAACTGTGCTGTTGTCACACAGTCCACAGTGTCTTATTATGACAATCTGAGATGACTAAGACATGTGTGTTTCCTAAGGTGAACTCAACCCGTTCTGTCATAAGGCACTCTGGAAAAATGCAGTCCTCCTCGGTGGGAAAGTTCACTGCTTGGCTGAGAACGGGCCAGAATCCATGCTGGTGAGCAGCTCTGTCATGCCGACCAAGTGTGTTCTCCCAAACTCACCAACTGCATATGCCTTGCCTTCTCCTTTAGGGAGGGGAGGGTAAAGTGATGGAAGGAAGCAAGAGAAATACATAAAAGTAGGTTCTTCCCTCGCAAGTTTCCCATTCACCAAAGGAGAAGTTAAAATGGCGAGGAAGAATTTGGAATAATATATATGTGACCATGGAATGAAATCCAGCATAAGGAAGCAAGAGTGATCTCCTGCGTATGTAAAGCCTGACATGGTGCCTGGTGCATTGTGTACGCTCAGTGAGTACCAGATGGATAAACCTGTGAGATGCATCTGTGCCTCCCTCTCTGCTCACAGAAATTCCAACGAGCTCATTAAGATAAAGAAACACTTCCATGTACACTAGTTCACACCTATGGACCCACCTCGACTGTATATCCAAGTCTACATGCAGAGAAAAGACTCAGTGAGCTACAAATGTCCTTAGAAGCTAAAGAGGAGATCAGTGTTCAGTGTTCAGTGAGGATTCTAAGGACTTTTGGCAAAGATGCTGGGAACTGGAGCCATGGCTCTGACAACTGGAAACTTCTGGGATCTTTGCAATAGTCTCCAATAATGTATTTTCCTTTGAATTTCCCTTTCCGTTCCTATTTGTTTCCATAATGATTAATAGTAAAATCCATAAAAGGCAAAGCCCTGAGAGTTTATCTTTGGAACCATCCAGGAGGAGAGCAACAGAGGGACCCCTCCCCCAGGCTTTGGGAGAGGGATGCCCAGGGTCAAGGGAGCTGTGGGATTAGTGGCAAGGAAGACTGAAGCACCTCAGCTAGCCTGGTGCAGAGAAGGGGCCCTGGCTTTCAGTGATCACAGGACGTTGGGGTTTCAAAAAATAGGACTTATGCCTAAATATGAAACACAAAGATACGACTTGTTTAAATTAAATCAGGTCTATAAAGATAGGCTCAAGGAATAGCAGTTTCATCCAGATAATGAACCCTGAGGTGAAGAAATTCAAACCTGCATGAGGAAGCAAGGGTTTATCACACCGAACTCCGGGTCTTCTCATAAAACAGGCATCTTCAAGGTGCGCATTGGCTATAAAACCATAAACTGATTAATTAGATACATGATTTGCATTAATAGACCCCTACTGGTTATAGCAATGGAGAGTTAGGAATGCAGAGTAAAAAATAATAATTGCTGAGTTTCCCTTGTTGTTGTTTTAAAACTTGTCATCTTCGGTCCTTTAGTTTACTCAGGTATACACTACATGGAAAACTGCAAGATCATGGTCAAGGGTGATAGGAGAGACTATCCGTGAATTGAAGGGCAAACACAGATGTATTGAGGTTTGGTTCTGAAACATTTTTTTTAACCAATTTATTATTTTTAACTTGCAGTAACAAGAACAACTTTGAGCTCTTAAAAACACTTTTAGTTCTGACACTTTTGGAAGAAAAACAGCTTTGTTATTTTGAGTGTGAAATTCTCTACTCCAAATTCTTTCTTTCCTAAGGAAACAATTGTTTTCGTTACACAGTTTCCTGACGAAAGTTGTGTTTTCTCAAGAACACAACTTTTATGTTTTATAGGAGAACAAGGAGTGCTCTCAGGACCTGTGATGTGACACGCTCCTTCTTTATTCGACAACTTGCCTCGAATGTCACTTTTCTGGGAAATCCTCCCAATCTCCATTCCAGAGTTGGAGCTTGTCACAGTGGGTTGTTATCGTGTATTTACATGTTGCCTACCCGCTCTGGACTAAATTTCACCTTCCTGAGGGGCAGGGGCTGTGTCTTGTTTACTGTTTATATTATACCATGCACAATTCTGGCCTTAAATAAATACTGAATGAATATGTGAATTGCCAAAAGGTAGATTCTGGGTTAGGTTAAAAGGGAAAGGGAACAGATGAGGTCTTGCAGGAATCTGGAGGACCTCATGTGGCCAAATCAAGACACAAGGGATGAATAGGAGCAAGTGAGGTGTAGGGGTGGAAAGGGGATCTCAGGAAATGCTCCAGGTGGAAGGGACGGCATTTAGAACCCAAGGAAAGTAAACACATAATGCACTCTGTTCTGCTAGACCAGGAATGTGATGTTTTTGAAAAACTTAAATATGATCAAATTTAAGTTATGAAAGTATCATTTCAATGGGGAAAAAATGGTTAGGGGTTAGAGAGTTTCAGACTCAAAATAACAGATGATGCTTTCTTAATACAGATTTCAAAATCTGCAAAGAATTACGATCTTCTACCAGGGGGAATTTCAACGAAGCCGACATCTGCTGGAGGTCTAACTCTGAAGAGACATCAACTGATAATTTGCTGTAAAAGCCTAATAATCATTTCCATTTTCAGGAGCTGATAGAAGCAATAAAGGAGATGGACACTGTGAACACTGATGGACACAAAATAGGGCAGTGATAAGGCAGTGGAGGACCTTTATTTGAGTCCTCCTCTCTCTTCCTCCCTCCCGCTCTCCTATTTTCTTTCAGTGCTCACTGTGTGCTTAGTGCCAGAGATACAAGATGAAGATTAATAACGTTCTATTTGTTTCTGTCCTCAAGGAGCTCACAGCCCAGGGAGAAAAGAGCTAGCAAAACATAACTAAAAAGTAATATAAGAAATGATATATCTGGATTTCAAATGGGAAACTATATACAAAGAGTTATGTGCACTTGGTGGTACTGGCTAGGGGGATGCTTCCACAGTGAAGCTGCCCTGTTAGAATGTATAGATGTTTCTACTTCAATTGAGTGAGATATGCAAAGGGCTTTTCAGGAATTCCAAGTAGAGGGGGAGGCTTGGGAGAGAAATGGGCATGAAAGAATTACATAGAAATTACGTTAGAGTGGAAAAAGACAAACTAGAATGTATTTAGGGGAATGATGAACTTAAGGTACAGTAGAATTAAGAGGAATAAAGAAAGGACCCCCAGATAAGGCTGGAAATGTGAACATGTGAACAGCGTCTGCCTTCACGTATGTCACATGCGTTAGGTAAACGTAAAGTCCCTTCAAACTGTAAGGCACGATGTTTTGTCAGTGACCTGGGAAGTCACAGTCATGATTGATTTTGCTTGTGCCGAGCCCTCCTGAGAAGGCTTCCCAATGTTTTTCATAAAGGAAACCTCCTAGATGTTTACTTCCATAAATGAAACACTCCAGGAGAAGTCCTACCTCTTCTATGACAATGGATTGTAGTAATACTTTCTCATTCCGCTTAGCATCTTGGGCCACAGTGTGGTATTTTATCTACTGATTAATTTCACGTTTCATCCTACTGCAAAGAAGGTTCGGAATGTTGTTCTCTAATTTTCCTGATTGTTTTAGAAGGGAGCAGGAGCAGTAGAAAGAGTATTGTGTTTGAGCTGCCATTTTGCCTTTGCCGTAACTCAGTTTTTGAGACTGGGCAAGTCATGCCCTCTTCTCTAGACTTCAGTTATTTCATCTATAAAACGAGTTAAGGTGCAGGTTTGGATACAATAATCTCTGAGGCTGCTTTTGACTGGTTTCTCAAATTTATTTATGAGATAGGTTAGATGAAGGAGCATTTATATCTTAGAGTTTTGCAT
Source organism: Pteropus medius (assembly GCF_902729225.1). NCBI lineage: Eukaryota > Metazoa > Chordata > Mammalia > Chiroptera > Pteropodidae > Pteropus > Pteropus medius. The sequence goes on from NW_024347791.1 coordinate 2,944,590, forward strand.
ATAGTAGGTGCTTAATGCATTTGTGCTCCCAATACGATTACTTCTTTTGTCTTGTAGACATTCCTTGTATTTGTCTGGTATCCTCAGTGGAATTATGGGCTCTGAGAAAGGAGATAAGGAAAGGGTATTCTAGGCAGGAGTAAGACAAGACGAAAGGCTCACACATGGGAATTACTGAGACTGTTTAAAGAGAGGAGAGACGCACGGCATGCCTGAGACTTTACGTACACAAAGGGAGAGGAGCGCAGAGGGTGGAGTGAGTTTAAACAGTATTTGGGACCAAGCCGTGGATGGATAGGAAAGCTCTCTCAGAAATACGGGCCTTCACCGTGCATGGGATGGGGAGTCACTGGTGATCCGATGAAGAGGAGTGTGGTTCATGCCTATACGTGGAATAGTTCTTCCCTCCCTCTCTCTACCCAGCATCTTCCATGTGCCCACCAGCATGCTAAGCCTGGGGAATACAGAGGTGAATAACACTGTATTCAAGTTGCTCATGGCGTGTATACAAACTAGCAAAGAATAAAGAATCCTGGGCTCTATGGTTAAAGACAGGACGTCGATCCATGAGGGATCAAAGGAAGGGACAGCTAATTATACTTGGGGATCGGGTGAGGGTCCTTGAATGAAATGGAAGGCAGGAGAGGGAGATGGATTAACTTAATCTGCATAACACCCTTGTGCGGAAGATATTATAAATTTCTCTTTTATCCATGGGAAACCGAGGCATAGGGATGGAAGTTAGATGGCTTCCCTGAGGTTTTATGGTTAACAAGTGGCAGAACGCAGATGTGAACCCAGAAAGCCCAACCCCAGAGATGAAGGTCTTAACAGCAGGGCCACATCTGTTCTTCACTAATAAAGAAAGTTCAGAGAAAAAGTGTCGCGAAGGAACCAAAACAGGGCAATAAGGTAAAGAGTGAAGAGATGGGTCAGGGTGGTGCCACTGGAATAGGATGCTTCTGGAAGACCTCATTCAGGAGGCGATATTTGAATGTTACCGGAATGGTGGGGAGGGTTAGGTTATGAAATGATCCCAGCAGGCGAGTCTCATGGCTCCACTGGACCATTGAGAATAATGGAGAGAAAAGCACCAAAAAAAATGCAATCTGCCTGGGGGCTAGATGTATGGGTCAAGAGAATGCTGAGCGGGAGGGAGATGCTTTCAAAGGAGATGTAAGCCTGGTGGCATCAGGGAGGGTGTCGGCAGTCACCTGCTTCCCAACATCACTCAGAAGCCTCCACCTCCCTGCATGGCTGCCCTGGAACCCCACCTGTCACCAGCCTCCCCAGGTCCCAGCCATTTCTGGCTAATGTTCATTGGCCTGGTGCTCTGCCTGAGAACTTAATGAGACACATAGGCAGTCTGGGCTTTGAGCTGGTACGTGTGTATATCCTCATTCTGCTCCAGCTGGGAGCCAAGCCTCAGGCAGAATGTTTGTAACCAGGTGTCTTTGGAGCGGGCGAGGCCTCTGAAGTTTGCGGCAGAAGGCTGAGGGGCTCTCCACTGGTCGGAAGACCAGAAGCCTTGTCCAGAGGGTTGTGTGGGAGGCCAGGTTTTTGGAAGGAACTTTAAGTTTCTGGCAAAGCAGATGGCAAAATAATGCGGTTCAAGCCCTGGATCAGGAATTAGAGATCAGAGTATTTATACTGTTTCTGCTGCCAGCATACTGTGTGATCACGGCCAAATAGTTTTTTTTTTTCCCTGTGAGTCTTATTCTCCATGTGAAAATAGGGGCATCAGACTGAGTGAATTCTAAGGCTCCTGGCAGGTGCCTTGTTCCTGGGGTACGAGCACTGAATACATGAACTGAACGCCACACGGGGCAACTGCAAAGAAGGGGCAGCAATAAAAAAGTGTTTTTTTTTTTTTCCAAATAATTTGATATTTCAATATTTCAAAAAATGTATCTATCACGGGGAGGAATCAGAACTTTGCGGAGTTCTGCGAGGTTTAACGCAATGTTCTGAAGATGAGAAATACATATAGGATGGTCAGGAAGTACCGTCACTGTCCCTTTTCAGTGCCGAGTGTCCCTAAAGGGGTTAAGTCAGGGTTGCTAGGTCCTGCTCTGGCCCAAGTTCATATAGGGGCAAGGATGGTCTGACCTGCCTCACCAGATTCCTATTCTCAATAGAAAACTCATATTTTTTGCCGAAAGTTTTAAAACCGTGGCATCGGTCCATGCCATTGGGCTCAAGGACTCCCCAGCACATTTTGGCTTCTGTTTCCCGCTGAACCCAGGCTCTGTACTCAAGATTCAGAAGCCAGCTTGAAGAATGGAACTAGAACATGCAGACGGCTCCCTCCGATTCCCAAGAAATGTGATAGCATATGTTCCTGCAGATCTTTCAATGCTGTATTTGTTCTTCCAACTTACAGGCCTCTATACCATTCTTGTTACAACTAATGTGATTCTTTAATTACAAGGGCTGATGGCCACTTGGCCACTGGGCTAATTAGCTTCAGACTTAGCAGGCTGGGGCGGGGGGAATTAGTGGGTGCAACCAGCAGACCCATCATTAGTGCATCGCTTCTCAGAGAAAGGGAAATGGCTATTCAAATTTGGATCCTGCCTCCTTGAGCAGGTTGATTTGTCCTCTTATTCTTTTCCCTGTCTTTTTTTTTTTTTTTTTGGAGAGGTTCAGAGAGACAGGGACAGACTGCCACAAAGACGGACACAACAAACAAAAGGCACAGGCTGTCCTGGACAGCGCCTGCTGGGTGCCAGCATGCTATGGAATCCCGGTTCCATGGCGCCAGCCCAGACTGCTCTCCTCCCCAGGTCTCAAAACTAGCAGTGGGTTTACCTTGAAGGCAACAAATAAAGCGGGAGATTCAGGACCTGCTTGTACACCATCCTTTGGAGGCCCTGGAGAAAGCCCTAGCAATGTGTTCACATGAGCACATGTCCTTAGTCCACTCTGGCTGCCAGAAGTATCAAAGGCTGGATGGTTTAGAAACAATAGAAATTTATTTCTCATGGTGCTGGAGGCTGCAAGTCCGAGATCAGAGCTGCAGCGTGGTCGGATTCTGGCGAGAGCCTTCTCCTGAGCTGCAGGCTATTGACTACGTGTTGTAGTCTCATGTGACAGGAAGGGAACAAGCTAGCTTTCTGGATTCTTTTTAGAATCCAGGTGCTAATCTTACTTATGGGGGTTCTGCTCTTAGGACTTAATTACCTCTCAGAGGCCCCACTTTCAAATGTCATCACATTGGGGATTAGATTTCAACAGGGGTTTTGGAGAGACTCACACGTTCAGTCCATAACACCACCCTGCTATAAAATTTGCAGAGGAAGGATGTACCAACCACACTCAGTTAACACAGATGTTCCCTCGTGCTGGGTGGCTGTGGGCTCGGAGTGGCCCTGGTCCTCTTCGGTACTGGCAAAGGGGAAATTGAGATGGGAAACATATTTGGTTTTGAATTAGACATATTTATGTGGTTGTAACCATTTCTGTATGTCCTCGGTACTGCTGGTCACCCTGGTGTAGGCATGGCTTCCTGTTGTGTCAATTCGCCTTGTAGTGTGACCCAAATACAGGGCTGGGGGCTCACTGTGGTATAAGTATACTCCATAGTGTCTGGTGCTAAGGAAGCATGGAGAGTGGGAGAGAGCAAGATTTCTGGTCCAGAACCAGAAATGAGTATGGGGAACGTTCTTCTCATTAGAGGATGCAAATTTGTAAGTGAAGAATTGACTTATGTCCCATCGATGCCTCGTCAACATGAAAGTTCTCTCGTTAGAAATACACCCGATAATGCAGCATATGCAATGATAAACACCGCAGACATTTTTGGGGTGTGGTGTCTTTTTTGAAGGGAATTGTGGGTAATAGGATTTATTATAATCACCACATTTTTAGGGAGAAAATGTATAGCAGTACCAAATGGTGAGCACACCCATAACACCCCCTATGACTAAAATCATAAACATGTGACATTACCAATATTGAAGCTAAAAGAACCTTTTACCAACTATTAATAAAATTGTTTTGATTAATTAGAGAGCAGAATAATTACTTCCCTACCCTTTCTGCAGAATGATAGTATAAAATTGCTATCACAAGAAGGTCTATCAAAGAGTATGCTGCCAAAAATTTGAGATAAAAGTATATTGTAGAAGTGGTCACTTAATAAAAATATTGTTATTTCTCTGAAGTTGTCATTTTTTAGATGTGTCATCTTTCTTTTTTACATTTTAAATTTCATTTTAAACCTAACTTTGCATTCTTTTTCTTAAAGAGGGCCCAAATCATATAAGCTACAGACCCCATAAAGTGTGGATCCATCCTATACCTCGATCGGGGCCACCGATGCCTTCCACCTGGGTCGCCTGCAACCCAGACTCACTTCTGAGTAAATCTCAGCAGAGGTGCAGTTCCCACTCCCCTTCTATTGTCTGCAGAAGATTGGGGTGCAATCCTACTTTCAGATCTGGGCTGGGGCCCAGCACGACCGCTAGGGTCTTCTGCTCTCCCTAGGTAAGAGCTCGCCAAGGTCATTATGATGTGCCTTTTCTCTTGCAGGGACCTGTTAATTTATCCCATTATAGCTATGCTTCTCCATTCTCCAAAGGTGCCGCCCCCAGAGCCACCTAGGTCTGGAGCCAGCAGCGCAGTGGTGAACGCTAAGACTTGGAAAGCAGCAGCCCCTCCCCCAGCCACTCACTAGTCTACCTGATCTCCCACCAGGTCAAGGGTCTGGGCTTCTGTCTAGGCTTGATCCAATTCAGGCCAACACACACACCTGGGCTTATCTGGTCCAGGCTCCGTGGGATGTAGAAATGAGTAGAAGGCAACACTCGGAATATAGGAATAAATAAGGAAGAAGAACAAGAGGCCTGCGGTAGTGCCAGATGAAAGCAAACAGAACTGCAATGTGGGAACTCCTGAAGGTCGAATGGAGGGAACAGAGGGACAGGAGAGAAAGTAAAGCCTCCTTAGGTATTCCTAATAAGGTATACCTTATTAGGAATACCTAATAAGGTATGACGATAATATACACCTTTCGTGGATAACTATCCTCAATGAGGACAGCGATAGTTTGTGAGTTCCATAAGGCAGAAGCTACACTGGTTTGTAAACATGGGTACCTGCAGCGCCTGGCTCAGAACACGGCGCACAGTAGGTATTCAACAGATCGCCGTGAAATGAATGAAATGATAAGTATTTTGAGTGCTTACTTCATGTCAGGCACTGAGAAAAATGGTCCATATCACTTAAACCTTACAATAATCCTATGAGATTGGTGATAAGAGTATCCTGTTTCACAAATGAGAAAACTGAAGTGGGTGTAGGTTACATTGCCAAAGGTCTCACAGCCAGAAGGGGCAGGTCCTGAGCGGTGCTCAGTTTTCTTGCCTCATTCTAAGCCAAGAAAATTGCTTCCCTTTACTGAGTCCCCATCCCTAGCCAAATCCCACATCATTTGGTAGGGACCCAGGACCCTGCTGCCAGTCTTTAGGCTAGTCCCAGAGTCTTGTTGCCTGCAGAGACAGCTGTTCTAAAATGAGATCAGAACTGCCAGCTCCCAGGTGTTTGGCTATTGGCTGGGCTTGCTACCTGGCTCACCTCATCGGCTGGCAGGATATGATCTGCTTCTGAAATTAAGGCTCTTCTGGCTGCATGGATTGAACCAACAGATCATGGCCAAGCTGTCCCGCACGACGACTTTAAATTCACTCCCTGCCACCTGCCTGGTGGGTTTCTCGTTGTCTCCAGCTTTGCCCTCTACCCTGTCCATCTATTACATCCTTAGCAGTTGCTTATAGCTTGTACCTTATAAGCATCAATGGTTTCGAACTCACCTCCTCCAATAAACTCCCAGAGGCAGGGGCTGTGTGATATATCTACCTTGACACCCTGTGCCCTGTGTGGAATCCTATACATTTAGATAGTGGCAATTTTGCTGGGTGATTCCAATCTCAGTTCTTCCCTTATTGGCCATTGATCTTAGACAAATAACTTAGCTTCTCTTTCATCAATTTCTTCATCTGTAAAACTAGGAGATAACAGTATGTACCTAATACAGTTGCTGTGAGAATCAACGTAGTCAATTAATATAGAGACATAAATTGGTATCCGGCACAGAGAAGTGCTGTATAGTGTTAGTCATTATTACTCTTAGTGACCATACAGAACCTTCTTTCCTTCCTTTTTAGGATGGATGCTAATAGTCCATGTAATGCACTTTAATACCAAACCATTGGATGTCTGGTGTTTTACTCTGATTGTTTTTTACGGGTAAGTTTTGTTGCCTCAATTACATTTTATAAATTCCTAAGCATTAAGGACTGTTTGTTAGGATGCTGGTGGTTTTTAACCTAGTTTGGGGTGCAGACTTCTTTAAGAATCTGATGACAATCATGCCTGCTCTTGCCCTGCAAATGCACATGGGTTCATAGATGCAAAGTATTACCCACCAATTTTAATAGTTTTAACCACTTCCAGCAAGGGCTCTCTAGGCAGGACTCTCTGGCCTGACTCTAGATCTGGCTCTGTCACCAATGTGCTGTGTGTTACTGGGCAAGCAACTGTCACTCTCTGGGACTTTACGCAATAAAGGAGACTAGGGGCTTGATGGATCCTGCTAGCTGGGACATTCCACATTTTTTCATGCTTTGCTTTGTCAAGAAATAACTTCCTTCTAAATTCTGTTAGATCAGATAGAAGGGGTAAAAAAAAAAAAAATTGGATCCTACTGCAGCTAAAAGTTTTCTCTTCTCTTTATAGTGCCTTTTAAATGTGAGAGACAGGGAAAAAGTGTCATAAATCTCCGGTAAGCCAAGAGCTTGACTAAAATAATTGTAAGATGGGGCTGGGAGTATGCTTGCCCTCCCACCTGCTGTGGCTGGAATCAGCCTTCCTCAATCCCCCAACATCAAAAGCTGAAAGGGGGCACCCCTGTATATCACCTCACCCCCACATGGAGTCGGGAGCCAATGGCTGATTTGCAGAAGGACAATCAGACCTCAGGGATCTCCCAATCTCTTGGCCTCTGTGTCTTCTCATTACTCTGACTCCATTTTTTAAAATTGCCATTCTGCTTCCTTCACCTCCAAGACGCATGTTGGTACTGAGAAGAAAGTACTTTTGTCAGTATTTGGCCTTACTTTCTTAGACTATGAAACATCTCCCCCTCCCCCCGACCCTGACGCGGCACTTGCAGGGTGAGGCTCCATCAGGGGGACCATGACATACAAAGGTCCTGCGGCGGAGGTGCTCTGAAAGAAGGTCAGGGCAGCTGGATGCTGAAGAATGTGGTATGAGATGCAGTGGTGAGCAGGGCTCAGTTCTCACGGAAACCTGAACTTCCTGTACAGTATTTTAGTGCCCAAGGGAATTAGGAAGCCTACTGATAGGTTTCAAGTATGGGTAGGTATGGGGATGGCGGCTTAAGTTCAATGACAGACTAGAAAGCAGGATGTCTTAGAGGAGCTGGGACATGACAGGTTACTCAGATAAGGCTCAGGCACCAGGTAATAGGCACTAGGTGGGGGCTATGACCTAGGAAGCAGGCAGAAGCCTGGCTTATAGCGCTGAGACAAAGGTTAGCAAGAAAAGTAGCAAAAGCATCCTTAGGTTGTAATTAAACTAGAGATTCTTGAAACATCCCTCCTCCTTCCTAGGGAGTGGATCAACTATGGCCGGCACCTGGATGAGGACCAGGAAGTCTGCAGGGGAAGGTCAAAAGACACCAGCTGGGGACTGGAGGGCTGCAGGATGGGACATGGAGAGTTTAGAGCTTGAAATCAGGGCGTGTCCTCAAGGACCTGGGCTTTGTCCTATTTTTGAGATGCTATGGGGGGTAAAGGGGATAAAGGGAAGGGAGAAATGTGTGAAGGTGGATGGCTGGTGCATGGTAAAGTGGCTGTTCTAAGATTGTTTAAAAGGCACTGCAGAAGAGGCCCACTGCCTTATTTTTAGTGCATTTGCATTCAGAATCTCCTGAGCTAAGAGCTTGCCATGGTCATTATGATGTGCATTTTCTCTTGCAGGGACCTCTTAATTTATCCCATCATAGCTATGTTTCTCCATTCTCCAAAGGTGCTTAATAGACGTCTTAATTCTGCTTCCTTTAAATCTGAGCTATGGGAAAGGCCCTGTGAATTAGTGGGTCAGGACCTTTCTTCCCATTCTGTCTCCCGAATTTCTTCCACGTTCGGTTGTCACAGAACCATTATCACCTGCCTGGAGTAATCTCCATTAGCTAAAGGGCACATTAGCATAGATGACTTTCTTAGATGCATATCTTTAGGAAGCAGTTCCACCCAGCATAGGGCCCTAAGGGGGCAGGAGATAAGGAGGATTCATTTTAGTGAGAGGCAGTGTGATCTCCTAGAAAGACACAGGACTCTAGATTCTGGTTCTCATTATGCCATTTCTCATCTATTTATTCATGTAAAAAATATTTGCTCTAGTATTTTTGAAGTGCCAGACATGGATTCTTAAGGTCCTGTAATAATGATGTGGTTGTCATATATACTTATTTTAGTACCTTGATTTATTCAATTAAAGTTGTTAAAAGACTTCAAGGGAAAATAGATTTATATTTCAGTCTGGGGTACATCAAGAAAGTCTTCATGGAAGAGTTAGCATTGAAACTAGGCTTCAAAGAATGGAAAGGGTCTGAGCAACTCTTGATGTGTCACTGGAATCTGTTACTTATCCTTTCTATGTCATAGTTTCTGGCCACATAAAATGAAGAAGCTTGCATCTAGGTATGTAAATCGGTCAACTTGTAGAGAGCAGCTTCGTGAGGGAGGGACTGAGATCGATATGAGGGATAAAGATGGGATGGATGGCATCTCTTAGTAAATAACCCCCAAAGATATCGCAAATATGAAGCATCAGAGATCATCACAAAGCCGTCTGTTTACCAACTTCTGGCTTTCCCAGACATGCCCAAATCTCTATTGCAGGACCGAGGTCAGCACTCCACCCCCTCTCCTCTGGGGATCATTGTTGATTAGATTAAATTGCTAGTATCTATGATGTGTTTTCAGTGTTTGTGCCTAGTCTTGAAGTGTTTTACAGACGTGACCAACACCATCATGTCTGGTTAAGGAAAAAATCAGAGTGTGTGGAAATTCCCAGCAAAAAAGTAAGCTTAATTATGAAGGAATGAAAGTAGAAATCATTTAAAAGATTGTGGTGATAAAATGATAGATGTTGCGATCTATATATGAGATAATCTAACCCAAAGGGTAGAATGCACATCATAAAGCATGCGCAAGTGGCTATGTGAGTGCAATTGTCACTGATTGGGAAAAGCAATATTGGCGACCCTATTAGAGCAGCTGCGATTTGTCAGACCATTTCTAAGTGCTCTCAATGGACATTAAGTTATTTCTCCCGAAAATCCTTGGGAGGTAGGGGTCACTATGATCAATACCCATTTTACAGATATGGAAACTGAGTCTTAGAGTGGTTAAACAACACACCCAGAGTTGCTCAGTTAGAAAAAAAGCATTCTCTCGCCCTCCTCCACTTACAAAGAGACACAGTTTAATATACTTTGAGTCTGTACTATGCGCCAGACACTGTTCTAAGCTCATCTACTTACCTATTTCATTTCATCCTCGCCACAGCCTTATGGGGTGGGCTCTAATTATAGCTCTCATCCTGAGATTGAGAGAAGTTGTGACATGGCCAAGGAGTCAGAGCTGAAAAGTGAATCCTGCCTGCCAAACTTTGACGCGTCCCTTTACTTCGAAGAACACAAAGGCAGTTTGATGTTTATGTAGAGAGGGGGTGCCAAACAGAAACACTCAAGAGTTAAAACCCAAATGGCTTTGGGGCAGAGGGCTCAGAACAGGGCCAGCAAAAGTTTCTCTAGGATTTCTTTCAGCTTCCCCTCTACGCTTCAAAAAGGAGAGCAGATGTGGGGCCACAGTGAGCTGTGTGTAGCTTTTGAAGCGAAGACTGAACCGGGATGTGAAGGCTGGCTCTGGTGCGCAACCAACTGCTGACTTCAGGCAAATTATTTTTACTGCAATACGTCTATTTCCTCATCTGGAAAATAGAAAAAATAAGATCTGCTTTCCACTTACTTCACGTCGGTGTTTTTTAGATAAAAGACTGAGTTATGTGGAATGCCATGATTCATTGCTGTGGGGGAGAGAGAGCCCAAGCGTGAGTGACTGACACCTGCAAATTCACTCGCTCGCTCCCTCATTCACTCAGTCATGGGATCACAGACTCTTATTACTAGCTGAAAGGGCTCTTAGAGGCTTTACCCAAAGCAGGAGTCCAATCTAAAATATCCCTGAGCAATCTTTTATGCAAACACCTCCAATGGGAGCTAAATATTGACATCTCAAGGATGTTCTTCCCATTGGTAAACAAAACAAAACAAAACAAAACAAAACAAAACAAAACAAAACAAAACAAAACAAAAAAACGGTGTCAGTGAAGAAAATTATCCTTCTATTTAACTGGAAGTTGCCTCTCAGTAGCTTCCTCCTACTCTTCTTATTTTATTCATTAAAATTTTTGACTATTCATGACTTGGTAGCTATGTACTAGATACTGTAGAAGACTCAAAAAAAAAAACATCCATTGACATGGCCCTTGATGAGCTTCTAATGTATCTGAGGATATAAGATGAGCTTTCCTAAAGATTCACACAGCCAATGAAAAGAAAAAAGGGTAACCAGAAGGCTGAGCCCTGCAGGATCCACATGGAAAGTACAGAGAATAAGTGCCAGAGGGACTCAACGGAGAAAGAGTGGCCACTGTGGGCTGAGTGGCCGGGGAGCCCTGCTGGTGGTGGAATTTCAGGGGAGCCTTTAAAAGAAGTGTAAGATTTAAACAGGCAGAGAGGAGAGGAGACAGATTCTGGGAAGGAAGAATAGTAGGAACAAAATGCAGGGACAAGAATTCAGAGAGGCCGTGCAATTTGCCCTTCAGAATTATCCCCACAGTGAAGAGGTGAAAGATCAGATCGAAGTTTTCTATAAATTTCAAGTGAGAGAAAAAAACTTGGCAAACTAGATAGTGAAGAGCCTAGAATTGCAGCTCCAAGGGCTTGAGGATTTAGTGGAAGGTAATGTGCCTGGCGGTTAAAATCTGGAAACTAAGAGTCACATTGACTGGTGTGAATCTCTGCTTTCACTTCTCATAGCCTGTGGTCCGGTGCAACCTCTTTAATGTCCACAAACCTCACTTTTCCATCTAGAATGTGGAGTCAATAATGACACCCAACTTACGGGATTGTTGAGAGGATCAAAAGAGACACACACGCAGGTAAAATGCTTAGCCTGGTCCAGGTGCCTACTGAGCAGTTAATTAGTGTGGCTGCTATTGTTGTTTTTGATGCTGTGTTGTTTCACCTACGCTTTCAGAAATGTGGAATCGCTAAACCTCTGTAAGCTTCAAGTTAGCAGATTTTTCTTCCTGGGCTAAGACATTTATTTCACTAAGACCCAACCTGGTAATCAGACTATTCTCTTTTCATTGTTCCAGATCCTTTTCTTGCCGAGATAGTAACTACGCCTCAGATGGCCAGGAGGCATCTTAGCTAAAGGGAAGAGAGAGAAATTAACAGACCAGAGGGAGAAATGTAGGCATTAATCTCAGCTCTGTCACCTTGCATGAGTCACCTACCCTATCTCGCCCCGTTTTCCCCATCTGTCAAGTGAGAATCTTCATCCTGAGAATCACTGAAGTCCATCTTCTCTTGCGCCCTGTGGGTCTGGCTGCAATACCCACATAATCATGATTGAAATGAACTCTTGTGTTTGTCTAGCACTTTTTTATGCTTCATGAATCTCACCCACATCTCATCACAGCCCCGTGAGATACCCAGGGCGACTGCTCTTATTCTCCTCTGACAGGTGGGAAAACTGAGCTCTAGTGTGGAGAAGTGACTTGCTAGTGAACTCAGAGCCATTATCTGGATTTGGGTTTCCCATTCTCTGGCTGATTTCATTCCAGAGAATCTTAAACAAAACAAAACAAAACTAATGTTATTTTGTAAATTGAAAGTTGTTTTCCTTTTTCCAAATGAAACGATCTATTTAATTTTTCCTCTATCAGCAATCTTTGTCTCTAATTCCCATAAACTTTTTTCACTGCAGTTGTCGAAATTTCAGGTTGTGTGCGGTATAAATATTAATTTGACTAATGAGACTTGAAAACTATCTGATCACATTTTCCAGTTTTACTGCAATATAGGAATTAAAGAAACATGCAAAGATTGAAATAATAAAACAGCATTAGATATTTCTTTCTGAAGAAATTCCCGATAAAGGCTGAGACCTCTGGGTGGGTGGGAAGATAAATATGTATACCCGTCTAAGCTAGTGAAGTTAAACTTGAAAACATACTTATTTGAAATATTGAAACTTGAAAACATAAAGGTTTAAAAATATGAAGACTGGAGAACACAGATGAGGTGTCGAGTTGTGCCTTTGTCACTTACCAGGTGTGTGATGTGAGAGAGGTATTTAAACTTCCTGAGCTTCAGTTTTATTATCTTTAAAGTGATGATACCAGTAGCAACTACCTCATAGGGTTGGATATAAGATCAAAAAAGGCAATTAGTATAGGGTATCTTCATAATGTTTGGTACACACTAAGAGCTGAGAAAGCTTAGCTGCCATTAATATTAGTTTAAGATCTAAGATGCACTCGTGTGTGAAAGTCTTTAGGGCCTTCGCATCTGAGCCCAGGGCCCTCAGCTGAGCTTCTGACCTACATATCTAACTATCCATTCAATATCTCTTCTTGAAAGCCTTATAGGCACACTGAGCTCAGCAGATCCAAAAGAAAACTAACAATCTCTCAGTTTTTCAACGGCACTACTCTCCATCTAGTTGCTCAGTCAAAAAGCTGAGAATAATCCTGGACCTTTCCCTCCTCCTCCTGCTGTACAGCCAGGCAATCATCAACCCTGTTAATTCCTAAACATCTTTCAACTCTATTTTCTTCTACATCTATTGCTCTCACGCTAGCTTAAAGATCACCTTGTCTCACTTGTAATGCTGTCATGGTTTCTCTTCATCCTTTCCTGCTCATCCCTAATCCATTCTTCACAATCAGCCAGATGGACTTTTAAAGTCAGTTCCAGGCTATTTATTGGTACCCTTGCAATCCCTCTTTACATATTGACGAATTTCAGACCACAGTCTTGTATGTCAACATCATCTACAACCTATTCTTGCCTCTCCACTGTGGTTTCATCTCATGGCTCTAGGTGTTTTTTTTTTGTTTTTTTGTTTTTTAATTTAAATTAATAGACTTTATTTTTCAGAAGATCTTTAGGTTTACAGAAAAATTAAGCATATAACACAGAGTTCCCATATATCCCCTCTCTTTGCACAGTTTCCTTTACCATTAATATCTTGCATTAGTGTGGTAAATTTGTTAAAATGAACCAATATTGATGCATTATTAACCTTAGGTCCATAATTTACATAAAGGTGAACTCCTTGCATTGTGCTATTCTGTGGGTTTGACAAATGCATCGTGTCACGTATCCATCATTACAGTATCGTACAGAATAGTTCAACTGCTCTAGAAATTCTTCTGTGTTCCACCTTTCCCTCTCTCTTCCCCTCTCCTAAACCCCTGGCCACCACTAATCATTTTACTTCGCTATAGTTTTTCTTTTTCCAGAATGCCATACAGTTGATATAATACAGTACACAGCCTTTTTAGATTGGCTTCTTTCATTTAGCAATATGCATTTAAAGCACCTCCATATATTTTTGTGGCTTAATAGCTCATTTCTTTTTATTGCTGGATAATAATATATTGTATGAATGTACTATCGTTTATCCATTCACCTATTAAAGGACATCTTGGTTGCTTCCAGTTTTGGGCAATTATGGAACAAGCTGCTATAAACATTTGCATGTGGGCATCTACATGGACATAAATTTTCAACTTTTTGGGGTAAATACCTAGGAATTCTATTTGCTGAATTGTACAGTACGACTTTGTTTAATGTTGTAAGAAACTACGAAACTATCTTCTGATGTGGCTGTTTCGAATTTCCACTAGTAATAAATGAGAGTTCTGTTGCTCCATATCCTTTCCAGCATTTGGTGATGTCAACGTTTTGGCTTTTAGTCATTTTAATTAGGTCTATAGTGGTATTTCATTGTTTTAATTTGTAATTTCCTAATGATATATAAATCTGAGCATCTTTTCATATGCTCAGTTACCATTTGTATATTTTTTTGATGTGGTAGCTGATCAGATCTTTCGCCAATTTTTAAATGTTTCTTTTCTTATTGTTGACTTTCAGAAGTTCTTTGTATATTCTGGATAAAAGTCCTTTATCAGATGTGTATTTTGCAAATATTTTCCCCTAATCTATGGCCTGTCTTTTCAGTCTCCTAATAGTGTCTTCCACAGGCAGTTTTTAATTTCATGAAGTCCAACTTGTCAATTTTTATCTTTCATGAATTTGCTTTTGGTGTTGTTAACTGAAAACTCATTACCAAATCCAAGGTCACATAGATTTTCCCCCATGCGATCCTTCAGAATTTTATGGTTGGCATTCTACCTTTAGGTCTGTGATACACTTTTATAGATTTTTGTGAAAGGAGTAAGATCTATATCTCAATTTTTTTTTTATGTGGATGTTTAGTTGTTCCTGCACCATTTGTTGAAAAGGCTAGCCTTTCTTCACTGAATTGCCTCTTCACTTTTGTCAAAGATCTGTTAACTATTTGTGTGGGTCTACTCCTGGGCTCCTTCTCTGTCCCATTGATCTATTTGTCTATTCTTTCACTAATACCACACTGTCTTGGTGACTGTAGGTTTATAATAAGTCTTGAAGTCATATTGTGTCAGTCCTGTGATTGTCATTCTTTGTTCTGCAATTTTTCACAACTTTCATGAACACCTGTCATCCTGACTCTTAAAGGATTATGATAAGCGTCACAAATCTAAGAGTAGTAAGCTGGTCCTATCTTCTCATTCTGTGGGAAATTTCAGATAAGTTCTGTTCATTTTGACCTAACTAGGAAGCAGCATTTTTCTTTCTGTCCCCATTCTCATCTAAGATATGTAAGTCTTCCGTCATCTGATTACTAGTTGGGGACAGCTTATAAGTGTCTGTGACAACTGACCAGCAATTTCCATAGAGGACAAGTTAGCGAGAGTGTCCGCAAATCTTTTGAGTCCCTTTCACTCTTTGTCCCTCTCATCCATCTACAAATCAAGTCACCACTTCATTTTCAGAAATTTCTGGTGAGAATTTGTTACTTTCTATGTAATTCCAAGAGTTTCTAGCCTCCTCAAAAAGTTCTCCTGCCATCGCTACTCTGGAGGCAGACTGAGATGAAGGTACAAATCCCAGCAACTCTGCTAGTGTCCCAACTAGAGAGTGAGGTGTCAGCTGCCTTCCTGGAAGGAAAGGTAACATCTCAGTGGGGTTCTATCAGAAAGCCTTGCACTTCCTTTTGAGCAGTCCCTCCCACACTGAGGGCAGGGAAATGCAACCATACTCTTGATGAGGATAATAGTTTTCTCAAAGTTTTAGTCTTCGCTTCCAGGGGCAGGTTGGGATAACAGAGGTGAGGATTGAAGGATCAAGTCTTTTATCTTTTAGTAAGATCTGTAAGGAGAAATCTGGCAGTTTCTAGAAGGCAAGAATACTTTGACCCTACTGTATTTAACTCTGGGACATTAGTCAAATATTGAGACTACAGAAAAACTGCCAAACAACATTCTGTCACATGCTAACATGCACACTTGAGTTCCTTTCTCCAAACCCCCAAGTTTCTTACCATAACTTATTAAGATTCTGCAAGTCAGGCCCTGGCTTTCTCCCCAAACTCCTCGTCTACCAATTTCCTTCAGCACAGTCTGTTCTGGCCACACTTGCTCCATGCAGTGGGTCATACATGCCACACCTGAGGTGCCTTATGGTCTGTGTTTTCTCTGTCCCCTCTGTCAGGGACACTTGTCCTTTAGAGCGTTATATGGTTCAGTCACTTCATGCAGGTTTCTGCTCAAATGAGACCTTCACAGAGTGGTCCCCCTTGGCCACCTTTAGCCACACCCCCCCTACTCTCTAGCCTCTCATCCTGTTCTTAGCACTATCTGTGTATTGTCTAACTCAGCTCCCTTGAATATATGCTTCATAAGAGTGGGTGGATGTCTTGTTTGTTTCTACGTCTTCATTGCCCATAACAGTGCCTGGACTGCCCTAGGCATTCAGGAAATATTTGTTAAAGATTCAAGTCACTAATTACTCTGCCAACATTGATCAAATGCTTGCTATGGATCAGACCTCTTACTACCATCTCTATATTTTATTTCGAACACTTCCCAAGTCATTTTGACTCTATGAAAGAAATTGTTACCATCAGATTGTTAGAGGCCCTAGGACAGAGCTGGGCACAAAATGAGGACACAATGATGATAGACTAATCTCTATGGGACTTTCGCTTTTAGGTTGTTCCTTTGAGCTGAGTACATCTACATAGAGCCTATAGAATTAGGGGTGGCAGCAGCATTTAATAAGATGGTCATTCTTACACTAATTTTTCTCAGCTGCTTTTTATTTTAATCCATTCCAACATTCTCTTTTCTTTTGTACTCCCACTGAGGTATCTTCATTGAGCAGATGTCTTCATCAGAACAGACGTCTTTGCCGAACTTTCTGGGATGGGTCTGAACTCTCTCTCCAGAGACTGTCATTAATTTAGCCCATTACAACATGTACAAAGAGTTAGCAATTTCCTTCCAACACACTCTACCAAGCATTTGTCTATGCCCTATTTTGTCGTCTGCTGTACTGAGTAATTACAAATTAAAAAAAAAAAAAAACCCTAGGGGTCCTCACAGTTTTTCTTTACCCTGAGTCATTTTGATTCCAAAAGAAAACATGCAGGTGCACATAAGTCTGGATTTTAGAAACATAACCTAATGGGGTTCACTCTTTAGATTTACTCTAGCCACGTGTGTGTGTGACAGGATGGGGTATGAGTATAGGTGGGGTGGGGCTAGTGCCACAAGACAGGAACCAGAGTGAGGGATTCCTAGTTGACTTAACCAAGGGGTACTGAAAACAAGGGGGTCATATACAATTAGAATCTTTCTAGGACATCATAAATTCAAACACCAGGCACACCAAGTCAACCCCCCAAGCCCAGGGTTCCAGAGATAAGGACGAAGTGAGGGTCTTGAAGCCAAGAACTGACAGCTTGCCTCAGATGGATGGGAGAAGGAGGAGATCAGGATGGGAATTCTAGTGCTCTCGATGTTGTTGTTGTTGTTGTTTCTTTTTTCTTTTTTCTTTCTTTGGCGTAGAAAGGTTATGAGCAGAGTGAGGTGGGCTGAAAGCAGGAAGACTAATTACATTTTTTTGGAAGGACTTTTGATATTTCTTATGACCACCACAACAGTCATATTGAAATTTGAATCTAGATGTAGAGTTTCTGAAGAATTTTAACATGTATTATTATGTGTGACTAATTCTGCTAGTTAAAATGATTATATTGTCTCATTTTGTAGCTGAGAACACTAAGACACAGAGAAATTATGCAACTCGCCCAAAGTGACGCAGATAGAAAATGGCTGACCCAGGATTCAAGCAGAGTTCTATCTATTTGGAAGCTCTTTTCTTTTTATTTACTCCATAGGTATTTACTTAGTATTTACCCTATATCAGACACTGTTGTAGATGCTTAGGAAATATCAGCAAAACAGAAAGACAGGGCACCTGCTGTTTTGGATCTTACATTCTCTCTGTCATAACTGTATTATGTAGACCTTCTCAGTAGGATCTTGAGAATGGTCGTACCCTGTGCAACGATATAGTGTATCTGTTCATTGAGGAGGTACTTCCCAAACACAATTAATAATAAGAAGAAACAGCACTTATTAAAGATTACGTGCCAAGCATTGCTAGAAGTACTTTCAAGTCATTATCTAATTTATCTTCACAATAACCCTCTGAGGAAGGCACTACTGCCACCATTTTACAGATGAAAATATTAAGGCTCGAGGAAAATGTTTAATTGGTTCACACAGCTAGTTATATTAGAGGTGGATCTGGATCCAGGAGTGTCTGACTCTAAAGCTCGAGTACTTCATCACTTGGCCTCACTGTTAAGAAATGGTATTGCTGATGCAGAAAAGAATAGAAATGGTAAGGGATATATTCAAGGGTGGGAAACCATACCGACTGGACTTCAGTGGGAGTTGCATTTTTCTTCCTTCTCATCCCCGTGAATAGGATGGTGATTCTGTAGGATTTTCAGCAATGACGGGGGGCAGCCCCTTTCCCGAGAAGGTCTTATGGGATGACAACCAATTAAAATTCAAACTGACTCTCAGTGACTTTTTGTTAATATAATTACATAAGAGAACTTAAATGTAAAAATATTCACAAAAGAGCTAAATTTATAAAAAAATTTTAAATAGATTAAGTATTTAATAATAATAATAATAATAATCCAAGACTCAACTCCAAATTCTATAAGCAAAATAAGAATGTTGGTGTAGAAACATTTATGGGAAAAGAAGTATGCTGATATATTCATTATGTAAGAAAGTAGTCATGGTTTCATTTATGAAATTGATAATGAAAAAATATAATTTTAAATATTTTTTAACGTACAAGGAATTTGGCATTAAAGGTAACTTATCTCATTTTTTCAATGTCCCACTGCTCCGTAAAGAAAGGGAGAAGGCTCATTAGCTCATGAAAGAATTGGAGAAACCTGGAAGAAGTGGCAACTGATTAAACAGGATAAAGAACTTGAAAGAACACTTAATAGGAAGGAGAAGTTAAACAAAACTGATGATTAAGAACTTCCAAATATGGCATGATAAGAAACAGAGGCAATTAAAAACTCCAGGATAAAAAAGTAAAAGTACTATGAAAAAGAAATGTAATCACAATAATTTTTAGTTCTGTGGTGAACAATATTTTCAGTCCTAGAAATATTTTAAAAATTTATTAGTTTTTAGGATCGACCCATAAGCCAAGCTTTGAAGACATAAAGATAATTTAAAAATTTAAATATTATTAATTTTGACAACACAAGAGTAAAAATAAAGACAATAATAATAAAGGTAATAATAAAGGTAATAAAAATAAAGATAAAAATAAAGATAAAGTAAAAATAAAGCTAAAGATAATAAATAAAAATAAAAATAAAGATAAAGAAGAAGGAATGATTAAAGAAGGATAGATAATACCCGATGGAATAGAAAATACAGATATTAGTATATTATTCAGCATTTAAAAATGACCAATTGTAGGTTTTTCCACAGTACTTATTATTGCCTATTATCTTGGGATTCATATTAGCATTGTCTTGCCCTCTCAAAAATGTCTTAACATTCCAAATATTATGAATCCAAAGAGACCCACACTGAGACATAATATAATTAAATTGTCAAAACCTAAAGACAAGAAATCTTAAAAGTGGAAAGAGAAAGACAACTTTTTATGTACAAAGGAACCCCCATAAGACTAAGAAAAGATATTTCAGCAGAAACTTTACGGGCCAGAAGAGAATGGCATGATATATTATTTAAAACACTGAAAGATAAAAATTTGTCAACTAAGAATACTCTACACATCAAAGTTTTCCTTCATAATTGAAGAGACGGTTTTCTAGACAAGGAACAGCTGAAGAAATTCATCACCTTAGACCAGCCATATAAGAAATATTAAAGGGGCTTCTTTAAGCAGAAATGAAAGAATAGTAATTAGCAACAGGAAAACATAAAAGGTAAATATATAGTTAAATTCAGAATACTCTAATGTTGCAATAGTGGTGGGTATATCACTTATAAATGTACTATGAAGTTAGAAGAGAAAAGTATTACAAATAACTATAACTACAATAAAATGTTAATGAATACACGAGGTAAAAAGATGTAAATTATGACATCAAAAACAAAATGTAGGGGAAGAGAGTAAAAAAAGAGTTTTGGAGTCCATTCGAAGGTAAGCTGTTAACAGCTTAAAATAGACTGTTACAAATATAAGGTATTTTATGTAAGCCTCATGGTAATCGCAAAGCAAAAACCTACAGTAGGTACACAAAAGATAAAAAAAGAAATGAAACCAAGCATACTACTAGAGAAAATCAGAATATCACAAGGAAGAGAGCAAGAGAAGAAAGTACCATGGGAATCACAAAACAGCCAGATTATAATCAACAAAATGGCAACAGTAAGTCCATACCTATCAGTAATTATTTTAAATGTAAGTGCACCAAATGGATTCGAAAGACATAGAGCGGCTGAATGGATGAAAATCGAGACTTGACTATAGCTGCCTACAGCAGACTCACTTCAGCTTTAAGGACACAACGGACTGAAAGTGAAGTGATGGGAAAAGATCTCTCATGCAAACACAGAAACCAAAAGAAAGCTAGGTAGCTATGCTCATGCCAGACAAAACAGACTTTAAGTCAAGGATGTAGTAAGGGACAAAGAAGGTCATTAAATAATGGTAAAGAGAGCAATCCAACAAGAGGATATAACATTTGTAAATATTTATGCATCCAACATCAGAACACCGAAATAAATAAAGCAAATATTAACAGGCAAGAAGGGAGAACAAACAGCAATACAATAACAGTATCAAACTCTAATACCCTACTTCCAACAATGGATAGATCACTAGGACAGATAATCAATAAAGAAACATTGGATTTCAACTATACATTAGATTAGATATACTTAACACATATTTATAGAACATTCAATCCAATAGCATCAGAATACAAATTCTTCTCAAGTGCACATGGAAAATTTTTCAGAAGGAGAATTATTTAGGCCACAAAGCCACCTAAATATCCATTGATGGATAAATGAAGATGTGAGATTATCTCTATCTCTATCTCTATCTATCTCTATCTCTATCTCTATTTATATCCATCTATCTAATCTATTTATCTATCTATCTATCTATCTATCTATCTATCTATCTATCTATCTATCTATCTATCTATCTAACTAATCTATATGAGTAAGAAGGAAATCCTGCCATTTTTGACAACATGGATGGACTTTGAGGGCATTATACTAAGGGAAATAAGCTAGAGAAAGACAAATATTGCATGGTATCACTTATATACAGAATCTAAAAAAACAAAGAGTCGAACTCACAGAAACAGAGAGAAGAAAAGTGGCTGCCAGGGGCAGGGAGTGGGGGAAGTAGGGAGAGGTTTGTAAAAGAGTCCACACCTCCAGCTATAGATAAGTAAGGTCTGAAGATCTAACGTAAAACATGGTGACTACAGTTAATAACACTGTATTATATAAGTAAAATTTGCTAACAGAGTAGAACCTAAATGTTCTCACCAAAACAAACAAACAAAATAAATACATGGGGTGATGGATGTATTAATTAATTAGATAGTGGGCACCCTTTCACGACATACACTACATCAAGTCACAATGATGTACACATTAAATATATTTCATAAATTTATATATTATTTTCTTCTTTATATTTTCTTAGGTTTAATCTGTTTTTTGGTAAATCTTTTGAGAATGGTATGTAAAGCTCATTGGTTTTCAAGATTTTTTTTCTTAACAGATGTATTCAAAGCTATAAATTTCCCTCTAAGTATGGAAATTATTTTCATTATCATTCAGTTAATTTCCGTTGTGAAATTTTTTCTTTGACACGAGGGTCATGTAGAAGCATACTGCTTAATTTCCAATCATGTTGGGATTTTGCAGTTGTCTTATAATTACTAATATCAGGATCACCACCTGTATCTCCAGAGAACCTACTCTGTCGGAATTCAGCCCATTAAATTTGTTGAGACATTCTTTATGGTTAGGCACGTTGTCGGGTTTAGAAAAAAATTTTTTCTGTATGTCCTTGAAAAGGCATGCATTTTGCATTTTCTAAATGCATGTTTTATATTTTTATTATTTCTAAAATTAATTAAGTCTCTGTTATTTCCAAGTTACCATACTGGGTGCTGGGGATTAAGAGCTTTATTTAAAAGCCATAGTGCCCAAAGTGGGTCCTGTGTCAGCTTTCTGCATCCTCAATATGAAGTTAGGCTCTTGCCTTTGACTTTAACATTAAAATAGCCCCGTTCTTCTAATTAACTTAGGAAAACAAATTCTCATAATTTTTCCACAGGTTTCTGCAACTGATCAATAATCTTCATATTCATGTTTTTTTATCAATGTACTCATGGTTCTTATATCAGATTTTCTTTTTTTAGAATCACTTTGAGTTGTCTTCATAGATGCAGGTATCTTACCTATGCGTTTCTTTATTTTTCTTTTTCTTATTTATTGTTATTATTTATGCCTACAGCACCTGGTCTTCCTAGGTGATCTCCCTCCAAGTACTAACCAGGCCTGACCCTGCTTAGCTTCTGAGATCAGACATCGGGCTTGTTCAGGGTGGCATGGCTGTAGATCATGGACTGTGGCTCCACCAGGACATGAACCCAGGATCTTCTGCGTGTAAAGCAGACGTGCTAACCTTTACACTATGAAACCACGTCCACCTATGTGTTTCTTAATAAATTCTATACCGCAATTCACCCCCCACCAAAACAAAAGCCACAGTGCCTATTCTTAAGGACTTTACATTCTAGCTTTCATCCCAATTTGAAAAACAGGTTTATGCCCATTATATCACTTATATGTGGGGTATAAATCTAAAAGGAACAAACAAACATTTGACAAACAAACAGAGGCTCATGAACATGGACAGTAGACTAGTGGTTAGCAGAGGGCAGGGGGAGGTGAGAAGGTAGGTGGAGTAAAAGGGGTAAAATATGTGGTGACAGAAGGAACTCTAACAATGGATGGTGAACACAATACAATATATATGATTTACTATTGAGTTATATACTTGAAACTTACTGGATTTTGTTAGCCAATGTCATAATAATAATCATAATAATAATAATAGTAATAATAATAATAATAATAATAATAATAGAAGAAAAATAAGTTTATGAAGGTAACAAAACCAGCTATATCTAACAAAAACAAATGTTTTGTTTTATTTATACTGCTTCCCCGTAAATATCTATTACTAATCTTAAGCATATAATTAGGGCAAAGTTACACACTATATTTAGAATATACATAGTATATATTATATGTAATATATAAATATTATATCTTGAGAATATATATGTGTGTATATATATACGTATACATACACACTGGCAGAATTGCTGGAGCAAGGGTTATGGCAGTTGGAAGGTTCGAGGCCAAGTGAAAGGCCTTGTAACTGACATGAACTGACACCCACCCCAGAACAAAATAGAAAACCAGAGCAATATCACACAAAGCAGAAATTAGTGCTTCCAGCAAAGATTTGAGAGATTTCAGGAGTAATGATCTCTATTCGATCCCCATTTAACTCCTCTGTTCAGCTGCTACAAAGACATTTGGATCATGGAGGATGACAGGTTATCACAAACTTAATCGAGTGGTGCTGCATCTTCCAGTTATGGTTCTGGAAATTGCATCTTTACTGGAACAACCCAATACAGTTCCTGGCACACAGAGATATGACCTAGCAAGTGCTTTCTGTCCCATCTCAATTAGGAAGCAAAGCCAGAATCGGCCTGTGTGTACTTAGCTGGTAAAGCACTATACCTTTACTGCCTTGATCCAGGGCCAAGCCAGCTCTCTTGGTCTTTGTCACTGTAGTCCAGAGGGGCCACAGTTATTCTCAGAAGCTACTTAATATCGCCCTGCTCTGTTCCATTGATGACATCATGCTAATTGGCTATGGTTAGCAGGAAATATCAAAAGCCCCGCAGCCTTAATAAGATACACCCGTGTCAGAAGGTAAAAAGCAAATCGCTGTTAAATTTCCAATGTGTATCACATCGATGGAGTTTCTAGGGTCCAAGGGCCCCAAGCTCATCAGCATTACGCCATGGAAGTCAGAGCCCGGTCGCTGTGCCTTTCATCATCCTCCACAAAGAAAGGAGCACAGCACTTGGCGGACCTTTTTGTTCACCGCAGGCAGCATACATCATATCTGGTCACGCTCCTCTGACCCATTTACTGAGTAACTCATGAGAATGACAGTTTTGAATGGGGCTTAGAGCAAAATGAGGCTTTGTATCAAGACCCATCTGTGGTGCAAAGCATGACAGAGCTTTTTGATGCAACAGGCCCAGTGGTATTGGAAACAACTATAGCAAACAGTGATACTAGATGAAGCCTCTGGTGAGCCCCAAAAGGTGCCTGACTCCCAGGGTTTGTAATGAGGGCTTCTTCTGTGACGATTATTCCCTATTTGAAAAGCAGCTACTGGACCCCCAGTAGAAACCTAATGTGTAGCCATGAGACACCAAGTAACAATGAGACCTGAGCTGCTCATTGTGACCTGGATGTTATTTGACACTCTGAAGCATAATTGGTACACATAGTAGCATTTCATTGTCAAGTAAAAATGGAATATATGGGACCACGCCTAAATTGCAGATCCACGCTGATGCATGAGCAGTGGTTAATGGTTGGATGGGTGGCTGCTTGAGGGAAAGAACTAGATGGGAAGATTGGGACAAAGAGATCTGTAAGGAAGGGATGGACCTGGACCTCCCAAATAGGTAGAGAGAGTGAAGATATTTATATCCTCCACGAATTCCTGTCTGAAGGCATCCATTGCTGTAGAAGCTCTTGTAAATCAGATGGCCAAGAGAGAATGTCTTGTAATATTGGTCCCTGGACACCCCGGGGTTTGCTCAGTGAGTCTGTATACAAAGTGAGCATGGCAGCCAAGATGGAGGCTATGCATGGTCTCAGCATTGTGGACTTCCCCTCTTTGATGCTGGCCTGGCTGTGCCATACTAAGTATCTGATTTGTCAAGACCAGAGGCCAACTTGAAGCTCTGGATATGGCCCCATTCCGGGAGGGACCAGTCAGGTATCTGTTAAAATGTTGACATCACTGCATCCCTCCCTTCACAGATAGGGTACCCCTTTGTTCTATGAGGGACCGTCACATATTCCAAGGATACATTTTCCTTCCCTGCACAAACTGCTCTGTTGGCATCAATATTCCTTGTTCAAAATTACATTCTTCATTATCCATACCATGATATCTGAAACACCACCTTCTTTGACTGGGAAACTCATTTTATAGAAAAGAAAGTGTCTTCATGGACTCATATTCATGATCTTCACTGTCCTTACCAGTTTCCCCATTATGCAGAAGCAACTGGCTTGACAGGATTATAGAATAGTCACTAGGGTCTCATTTATGGCACCATGTGAGAGCCACACCCTGGGTGGTTGGGGTACTATCCTACAGGATGTGATAAATACTGTAAACCAGTAGCTAAATCACAGAGCCAGAAGGCATTGGTCCAGGGGAGAGGGGAACAGACACTCACACTATTATACCTAATAACCCATCCAAAGAACTCTTTCTTCTTGTCCCAGCAACCTTTGGCTTGGTGGGCTGGCAAGTACTATAACCCAAGGAGTAATGTTTCCACCAAGTACAGTCGTGGTTCTAATGATTTGTAAACTGAAATTTTCCTTTTACCTTTTTGGACTCTTTATGTCGACTGACCAACAGAAAAAGAAAGGATCCCTATACTTAGAAGCACGATTGCTCAATTCCCATGGGAAATTGGGTTGCTGCTACACAATGAGGCCTTGCTTAAAATACAAGGGATTTACTGAGGCGCTCCTAGAATCTCCATGCCCAATCTTCGTGGTCAGTGGAAAACAGTGGCAACCTAATCAAGCAAGACCTCTCAAGATTCGGGTCCAATTGAAATGAAAGTTTGGTCAAGATTCCCATCTTCCTAAAGTAGTGATAGAATATAAGGGAAATGGAAAAAATGGTGAAAGAAGGTGGCTATGATTACCAACTAGCCGGTGTGAGGAAGGCAATGCGTTCTGTTTAAGTGTATGGTTTCTCTTTTTACCTCCTCCCTGATCCCAGATACCTTAATATGAAGGATACTGGTTACGGCTAACATTTTAAATATTAGGTGAAAGTGAGTTAACACTACTATGGAATGATATGATAAAGGATGGGGTGTCTACAGCCATGACACCCTGAACGTCCCCGATCTCATCTGATCTTGGAAGCTAAGCAGGGTTGGCCTGGTTAGTACTTGGATGGGAGACCACCTAGGAAGACCAGGTGCCGTAGGTGTTTTTTTAAAGGATGGTGTGTGTGTATCTCCTAGGTTAAAGATAAAAACTTTCCAAGATTAGGACAATAAGTCTGATATTTTCAATTTTATTAAATGCTTTTCGTGTGCCAGATACCATGCTCTGTGCTGGAGATGCAAAGATGGAAGAAAATAGTTCATAATCTAGTTCGACAATCCCCAAATTTGGAAAATATAAAGAAAGGAAAAATTGACTAACAATCATATGACCCTAATACAAAACTTAATATTTTAATGTATTTCTTTTATTTCTTCTTTTTCTTAAAAAAATTAATATTTAGTTCATATCATAAGGACACACTTACACACTGCTTTTCCCCATTGTACTGGATGTCTTCATTCAGTCTCTCCTGATCTGCTTATGCTCACTTTCTCCCTATTCTGTTACTTGAAAGGTTGGTTAGTGTGGATGCCATCAAAAGCCTTGCTTGTCCTCCAGCTTCTACTAGCGTTAACCAATGGGAAATTATGGAACGTTACTGGGGAGCTGAAGGGGAATGCTATTAGAATATTTATTATCCTGGATCCCCTCCCCGGAGTGTGGCTTCAGGATGGCTGTGTCCCTTGGCTTAAAGAAGTCACACGTGGACTATGAGGCGGACCTGTTCGTATGACTGTCCTTGCAAGTTCTGGCAATTTCCCTTAACTTGCAAGAATAGTCAGATTTAGAGCTAGCCACAGCTCCTCTTGTACTAACGCTGTGCCTTAAGTTTTCCTGCACCCTGTTCATGCCTTTGTAAGAAGTTTCTTTCCTGAACCTGCCTGAAATTATTCTAATGTGAATTTATCATCCGTTTTCTTCTGAAACCCTGACTGATATACCTACTAACATCATATAAAGCATGGGTGAATATATCATAATGAACTCAATTTCCTTCTTGTTATTGTTACTTGAAATTATTTATTATTTTAAATTATGTTGCAGAGAATCTCTTGCTAATGGCTCCCTCCCCTTCTGTTTCTCTTCTCACCCTAATATTTAAAAATATTACCCTAATACTTTTAGCTAAGGTTCTGAAAATTGGAAATGCAGCTTAAAGTTTTCTGAAATCTTTGCAAGTGTCTTAGTACAAATTATAAAAATGTTTTGTAAAAGTACTACACAAATGCATACTATTCTGTAAATATGACAATTTCTCTACACCTTCACCAGAATTGAATATTCTTATTTTAAAATAATTTTGCCGATTCTATGGTTTTAAGATTCATCATTTATTCATCATTCTCTTAATTACTAATAAGCTCATCTCTTGTCCCACATTTGTTAATCATATATATTTTCCTCATATGTAAATTTTCTCTGAGTGTCTTTGTCCATTTACTGATCTAGGTTTTTGTGTTCTTTTATATTGATCAATGTGAGCCATTTATAAAAAAATAATGCTTCATTAGTATTTGCTGCAACTATTATCTCAAGTCCGACTTTGGCTTTTGTACATCTCTGTGCTAGAATTTTAAAAATTAAATCTTAAGTCATTGGATCTGTTGATCTTCTCCTTTGTGTCTTACTCAATTGCTCTAAGCTTGGAAAGTTCTTCTTCCTCTGGAGATTGAATTCTTATTCGCTTTTTTTTCTCTAGTTTTTCTAAGATTTGATGTTTTTTATATTTAATTCTTTAACCCATCTGGAATTGATTTCTCTGCATGATGTGAAGTAAGGGCCTAAAATTGATTTTTTTTCCCTCCCAAATTGCTACCCAGAAGTCCCAGCACCATTTGTTAAATAATTCTTCCTTTTCTCATTGATGTCTCCTTTATCATATATTAAATTCTCAGACGTACTGGAATATATTCCTGGGCTATTCTGTTCCATTGATCTGCCTGTCTCTTCCTGTGCTAGCATCACACTAGCCAAAAGGGACTTATTTAGATATGTTTGGCTAAGAAGATATGCAAGAAAGAGGCAGCCTGAGCAATTGAGGCCAACTATAAAATTTTGATGTAACAATAAGAAAGCTATATTCTTTATGTTTTTCTCTTTGTTCTATTTTCTTTTAGGGGAATATCTCAATAAAAAAGAAAGTGCAAATATTAGTCAACGGGGTACTAGAAACTAAAAATGGATAGAAAATTATTTTAAAAAATTAAAAATTTTTCATTTACCTTTTTAAAATGATCCTAAGACTCTTGGCCTAAGTAAGTTCCTGGTATCTTTCATGGTCCATGAATTTGTATGAACTTTAAATACATGATCTCATTTTATCCTCAGATAATTTCTTTGTGGGGCACATATTGTTATCCCTATTTGTCACGTCTTCAGAATATCTCGGGCCTCTGTAACCGAACCAGGATTCAAAATAGACCCCCAATAACAAAGACAGAAAGCAATATTTCTCTGGCTTCTTTCTCTATTGCAATGTATCAACCAAGTACTCTTCACATCCTTTACAAATAAGCCAGCGGAACCCATAGCGAGTATAGTGTGGTCTGTAATTAGTCTTCTCATCACAAGATGACATCTAACAATTTACCTCCTGTCCTGCTCCAACAATCTGTGATAATGTTCTACCAAGACACCATCAAAAATGCTGAAACTTGCCAATATCCAGCCCAAGTCTGCTGACGCCTAATGTTGAGGCAAATGGAGCCAGGGCTGGGGAAGTGGAGATGAAGGGCCTGCAGGGGAAAGGGGATAACGAGACTTCATCGAAAAATGGATTGCATCCCTCAGGATACCCAAGGAGTAAAGACAGCTTATAGGTTCTGAGGTAGCAAAATTAGGAAGACAATTATGGAGTTGTATAACTATAACCAAAGGATGTTGATTAACAGTTCCCATGAACCTGGAGGAAGTCACCAGGGGCCAGGCGACCAGCTCCCTTTATATCTCTGTTCTACTTAATATTTTCCTCGACGACTTGCATGAAGACAAAGAAGGTGCATTTATCATGTCTGAAATTAACATTGGAAGCATAATGAGTACAGTGGTGACACTCTAGGAGCCCAAATCAGTCTCAGTAGATTGAGCAGTGGACCTATATACCTAACTTGGAATATTGTAGGCTACTCAAATACTAAATCAAAGCAGCAGTCCAGAGATATGTTTGAGAAAAGGTAGGTGCTGCTTGAATGTGACTTCCACATGGCCACTCAAATCCTAGTTCTCTCACTTTCCAGTTTGCTTCTTTTCTCCATCACATTCAGCAGTCACACAAATTAGTTTCTTGAGAGAAGTCTTTCCTTACTTGGTGTGGTAGGCAGAATTCTAAGATGATTCCCAAAGATCTTCCTCCCATGTATAATTCCCTCCCCTGTTAATTATGATGAGATATCACACTATGCGAGGTTACGAGACAAAAGGGATTTTGCAGATAATTAAGGTTACTAATCAGATGACTGAGCTAGGGAGATGGTTCAGGTGGGCCTAACATAATCACAGGAGCCCTTTAAGAGCTGAGAGTTTTCTCTGGCTGGTGGTATACAAGGAAATCAGAGAAATTCAAAGTGTGAGAAGGACTTGATGCAATGTGGCTGGTTTGGAGATAAAGGAGCCATGTGAGAAGGAATGTGGGCAGCCTCTAGGAGCAGAGAGTGGCCCCTGGCAGCAAAGAAATGGGGACCTCAGTCCTACAACCCCAAGGAACTGAGTTCTTCCAATAATCTAGATGAGCTTAGATGTGGATTCTTCTCCAGACCCTCTGGATGAGAGCTCAGCCCAGTTGGCACCAGGATTTCAACCTTGTGATATCCTGAGCAGAGAACCCAGCTACGCACACACAGATTTCTGGACCACAGAACTGTGAGTTAATAAATGGGGATTGTCTTAACTTGCTAAGTTTTTGGTACTCTGTTATAGAAGGCATAGAAAATGCACACACTTGGTTAACGTGCTTTGATATCATGGTAGTAGTAATGATAATAATTTATTGGGAACTTTCTATGTATTGAGTACAGGATTTCTCTCAATTAATCCTCATCTCCGCTATATGACCTAGGTTATAAATTGTTCAAAGTGACCTACTATGTAAAGCCAGGATTTGAATACTTTCATTGAGTTATAAGATGACCCTACTCCCCACATTTTCGTGCATCGGTTCATCAACATCCCCTGGTCTATAATCACTTTGCGGAGTTTTCGAGTATGAATGTCATATTCCACCTGTCATCGTGGGAGTCTCCCTTTTACTAAGGAACACCACAGGGCTTTAGCATGTCCCCCTTTAGCTCCAGCTTCCCTGTATTTCCTGCTCAAGGCTTCTCTGGCTACTCAAAACCTGGGGTTCCTCTACTTCTTCCCCATTTCCTTGGCACAAGTCATTAACACCATTTATTTTGCATTTAGTGCCAATGAGCATTATAGCGATCTCCCTGTTTTATTTCTTGTATTTCTACCCTCAGGAGAATATAAGCGCTATGAAGAAAGAAACTTTGTTTTGGCCACTGCTAGTTCCCAAGCATCTAGAATAGTTGCTAATTCAGTGAAGACGCCCCGTATATTTTTGTTGAAAGAATGAATAAACAAATGTGCTTAGACACTTGGCACTGCTCATTCAGATTATGTTGATCTGATCCATTTTAGATCGAATTCTTTGAGTTCTGCATGACCTTCTACTTTGTAGTATGTCTGAGCTTCGTGGAGGTCATGCAGAAGGTGAAATGTTTGATGTTTCCTTTTAACTCATGGCTCTTAGTGATCTAAGTATGCAAGAGAGATACCATTTGCTGATTAACTGCTTTGTTCTTGGCCTTTGTTAGGTATTTTACATACATGTATTATTCCATTTACCCTTTATGCTACTGTATGAGGTAGATGTTATAGCTCCCATTTAACCAATGAAGACTTTGAAGATCAGAGAAGCCAGCCCAAGGTTACATGGCTAGTAGAGGCCATGACTGCCATTTGGATATCTCAGATCCAAAGCTCGTCTCTCTCCACTATAGCATGACCACTGGAATGTAAGCTCCATGAAAATGGCTCTTGGTTATTATTATTCCTATATTTTTAGTGCTTAGCACATATTTGAATATCAGTACATATCTGTTGAGTAAATAAGTGAATCAAAGAACAAATGAATGAACCATGCCGTTTCTCCAGTTCTGCCTCAGAGGGAAAGACCCTCATCCTTCATCTAAGGAACTTTGATTTAGATTCTCCCGTACATGTCTCAGTGTGCTTTCTACTTTTGTCTTGGTTTAATAAGGGTATTATTAGCGTATCGGAATTGGAAGTGTTCTTAGAAGGTGGTTTTTCAGCCTCCCGCCAATGTGGAAATCCTTTTTATAGCATCCTGGACAGATGGTTGGCCAGTCTCTGCGTGAACACCTCCAGTGACGGAAGATGGACGAGAACAGGAGGCGGCCTGTTTCATATTGAGGGCGGTTCTGATGATTAGAAACATTTTCAATTGATTGAACTGGATTCTGCTGTGTCAGTAAGGCTTCTTCATGTTGCAAGAAGCAGCACAACTAAAGTTGTATTTAAAAATAATGAGAACTGATCAACTCAGTAATTGAGAAGTTCAGTGTTAGGGTGAGTACCAGGTACAGAGATTCATAGAGTCATTAAGGTTCTGTCCCATTTCTTGGGAATTCTCTAACCCCGACATCCCCCAGATGTCAGGTATGTTTCCTTTGTAATAATTAAAATGGCAAGAGCAGTTCTAGGGCCTCCTAGCCTCATACCATCGTTATATAGAGGAAGAGAGAAAGAGCTTTATTAGAACCAATAGAGCAAAAGTCATAATCTGACTTGACAGGATTAAAACTTAATAATTCATGGGGCCAGAATGATGAAATTAGAGCCAATAGAGCAAAAGTCATAATCTGACTTGACAGGATTAAAAACTTAATAATAATAATTCATGGGGCCAGAATGATGAAATTAAGAAACCCAAAAAAAAATAGAGCAAAAGTCATAATCTGACTTGACAGGATTAAAACTTAATAATTCATGGGGCCGAATGATGAAATGATGGTGACTGACCGAGCCCAAGTCAAGGGCCCCAAGGCCATTACGATGTGGGAGGGGACTACAATGATCACTGCTGGCTGCCCTGCAATCCTTCCACCCTTCTAACAGAAACCAGATTTTATTCATATGTCTACTCATCAACCACACGGTCCATGTCACTCAGGGGGAGTCACTCTAGCCCTGAGTAAATTCCATGCCTAACTCCTCATTAGCCTAATACAGTCAGAGCATGGAACCCCGCTGGTGACTATTCTTGGTCTGGAGTTGGGTCATAACCTAAGTTGAACCAATCAGATAGAGAGGAAAGATTATATTCTATGCTTGGAAAAGAGGTTTTCCTCTGTCCTTGATGCAGATGAATAGGAAAGTATATAGTCCTGATTGCCATGGATAGCTGTTTGTGACAAAAGTGGCAGTCAGACTTAGAACGAAGCTATTCCTACTGGCAGCAGAGTTGGATGGAAAGTACCCAGTCATCAATGATATTGTTGAGCTGCTAGTAGTTCCATGCCCGGACCTCTCTCCACTCACAGCTCCCAATGCCCAGCTATGTGAGATGAGACTATCCCATTGTTTTATCCTTTTTGAGTTGAAACTTCTGTTCCTTAAAGTCAAAATTATCCTAACACAGGTAGCATGGACGTTGGAGAGGCTATCGACAGGCAGGTGCAACCTCATGGGCTTCTTCTGTCATCTGTCCATTGGTTCAATTTCTACCACTCAGGAGTTGAAGAACAGGTGTCCTCCGACGCGGTGCAGTGCTTTAAGTCAGCTAACACGCCTATGTCAGAATTCTATCCTTCAGGCTATTATTTGTAGGCCATTTGATAATTCTCCACATGACATGGCAACCAGACACTTCGACATATTGGTAATTCTCCTCTGCAAATACGACAAAGCTTACAGAATTGAACCGCATTCCAAATGTGGTCTGGTCTCCTCAGGGACAATGAGAATGTTATGTTCCAGATATATGATTCAGCTTCATGTTATGGAAGCAAAATGAGTAAGTGTGATGGTAATAGGTTCAAGTCCAGGATCTGCCCACCACAAGCAAATCTTTTAATCGTACTAAACCTCAGCTTTTTTTCCAATTAAATGTTTACTTCAAAGTCTTACTATGCAAATCGGATGAAGTAATGGATGTAAAAGTTCTTTGTAAACTGTAAAACTATGCGAATGTAAGAAATGATGATTAATGCATCTTAAGATGGTGTCAGCTTCCTTCGACAGTTGTATCGCACGGTTTAATTATACCCTGCCTTGTTTCAGAAAGAATTTCGGGCATTTTACAAGAGAACGTAAAAAAAGACAAGACAGCATAAATTAGAAACAAATTTTTTTAAAAAAGAAAAATAACAGTGCAGCCAGGAAACAGACACTCAGTAAACATTTTTTCAATGAATACCGGAGCTGATCAAAAATTTTCTTGGGCTTTCAAGAAGCCAATGTGATTACAGAAACTGTGTCTGTTACACAGTTCTCAATTCTCATGAAATAAAAATAAATGTAAGCTATCTGTGGTAGCTTTTCTAGACTTCCTAGCTGAGGAGGCACATTATCATCACATTTACATTAACATCTCAAAACTCACACCTACGTTAGTTACATTACCATATTATGGATCTTATACCTGAGATGTGGCTCTACAGCCCCAGACTCACCCTATGAAACTCCTCCCTAGGCGCCTCCAGGACTAGCTTCCAGGCTATCTCCACAGGTCAAAGGGCCATGGATGCTGTTTCCATCTCGAGGGGCTCCATTCTCAGCCTCGAGGCCTTCAGTGCCTGGTGGTCCAGAGGGAAGAAGGTGTTCTCTTCCCACCCAGATGCTTTCTGCATCCTCACTTGCCGCCTCGGATCTGCCTCTTCTAGTTAGATTGGCGATTGAACTGTCACCTCTTTTCAGGGAAACTCTACCCTATTCAGAGAGATGTGATTTTACTTTCTGGTCCCAAGAGGACGACTATTTTATTTCGACATGATAAATGTCCACCACAGTGCGGTTCCCCAGGGCAGAGCTATTTGGCCTTAAGCACTGCTCTCCGATATTCAGGCTGAGCTCTGCTTCTCCAGGCTGGTTTGCATGGTTGGTCCCTTCAGTCTGAGGAAAAGACCAGACCTGCTCTTCCAAAAATCCTGTTCGTTGAACGAAAGAATGAATACATGACACACACGGTTTAAAGAGACCCTTTTGAGTAGCACTGGTATGGTCAAAGTGCTTACATGTACCAGAATGGACGTGGTCATTACTGAATGATTTTATATAGGTTTCACTTAATTCTCAAAGAAATGCCGGAACAAATGTACACATAAGGAAACAGAATTAGAATAGATAGCGACCCTTCCGGTTTGACAGAACTAGCGGGCAGCAGTCTGAAGGTCAGGATTCAGAGTTGCCTAATTGTAAAACCTATCACTTAACCTGGAACTACATGACTCAAAGAATAGAAGAATTCAACAAACATCCATTGAACTCATACTATGTGCTAAGCCTTGTATTAAGCCCTTCAGCTCTATTACTTACCTTTCATTAATGAATTGATTAATTTTTCCAATAAAATCTTTATCCTCTATTTCAGAGTAGAGCTTCCTACCTGGATTCCTCCTTTAGGGATATTTCTTGAGACTTGTTACCAAAGCAACAGATGCCCCATGAATGCAGATTTATTAAGCAGAGGAAGAATAGTACCTCCTCCCCCCCTCTATGGGGCACCACTCATTTTATGTATTATTCCACATTTAATTAGTCTAGAGAATTCCCTCCAGAGTCTCGTGAAACTGATGCTGGCCTTGGGATTTATCATGGTTTGTTTCATCTTGGGTGGTTGTGTCATCTGCCCTTAGAAACTTCTGTCTCTGGTTTCCTTACCAGCTAAAGCAATAACATCGGACACTGTCTCAGCGGTGTTCACTGTGGCCCTCGCTGGAGTCTGGTTCTGATATGCTCACCATTGAGGTGCTATCTTAGTTTCCCAGGGGCAGGGAGTGAGTCAGAGAGAGAGAGAGAGAGTTGATGGGTCCCTGAAGCCTGGACAGTATATGCATGAGGATGTGATATTAGCAGTGTGCAGCAGAGAGCACGTAAAACTTCACGTTAGCTGGAAATGATTGCAAATCAGCCCTCATCTGTATTCATCAACTGTAAAAGCAAGCGAGTTTGAGAGGCTACAGGGTGCAGCACACTCTGGACAAGGGAGGAAAAGCCTGGCTTCTTGTCTTGACTGTG
The DNA here is from genome assembly GCF_902729225.1 of Pteropus medius. NCBI lineage: Eukaryota > Metazoa > Chordata > Mammalia > Chiroptera > Pteropodidae > Pteropus > Pteropus medius. The sequence goes on from NW_024347791.1 coordinate 2,979,852, forward strand.
CCGCTAACTTGTGTGCCTAAGTGAACTTGGGCACACGATTTGCTGACTGAGTCTCAGCATCTCTCTCCATAAGGCATGTTCATTAGTAACTGCCTGTCTATAGAACAGTTGTGTTCTAGGGGTCAGACAGGCCCATTCTTGAACCCCAGATCCACAACTTACTACTTATTTGGCACTGGGCATTTTACTTATACCGCTGAGCTCCGGTTTCCTCATCTGAACAATAGGAATAAGGCTAATCAACTGTACAAGCTAGTACCTAACTCAAAGGGCCATTGTAGAGATTAAATGAAGAAGAGCGTGCAAAGTATTTAACATGGAGGTGGCACAGAGTAAACGCTGAAACAATGTTGGTAGTTCTTGTCAGTGTTACTCTCTCACAGGCTTGCTGAAGACAGCAAAGGAGACATCATGCATATTCCCATTCGATCCAACCCCATGAAGTAATCGTCTTTATATATGGACAATAAAAACAACATTATGGATTTAAAGCATCATTAATATTGAGCTGTACTCAGCCCCATACTAAGATAATAGAAACATCTATCTTTAGACTAATAGGATTAAAGAGATGATCAGACTCTTTCCTCTTGTTTTGTAGGTGAGAATACTGAAGCACAATGAAATGGAATTCATTGCCAGTATCTAGAGCTAATTAGGGACAGATTGGGACTGGAGGCCAGATCTTGTGACTCAGAATATGGTTGTACTTCCATCTGTTGCATTTTATACAGGAGAAAGCCAAGGCCGCAGAGAGCGAATGGACTGCCTGTGGTCACATAGATTAAGTAGCTATAGATCTAGGACTCATATTTACAAAGCTCACATTTACGGCATGTTTCGTATATTCCAAGCACCGTTCTCAGCGCTTTGCATGTTTTGAACTATTTAATCCTCCCTACTGCCTTAGGAATAACTGTTAGGACTCCCGTGAGGAGGCACAGAGAGGTCAAGTAAGTTGCTCAAGGGTGCACAGAAGGCACCTTCATTAGAACACAGACCATCTGGCTTCAAAGTCTGCACGCTTTCCCACTCTACTATTCTGAGTCTCTCAACCTGACCCTGATATTTCTTTCCCCCCTCGGGTACCATTAAGTTTGAGCTAACCACCTATGGACCACACAAGTATCAGTCCAAGTGTTGCTGTATCTGAAGGATGGGTGCATGGTGGCCTCCTGGACTACAGATCTACATTTCACTGGGATGAAGATGGCCTCGCCCTCCACCTCCGCATTCTGGGAAAACTGCTGTCAGCCTAGCTCTGGCATCACGGCAGCAATAAACACACAGTCTCACTGGATGGTGCGGGCCCAGGGTTCAGTGTCAATCCTATATGAAGCGACAACTGGAAATGGGGGCCCACCTGCCAAACAGATTGTCCAGCTCTCTATGAAGCATTTGTAAGCAGAGCTGCCTCCTTTGTGCTGATGGAGCATTCTTGGACCATTCAGGGGCAGTGGAGGTGCCCTTGTAGGAAACTCTGGGCCCCTTGGTAATCTGGGCATAAGGGAAGCCTGACAAATTAATTATACTATTAAAAGACATGTGACTTGGTTTATTCTGCAACTAGTTACATGGAATAATAGCAGCGACATTTAATGAGAATTTACAATGATCTCAGTATAGTATCAAGGAATTAATATAATTTAACTCATTTAATCTCTGCCACCAGAAGACGCAGGCTGTATTATCCATATTTGACACACAAGGCCATTGAGCCCCAAGAAGGGAGATCACTTGGCCATGGTCACAAAACCTGTAGTGGCCACACCAGTATTCAGAATCAAGATTTCCGATAGCAAAGGCTACCCTTTCCCACTGTGAACCACAGCCATGCTTGAAATACAGAGGGGGAACTAGCGTAGTAAACACACTAGATTCAAGGTGTGGGTGTGTTTTTGTGGGTTCTCTGGTAGGGAATGAACACAACGATCAGTGTGTTGTACTTTTAAGAGAGAAGGTTTCGTGGAAGTAGCTGATGTCCAGGGGAAGGAACAGCCCTACTGAGCGTATGTGCTCACCAGGTGGATGTGGCCACGTTAATTTTCTTTCCAGCCTGAAGAGCGGCCCAGCTGGAACACTGCGCGCAGCACGAGAGCCTTTTTCTGAAAACCGAATCTCGTAACTGAGCCAGTCTTTGTCCTGGGGAAAGTAATTGCCACAAAATGAGAGGCAGGAAGGGTTCTTTTCTAACAGCAAGGGCTATTCCAGAGAACGCTGTGCCAAGAAGCAATGCAATTAGCAAATCCTGACACCAGTGGCTGCTTCTTTCCTGGGCAACGTCTGTCTCGGAGCCAACATCTGCCAGCTTACCTTGCCCAGCCAGGTTGGAGGCTGTACCAGCCCTGCTGCCCACACGCTCTATGCCAAATGCACTTGGCATGGTCATACTGTCCCCCTGAGGGCTGTGTGGCATGGCCACCTTTGGGAACGGACAGCCCAATAGCCCCAGGTGGCCCCACAATCAATGCTGATGTTGCCAACAGAACCCTTTGCTTGTAAATACTGACTATAGCCCAGAAGACAAGATAAGCACAATAAATAAAGTTGAAGTGGACACTGAGCATATTAGAATGTCTTTGCTGCAAGGCGCCTGCAAAATTTGTTTGTTCGACAGAACTAATAATGTTAGCTACCACCGACTGAGTGGGCGCTCCGTGCCGGTGCCTCTTCTCTGTGCTTTGTGCACATTATCTCAATTGATCCTTAAACGACACAGGCAGGAAGGTGAAATTACACACTCCATTTTACAGATTGGGACAGTGAGACTCAGAGAAGCTAAGCAACTGGACCGGCACCCCAATACTTGTAAGTGGCAGAGCCCAAGCAGAATTAGAATTAGTCCCAACCCTGAAAACTCTCATTCCACGCTGCCTTCCCTCCAATTCTATCCTTAGTAAAGTGAATCCTGAAGCACCTACTGCAGGGAGTTGATCCCTTTCAGAGGAACACACAGATACACACCTGCCCATTGCATGTATTTTTGTGACTACACATGCACATGCATGATTGGTAACATCATGGTTTTCTAGGGGGATGAATCGAGATTGTAAGTCTGGTCAAAGAAGTGATTCTCAGGTAAAGTAAATTTTGGAATTTTAAAGAAGAATTTGTTTATCCTTTTATTCTGAGCCTTAATCTTACCTTTAAAGCCACTGGGCAAAATGACAGAATACCTGAGGTCCCTTCCACCTCCCAACTGCTGATTCCTCAGAAAACCTGCACCACAGACATGCTGAGAGGAAGTGAACACAACCACCCCCGGTGCATGGAGATGATGTATCGATGTTGGGTCTACTACTCTCTATCCTTCTCCTCCCAAACGGCCTCTTTCTCCTATTCCACCTGTTCAAATCCTCTCGAACGGCATAATCCCAACTCCATCCACTGCCCAAGGCCTTCCTTTTATGAGCCTTGAAACCATGTGAACCCACCAGCGTATCTGTGTCTCATCTATGCTGTCTCGTAGCAAGACAAGGTTGAGTATCTTGTTAGGCCCGCGTGGACTGGCCAGCAAGTATGAGCAAAGCAGGTACCTAGGGGTGGCCATAGTTAGGGTGAAGAAGGAAGAGCATGGCAGTGAAGGAACTGCAGGCAGGGACCTGGGGAGTAGAGAGAGGAGCAGGTGTTTTAGAGGTGCTGCATGCGAGGCTCTGGGGAGAAAGACACAAATCTAAAAAAGAGTATTAGGAATTCTTGGAGTCAGCTATATTCCTACTCTTTGGCATCTTGAAGTAAGACTGCTGGGAGAGATTCGATTGCTACTAATTTCCTCTTGGCAATTAGATGCTTTCTTGGGATGTGAATGTGCAGGGACTGGGCCCTGAGGAGCAGTGGATATACATGGTCTATAGCAGTGTTAGCTGACGTCACACGTGACTGTGTATGGCGATTTCCCACCAGGCTAAACCGTGCGCCCACCCCTTGCTTGAGATATGCCCCACTCCTTGCTGTTCCTTTCATGTCTTGCTTTTGTTCTTACTTTTCCTCCTGCCTGGAATTCCCTTTCTTCCCACCCTCCGGAAGCCATCTTTCTTGACTTGTCTCGAGCATCGCCTTTTTGAAGCTTCCCCAGATGGTATAGCCAAGTAGAACTATCCACTCACTGCTGCTTGCACTGTAGCCAGGAGAGGTATGTGGACAATGCTGTAGACTTTGACTCCCACCGACGTGTTTATAGATCTGTCTCCTCTACAGCACCGTGAGCGACTGGACGGCGGACACCACATAGGACTCCTCGTTAATTCCCTGCACTCAGTAAATGTTTGTTGAATTAGCAAAGGGGAGAACTTTCAGTGCACCTAGTCCAGAGTTTTGCATATGATTAATAATTAATATCTCACATTGATTTAGTGTTTACTACTTAACAGAGAGTATGCCAATGCTTTTAACGGGTTATCAAATTTAGTCTATTCGAAACTCTATACGTAACTTTGTAAGGTAAATTCTATTATTATCACTATTTTGCTTTTGAGAAGAACCAGGCTTAAGAGGGAATAAGTAACAAGTTCAAGTCTCCACTGCTAGTAAGTGGCTGAGCCAAGAATTAAAACTAAACTGAGCTGATATATCTGACCTCAGCATTATATCCTATCAGGAAGGAAGAAAGTGAAGGAGGGAACAAATTCTACATAACATGCGAACAGGGCCCAAATGTTACCAACGTGTACTAATGAAGTAACATATCTAAATTTTAAACAAGGACACTTCCCTTATAAATCTTGATAATTATCAATTATATATCCTATGATTATTATACATAGCTGATTATTACCATTTTTTCAGGTAAGACCTGGAGATGCTCTAGATGCATGGAAGTAATAAAATTATAATTTGGAACATTCCTGCTCCCTCTCTGCAGATCCTAGGCCATATTCACTTGAATTCCTTCAGTAAGAAAAATTGAGCCAAAGGGGACACCCTTTTTGGAAAAAGTCAAACGTCACTGAGATCCGAGTCCTGAGGGATACAGTGGGCTGTGAGGCACGGGGAAAAACTCCACTGTCCGCGTAAAGCAAAGGAATGTACTATTATGGGAAAAGAATGGTTTTCAAAGCCATAACGTCTTCAGTTCCCATCTCTCACCTGACACGTAGGAAATGTGTGACATTGGGAAAGTCACTCAACTTTGTTGAGCTTCTATTTCTTGTAGTAGAATGGAAATGTTAATAGTACCTACTTCCCGGTGTAATTTGTTGTGTAATTGAAATAAGATAATGTTTGTAAAGAGCCTAGCAGAGTGCCTGGCACATAGTAAACATAAGATAGTGCTCTGACAAATATGAGTTTAAAATCATGAGCCTGATTTCCAAGTGCCCATATGAATGTATGTTCATGAAGTACAGGCCATCCTAATAGGAGGTCCAAAAAAGATCTGGACAAGACTGTATCATGTAAGATCTGCAAAGGATTCTTTTAAAGGGGAGTTTTCATTCCAGTGCATTAATCCCGGTAGTTTGTAAAATCAGTGAACATCTTACTTTAGACATGCCTCATACATCTCTGTACCCTCCAAGGTGCTTTGTACACAAAAATGAGGTGCTTTGTACCTCAACAAATAGAATCAATTGATTCTTAATTTGGGAACTTGGATGAAACTCACGGTGCTGAGGAAGTAAATACTATAGGTTACTCCCTCCACATTTGCTGGTCACCTCCTTCAAGTATTTTTTCTTCTGTGCTGCAGAGACTAGAAAACTAAAAATGACATTTCCTAGACTCCCTTGCAGCTAAGATTTTGGATATGATTTTGGTGTTGCATTCAGACACACTTGGCAAGACTTGAATCAGACCTAAGTTAGGCAGGAAGGTTAAAATATAGGAGACATTGTCTTGCAACCTCAATATGACCCTGGAACAAGAGTCCCTGCAGCGCCTCCTGGCCCTCCAGCATCATTCTTGTGATAGAGGTGATAGTTCCTCTGGTGGCCAATTCTACTGTGTTATCTAGAAATCGATCTTGGAAGCCAATTCTCCAGCCTGTTCCTCTAGCTCCTCCAATAATTCCCTGTATTAAATCTCTTAAAAATTGTTAAAGGAACCCTGTCATCTGCAACTAAACCCTGACAGATACGACACTTGATACCTGAAATAATTATAGGCATGAGACTCCTAAGGATGGAATTCTGAGATTTGTTATGTGACCTGGCTGGGTTGAAGGTGGAGAATAGAAAACCAGTAACCTATAGTACATAGTGTAAAACGATACTTAAATGATCATGTGTGGACATCTGGAATGAAGCATTTATCGAAAGCAGAGCTTCAGCCAACGAAGTGGCGGCTGCTTTTGTTCTGCTGATACCAACTACCTGGCATCTGTCCAAGGTACAGTGAACTAAAATAATAGTGAAAGGAACAGTAGGTCCCTGCCTTCTGTCTCACCTTCTCCCTACAGGGCAACTTATTTGCACATTGGCATTATTCTCCCTTTAACAGTATTTGACATTTACCTGCAATTGGTGGAGGCTGCATGAGGATGTCACGTCATTCTTCCAAATGGAATTAACAGTTGCGGATAGGTGAACATGTATGTCTTTATACATACAAGCGAATGGAAATGATTCCCTGAAATGACTAAAATTCATTTTAGGGGGAACAAAACCGGTTTTACGGCTTTTATGGATACGGCATACTAGTACATTTCGGTTTTTCTCTACAAACTGTCCAACCCAGACTTTGAGAAATGCCCATCTATGGAAGGCACGGGAGGGTGCCTGCTCTCTCCAAGTCACACCCTCACCCTCCACGTGTCTCATTTGGGGGATCTGGACTGGTCCTGTTGGCGACATCCACAAAGAGCCCCCAGAAGTCCTTCTTCACCATTTGAAATTGTACTGAGGTTTCCTCTTCCTGGCGCCAGATAATATTGTCTACATAAGAACAAATTCAATCTATGCTGCGTGGTCACTGCCGGGCACTCCCAAAGTTGGTGTGTTTGACTATGCAGTAGAGATAAAGTTTCTCCAAGGACGATCTCTCAGCATATTTGGCAAATTTAATTTCATAGTCTTACTTATACTTTTTTTTTCCTCCTGAATTACTTATTAAAATAAAAAATGCTGTAACTGTTTTTCTTTTGATAACACTCAGGCAGTCACTGCCTGGTCTTCCCTTGGGTCCTCAACAAAGCAGTTTTATCCCTCCACCTTCTGGCCACAGATTACTCACAGATCAGATCAGATGGAGCCTTCTGCAGCCCCTCCTGTCTTGAATGGAGAAGAGGAAAGAGAAACTGGGCTGCTGAATATGTAAATCCTCCCTGGCAGAGGGCCTTTGTTGTCTGTTCTTGATGAAGGGCTGAACTCTAACCCCAGAGTCCAAAAACCTCAGAAGGAGGCTCTACTAGGGGTTCATGGGGGAGAATATTGAAGGTTAAAGAAGAAAGGTGAAAGAAATCTCTGTGAAAAGGACTTGATTATGGCGGATTTTTTTTTTTTTCTCTTTTCAATTCAAAGGATAAGGTGGTAGCAACAATATTAAAAAATAGGAAAGGCATGTCGCTGGCAAAATCAACCCAAACGAAGCCTTGCCTCTAGAATGTTTGGGGGATTTGGGTTTCTCAGCTGGGCCAAGGAAGCTCTTGTGGTCCTCAGGGCCATTTAACTATAGACCCAGATGACACCACGATGATGCGGAGCCACCTTGACTTCCAGAACGATGACATCCAAGCCAGGCAGGACAGAATTGTGATGGTGGCCAGTGCACCAGTGAGTGGCATCTGGGATTAGAGTTTTGTTACCCTGATTCCCACAGCTGAGGGTGGGGTCGGGTTCATTTTCTCTGTTTTCCTCATTCTGTCTTTCTCATTGACAGTTCAGCATCCCTACTGCTAAGAGAACTTGATCCTAAGCTTCCCCGGCCCCCCACTGCTTGCTCGATGGGCTTCCCAACAGCTGCCTGTCCATGTCTGTCTGTCTTACCATTGTATCTGCCTCCACATGGCAGTGGCTCATTCATATTTCTTGAATGCATAAACTGCTGGCTCTCTGCTTAGGACCTGGGTTGCAGCCCAGCTTGCTCTAATCCAGGCCAGTTGGAATTATGTGGCTTCCGCCTAAATGATTCCAAGTACCGTCTCTTCCTGAGATTTCAGCTTGGGGGCCCCGCTCACCAGATGTGACCCCTGGGATAGTGATGTTGGCCCTGATCAAACTTGCCCTGAACCCTGAAAGTGCTATAGCTTTCCCTGAGATGGAATTATTCTCTGTTTCCTGAATTCACGCTCTTTCCTACTTTGAGGTTTTTGCTCTTTCTGTGCTCTCATGTAGTAATTTGTCTCTGCTCACCTGGCTAACTCCTATTTAGTCAACCTACTTCAGGCTTTGCCTCAAATGTCACTAAATCGAGGAAGAAAGACCTAACTTTCTACCTCCCATCACCCCAGGTTTGGTTGAGATGCTCCTCCTTCCGTGACCCCTGCTTTCTACTGGAACTCTTACCGACCCACAGCCTTGCTTTCTCTCCCCACAAACTTTGAGCTTCTTGAGAGGCTGGAATATTTCTACCTTGTTTATTGGTGCCTCCTACATATATGAAAGTTTCTCAAAAATATGTGTTGCATAAGTGGGTTTAGGCCAAACTTCCAGTTGCTAAATAAAAGCCCCGAATGGCCCTCTGTAATTCTGAACTCGTCGAGGAGCTGAGGTACAGGAGGAAAGAAAACCAAGAAAGAGGAGGTGGAAGGGAAAGAGAAAGGAAGAGGAACCTGGAATGAAGGGGGCTCCCGGGAGAGAACTGTGCGGGCCTGGAACGTGGGAAGCAGATTCACAGCTCTGAAATGAGAAACAGAGCGGCAGCAAGAGTGATCGAGACAGGACATCAGAAGACGGCCAATTCCAGAGCGACGGGACAAATGAGGCATTTGGTAGAGCTGCCTCTACACCAGGGCAGACATGAGAGGCTGTGAGTTTTCTCCAAGAGGGTGACGTCTCCTTACGATGGACCATACCACTTCTGATCCGGCAGGATGCAGCGACAGAGCTGTGTTTGCCTTTAGTGCACGGCCTCCCCCTTCTTGGGGTGTGTTTCATCCAGCAAACATTGCTTAGTCGTGGCGGCTGGGATCAGAGGAAAATAAAAGCATGGTCCCGACTTTATACCGGAATAGACGAGCATAAACATAATCGATATTTAAAAGTAATCGCTGTTACAAAAAAAAAAATGAGACAAGGGGGTGTCTCAGTCTGGTGTACTGTAGATTGGGTGGTTTACAAACAACAGGAAGTTATTTCTCATAGTTCTGGAGGCCGGAGGTCTGAGATCAGGGGGCCTGCATGGTTGAGGGAGGCTCTTTTGGGCTATAGACTTCTCACTTTATCCTCACATGGTGGAAGAGGCAAAGAAGCTCTCTTGGGCCCTATTTGTGAAGTTATTAATCTCATTCATGAGAGCTCGCCCTCATGATCCACTCACTCACCTCCCAAAGGCCCCACCTCCTAACACCATTGCATTGGGCATTAGATTTCACCATTTGAATTTGGGGGGCCACAAACATTCAGACAAAGCAAGGGGACGTTTCTGCGAGAACATGAAAATAAACAGGGAATTCATTGACGATTTGAAGGAAAGACAGTTCAGATAGGGTGAATAAGTGCACGAAGACACAGCATTGTGAAAGGCCATGGTGTTCGCAGGTTCCATGGAAAAGTCCCACTTGCCTGGAGCAGAGGATGGATGTGGGAGGGGGGGGGGGCAGTGGAGGTGCAGAGCACCTCACTGAACCCTGGTGTTCAGACTGTGAAAGGCCTGGGGTCTCATGCTAAGAAGATGGGTGCCTCTGGGTGACTCGGGCAGGGGTGAGCAAACTCCAACCCACGGGCCAAAGTGGGCAGGCTGCCTGTCTTTGTAAATACAGTTTTACCAAACACAGCCATGGCCATTCATTCATTCGTGTCTACAAGGGTAGAGCTGAGCAGTTTCAGCAGAGACTGTCTGACCTGCAAAATGTAAAAGAGTTGCTATCTAGCCCTTTATAGAAAGAGTTTGCAGTCCCTTGCCCTAAGTCAAGGAGTGACATGGTCAGACTGACATTTTCAAGAGCTTACTCTAGCATATGTGTGAGGCTCCACATAAGCCCTCATTTGGAAAAACAGAAGATGGTATTTCTAGAAGACTTGAAAACCCCAGCCTGTTTGATAAAACTCCAAATCCCTGTGCCACAGGCAGCATTATTATGACTTCTTCACCCCACAATCCCCAACCTGAGATCATGTTTATATACCAGTCTCTTAAGTCAGATCAAATTCCTTTAGGGCGAGGAATTTTAGCATTTTAATATTTTGTCTTTGTACCTCCGATGTCTGTCCCAATGCCTGCCATTGCTGTCTTAATTACTGAATTTAAATGAATTGTTGAATTACTGCCTGACCAACACGGAAAACCACTTTCATCCCATTCGTCCCCTCTGAGTGTCCCCCTGGCTGAGTGCCTATCTGCAGGTGGAAATCAGAGAGGGGACATCTGGTCCTTTGTCCTGCCTGGAGCCCTAGGAAGGATTCTGGTTTAAGAAGCCTTTTGGACTGGCGTGTCTGTACCCCTTTTGTTTTCAGGTACCTTGAGAAGATCTGTTTTGAGGTCTTTTCCGAGCCGTGTCCCCAGGGAGGCATCCCCTTGGCTGAGGTCCTGGAGAGAAGAAAGCCAGGGGAGGATTGGGTTCTCTCCTTGCCATTTGGAGTCCTGTGTGAGGCTAACAGGCATTGCAGAGGAAGATCAAGGACCAAGGAAAACAACCCAGCAAGTGATAACTACAAAGCTGGCCTAATCTTAATGAAATCTGCAACATATATTTATGTAAATCATAATGACTCTTGCTTGCTTTCTGTGTAATTTGCTAGGATGGGTTTGGAATGACACAGCCAATTGTTTTGCCACTGCCTTTCCCCTGTTTTGAAGCACTCCTTAGCAGCCCACGCCATGCTAACAATGACATCCAGCTGGTCCAGTGGGACCTCAAGCCCATTGAAAATGCATTACGTTGAACTCCTTATCCTTCCAGAAAAGCCAGAAATTACCTTCTAACCTGAATCTGAGAGGATGTGGTGGAGAGAAATGTGGGTGTGATGACTATTCCTGGGGTCCCATTAGCAATAATTTTCCTCCATCCCATAACAATTCTCCAAACTGATGTCCTCAGGGATTCTAGGGTTCCCGGAATCGAGTTCTTTAGCATTCACTGCTGTCATTATGACTCAGCTTGCCAATCTGGGCACGGAGAAGCCAGATACAGCAAGCAGGTCACGGCAAAGCATGGAAGCAGGTTGCTGATGCTACAGCTCACATCCTCCCTCTGATTCAGTCCTCCCTTGGCACCCCACACCTGTCATGCCCCTCCCATGCCCAATTGCAGCCCTCCTTTCCTGTCTCTTTAATTCAGTGGTTTTCTAAATGTGTTCTAAGGATGACCTGCATCAAAACCAGCTGAGGTTTATGTTTAAAAATGCTCCAAGGCTCTTAGTATGAAGCCTAGGAATGTGATTTCTTAACAGACTCTCTGGATGATTCTTATGTTCATTCAAGTTTGAGGACCACTGAGCTTAACATAGATATCGAAAGAACATTGTTCTTTCATTGTAGCTTGGATTGGTCCTGTTTTCCACTTGTCCAGGGCCTAAGATTCCTTCCTACGATTCTCCCATTCCTTTTTCATCCATGACTGCACTTACTTAGGCCATTCCTGATTCTTTTACCTTATTCTTTTATCTCTGGAGTCTTATAAGTATAGTTTTGTCTAGCTGAGCCAGTCTTACCCCATCTCTCTGCATAGCCAGCTCCATCTCATTTTTTCAGGTCTCAGTTCAAAGGTCACCTCCTTAGAGGGGCCTTTTCTGATCATCATATTTAAAATACTTCCCACAGCTTGGTACCTATCAACTTCATTCTGCTTCTTCACAGCATGTAGCACAATCTGTACTTATGCCGTCATTCATTTATTTGTGTTTATTGTGTTAAACCCATTGGGAATTTAAGCTTTATGAGGCCAGGAGCCTTGTTTGTGGCAATCCCTACTGGATCCCCAGAACCCAGCCCAGTGCTTGACACGCTGTAGGCGCTCAATAAAAAGTTGCTAAAAGAATGGATGAATGAACATTACCGCATTTAAGGAAGATGGCAGATATCAAGAAGAATCAAGTCACACTTGCCATTCTGAGCAAATGGTGTGAGGCTGCCGGATGGCAGGGCAGAGGCAGAGGAACAATGCCTCGCTCTGGCCGTCAGGGCTCTCCACCGTGTGACCCTAACCTGTCTTCTGGCCCCTTCTCTCATTAGTCCCCCATGAGAATGCTGTACTCTGCCTGGCACCCCCTATTCCCGAATCACACCCTCAATTTTCTTGCCTCTAAGACTTTTCTTAAACTGTTCCCTCGCCTAAGAATTCCGACCTTCCCACTGTGGTGTCCTCATTCCATTCTTTTGAAAGTGCCGTGTCTAAGACTCAATCAATAAACACAGAAATATTTAGTGAGCGACTCGTAGGTGCCTGGCACTGGGGCTCAAGGGCTGGAAAAGCTGTCAGTACCTCTTTGATAACTTCGGGAAGCCTCTTTCCCCCAGGGGACTCAGTTGGCTCATCTGCTGCTGCCCAAGGGGTTTGGATAGTCTCCACAGGTTGTGCCAGCTCTGAAAGTCCTCTGATGCTCACAGTGGCCCCCAGGCCAGCGGAGAGAAGGAAGACGTGGGGCGGACTATTTGCATCTTCTGAAATGCTGCCGCCTGCGCAGAAAAACTCCACTCTGTCTTTGATCCATTCTTGTTTTTTCTCGCTTCAGTGTCTCCCAGACAGCAGGGCAACTTTTAACATTGGGCAGGAATCGATGTGGCCAATTTCCGAAAAACAAACAAACAGCCCCAGTGTCATGTTGAGGGTGATAATAGATTAGCAGCACCTTCAGCTCAGAGTTCCCCTGAGCACATGTAGGAAAAGAGCTTCCAACAGCTCCTTGAACCTGCAGGCAACCTGGGAGCCCAGTCCTCTCTCTACAGCAGCGGTCTCCAAACTTTCTGGCACCAGGGACAGGTGCTCCTACGAGAATCTAATGCCTGATGACCTGAGGTGGAGCTGAGGCGGTGATGCTGGCACTGGGGAGCGGCTGCAAATACAGATGAAGCTTCGTTTGCCTCCTGCTGTGCAGTCCAGTTCCTAACAGGCCTCAGACATGTACTGGTCCACGGCCCAGGGGTTGGGGACCCCTGTTCTGCAGGAAGAAGTTTGTCTGAATATGAAGCTGCGAAGAGAATTGTGGTTACAAATATACTATTCGACTAGCATTCCACCCACCCCAGCCAAGGCCCTCCTACTAGAACAAAAGGTATTCGATTGAACTTTAATTGTCCTTAATATCCACATGCTTTCAAGATATATCTGAGTTGAGTGAGGAGAGGCCTTTAAGCACCCCCACAGCCCCCAACTAAAAAATCCAGGAAACAATGGCATATAAGGGTGTTGGGGACAGACAGTACTCCATTTGGATCCTGAGGCCTTTTTTAATTGGCTACAGGATATTGATCACATTGCTTAATGTCTTAGTTTTCTCTTCTATCAAAGAAGACATTGGAAGAATCGTTAGATAACATGTGTGAAGTGCCCGGCAACATGCTGGGCTACTGCAGGCGATCGATTCATTATGTTTCTTTTCCCTTTGTCTATAATTCGGATCACTGCTTTGAGCCTATATGGTCATTTTGAATATATAATTTTATTTCCATGCCCATCCCTTCAACTCTAGATTTTTCAATCCAGGTGTTTGGTGGAAGGTATAAAGCTCTGTTCCCTCCCACAGGCCAAGTTCATCCACTCAGCCTTCTGATTTGCACTCCTCACGTTGTATATCTGGCGTGGTGCTCATACAAGTCAATGATGATTGTTGAGCTGTATCCCGGCTTCCCTCCCAGGATGGAGAGTTATTTAAGGACCCGCGGATAGCATTTGTTTCTGTAACTCTACCACCGAGCAAAGCGCCTGGTACATAATAAGTGTTCTAATTTCCTGTGGCCAAGAGATTAGAAACAACACCTTAGATAAAGGGGAGACACAGTGATGGCAGAAAATTCAACAGCTGATGGCTTGATGGAGAGGCCGAGAGAGACACATAGCTCTCTTTGTTACAGAAATCCAATATATAACAACAGAACTTCATAGGAAACAAATGACTTTTTATTCTCTACACACTCGTTCATTCAACCACTATTTATTGAACATCAATTTTGCATGAGATGCTATGAGGTAGAGCTAGAAATGAACTTCGAATCCAGCCTTCTTCAACCCGACCCAGTTCAGTTTGGAAAGGATGGAGGAGGTGGCCCTTAAATGGAGTCACTATAAAATCAAAGACAAGCCCTTTGCTTTCAAGAAGCTCAAAGTCTGGCTGGAGAGAGAAGATTAAAAAGCAAGGCGTAATTATATATTTAAGATATTAACTGTGTTATCTGTCATGTTAGTGCAAATATTTTGTCAGTGTGAGATTTGCTTTTTATTTTGTTTATGTGGATTCTGACACGGAGAAACTTTTAATTTGTATGTAGTCAAATCCATCCATCATTTTCTTTCAGCCTCTTGGGGTATATGTGTGTGTATGTGAAGGCTCTGATTGCTTCCGTGTTGGTGGGTGTTTTTTTTTCTAAGTGGCAATTTTTATTTCTATTTAGTAAGACTATATTGAATGAGTAATAAGAAAAACCTTACATTTTTTTCCCATTTTGCAAAAGAAATCATTTTTAAATCAAGTAAATGACATAGGACTTAAATAAGGAGTCTCAATATATCCAGAAAGAGTGAAACTGTATTCTGAACATTCCATTAAGAAAGCAAGGAAGCATGGATTATTCCTTTTAAAAATTATTTCCATGATAAATGTTTAACTACTATGCTGTATACATAACACTAATATAAAATACTATTGAATATCAACTGCAAATGAAAATAAAAAATTATTCCCATGAAAAATGTCATACTAAAAAAATAAACCTTAACCTCAGCTGTATTGAACATTAATCTAAGGCCTTTCCTTACCATTTTAATAAAAAAATACGATTGCAAAAATGAGTAATGTGTGAGGAGTGAGGAGTATTCCTGTCAGGGCTGTCCCATCAGAGGGATGACTGGAAAGGAAAAGAGGGAAATTAACTTCTGAATCGGATTTAACGTAGATCGATAGAGATCATTAGAATATAACTCATTTAACCAGTGTAACAACTGTGCAGATCAGTGTTTTTTATTCCGATTTTGAATATAAGGAAGCGAAGACTCAGAGATATCAAACTATTTCCTCTAAGATGTGTGACTGCTATACATCTGAAATCTAAACCTACAAATTTATATCTAACGTAACCGAAGACCCTCCAAAAAGTTGCCTACATAGAGCCTGAGACAACTCTGACCCCACAAAGCTGCCAGGAAATGTTTTCCCTTCTTAGGAAGCATAACAAAGTGTTAAAATGAAATGGAGACCAGGCTTGAAAATCCCCCAAGCAGACAATACCATTTAAGCCATGTAAACAAAACTAAGTCTCGCTTATTTCATGAACATGAGTGATGCTTAACTTAGGTTATTTCTTGCAAATACCTCTTATGATGATAGAAGAAACTTAAGTCATCTTCTGCAAATGGTATAAGATAATCACTTTAAACCAATCCTCTGCCAGCTGGAGGCCCCCACTGTAATAACCAATCACAGTAAAGTTTACTTCCTTCTTTTAAGTTATAAGCCATCCTGTAACGCATGCCTCTGCGTTTCATACCAGTCTGGGGTTTGAAAACGTCCAGTTTATGAACTGTTCCTCTGTGCATAACTCTAAGTGTTATTCTTATACTGATCTGGTTTTAACTTTTACTGTTTCTGGATTTTTGACGAGACACACAGATTGTGACTATTGTCAATTAATTTTAAGCAGGGCACCCCAAGGTCTGGGTGCCCACCTCAGAGATGCCCCACCTCTTTGCCACATGGGGAAAAAGCCTGTATCATTTGCAACCTCCTGTTGAATGCTCCTCGATTGGAAAGCATGCTCACTTACCTGTTTGTTTCAACATTAGAAAGCAAGGTCCGACGCCAGAGAAACTCAGATAAAAGGTGGTCAGGAATGGATTTTCCCATAAGGAACGGCTTCTCTCTGGATGGGGTGAGTTTCCCCCTTCCTCCAGCAGCTGCGTGAGTGACAGCAGCTCGGGGACTGCCACTCACACTGTGGATGATCCCCTCCTTCACAAGGCACCTGGGTAAAGATGGTTCATTGAACGTATACATGATTACTTCTGCTCCCTCCATCACCACATTCAGTTCACAGTAGGGTTGTTGTTTAAAAGCTTAAATCTAGAAGGACAAAGAGAGTAGAAAAAGAGCACTTTTGGGGAGCTGAGAGTCAGATGGACTCAAGATAACGGAAGTAGTGGTGGCAGCAATTGCAGTGCCTCAGAATGGCTCAGAATTTGGGCTGGGTCCTGTCAAATACGATGGGGGCGAGTGTGGAGCTGCATGTAGAGGACTGAATGAAGGTCTATGGAAGACCGAGTCGACCCTCCCCATTCCCCACCCTGGCTGAGGACTGGTATGTCTACTCTGCAGATGATGAAAGAGAATGAGGTGGACAGCCTGTGGCCCAGGGACCGTGAGGCTCGGCAGAGGGTGGGGGTCATCAGGAAGCCTGGCGCCTGAGTGAGAATCGCGTCATGAGCTCCAGTCCCATTCTGTCTTTGGGGACCCGGAACATGGGAAGCAAGACTATGCTATACCTCAGAGTGGGAGATTCAGTGATTCTTCTCAGCGATCTGGGTAGCCCCAAAAGAAACATTTAAAGACACTGTCAAAAGAAAAATTACTTGATATGAATATTTTACTGAGCGAGAAAGAAACTGTGAAGGGAGATTTCAAACCCAAAACTTGTACAAAGCTCAGAGGCATGTGACGTTACAGGATGGTTTATAGCATGGAAGGAAAAAAGTCGTGTAACCTTTACAGTGATTGGTTATTACAATGGGGGTTTCTACCTGGCAAGAGATTGGTTAAAAGTGATTATCTTGTACCATTTTAGGAAGATGGCTTACGTTTCTTTCATACTTATCAGAAGTATTTACAAGAAATAACCTAGATTAAGTTTTGCTCATTTTCATGAAATAAGCTAGATTTCATTTCGCTTATGTGGTTTAAATGATTTTGTCTGATTGTGGGATTTTCAAGCCCTGTCCCCATTTTATTTTATTTTAATAATTCTGACTATAGAGGGTCTCCAAACCAGGTGGTCAAGTGGATTAATTCTTCATAAAACTCCCCAGTAAATAAACCTTGCCTCACCCACAAAGGGCTTCCAATTAAATTTCTGATACCTCATTCTCTTTACATGAATAGAGAACCAAATGTCACCACACATTTGAAAAAAGTCTCCAAAGGCAGAGACATAAAAGAGAAACAAATGAGAAAAAGAAGGAAATGAAATGAGACTGTAACTTGGAGAAAACAGAGACTCTTTCAAAAGAAGATAAATAAGAAAATTAAACGCTCAGGCAGATAAGAAAACATATTGAATCCATGTAATGAAAGCAAGATGTTATAAAAAGGTATATTCAGAGAAGCAAAATTAACTCTTGAAAGTTAAAAATATGACAGTAGAAATGAAAGACTATCAGGCATAGAAGACTGATATGAGTAAATATCTCAGAATAAAAATGAAAAAGATAGAAATAGAGATGAATAAAAGTTCTAGGAAATACAGAATAGAGAAGGAAAAATTATCTATCTATTATCTGTCTGTCTGTCTGTCTGTCTGTCTGTCTCTATTATCCATCCATCCATCCATCATCTCTCTCTATATATATACATTTATTGAACACCTCAAGAACCAAAGGTCATGAATTTCTAGACTAAAGGGTCCCTAATGCCCAGCCTAATGGATAAAAAAGATGAAGACAAAGGCAAATCATTATGGAATTTCAGAATTCTGGAGACAAAAAGAATCCTTAAAGATTCTAGAGAAAAAAAATAAGTCACAATCAAAAGACTTAGTATCGGAATAGCATCAGACTGCACAAAAATAGCAAAAGGAGAGAAAAGACAAAGTAAGAATCCCTTTATAATTCTGAAGGGATTATAACAGAGTTGAACAATCTTTAGATCTAAACTCAGACCAATTAATTGATATTAGATATGCAAGCTTCTAAAGATTTACCTCCTTGGCAGCCTTTCTCAAGAAGCTACTGGAGAAGGGCTGTACCAAAATAAGGGAGTGAGCCAAGAAATAGAAGGTATGAGGGCTAAGAAGCAGATGACAATGCCGGAGAGAGAAAAAAAAACAGATTCCCAAGATGATCGTGATGGTGTCTGGGACTGAAGCAAGAGGAAAGCTAGCTCCAAGATGGTGCTGATAAAAAAACCAAGGTGTCTGAGTGTATTGAGGAGATTCACACCCATGATATGAGTTTAGAGCTTTGTGATAGGAATATAAGAAATAATGTCACTGAATGGAAAATAAATTCACTCCAAGGTAGCAGGATGAGGGCATTAAGACAAGAAAGGCCATGAAGTCAGAGTATGGTACCTGGCTCAGATGTGAATGTGGTTACACAATCATGGTAGTATAGTCACGGAATAAATTCTCATCTGATAGTTGAAAGTCAATCCATGATGACCGAAATGGGGAGGTGAAGACACTGCAATATAGGTATATTATTTTGGGATATGCACAAAACAAAACACAACAAAAACCACACAACTAGAGGAGTTGAAAGTGACTGCCTCTGGGGAATGGGAAAGGTGAGATTGGGAGCGGGGCTGGGCGGGGCAGGAGCTGTTGTTTGTCATAATGAGTCCCATAGAGCGATTTGACTTCTCACATAATATTCAGATAGATCCTGAACAGAAATTAAAGTTACTTTAAAAAGCACCTGCAGGCAGAGGGCAGGTGATGTACAGGTCATACCTGGATAATGCTTTGCATTGCATTTGATAGGAAATAAAAGGAGATGGAAACAGGGCAGGGAATAATCATGCAATTTAACTTTTATAGAAATACAATAAGGATCAAAGTTTAGTTTCGATATGCAGGGAAGTGGTCCAAGTTCATCAGATTCTAGGACCTCAAATTCAAAATTGCACAGTCAAAGCATACACATTGTTTAATTTGACTTTCATGTGAATCCATTATCATTATAGAGAAGATAATAATTTATCTCCATTTTACAAAAGAGGAACCCAAAACTCACAAAGATTAAGTGACTTGGCAAGGGCACCCCACTTGTGAGAAGCAGAGCTGGGATGTCTAATGCTAAGTTCAACACTCTTTCTAATTTTGTGGTGCCTGTTATTCTAAAGGGCTGAGCCTTAGCTCAAGACTGGATTATTGATACAGATAGCAAACAGCTCAAGAAGTACATCTATTTAAACTGTTGTAGACTAGCCATCCACATTCATTCAGATGGTTATGAGGTACTCAACCAGGGGGTCACCATTCATTGCCCACGAGTTTCAGCTAAATCCCATAGAGAAACTGGTAAATTAAGATGACTCAGGCATTGGCAGCTTTGGTTCAGAATGTAAGTTTCCAAATATCTTGCCTTTCCTGCCTGATTTACTGTTTTCAGCTTGGCAGTGACCCTTACCTATTTCTGCCTTTGTAAACATGCCAGCCTCACTAGGTGGCTTAAGAAATGAGATCTCATCTTGGTCTTAGCTAGAGTGACCTACTTGTCCCAGTTTGCCCGGGACTGACCTGGTTTTAACACCTAAAATCCCCTATCCTGAGAAACTACTCAGACTCAGGCAGAGTGAGTCAGCTGGTCAACCCAGGGGAGGTATTTCTTAGCCACATTGGGGAATATGAGCAAGTTCAACCCACAGGCTCAGAGATGATTCAACATCTTGTGAGTGGTTCTCTGGGAACTTTTCACTTTGTTTGAATTTGTAGGTCATGATTTCTTTTGACTCAAAAAGCAGGGGGACACGGTGTGCACATACACCCCTCTTGTTTTTCATCCCCTCAAGTGTTCTTAATTGAACAAAGATCTGGCTATGTGATCTTGGTGAGTTATTGAAACAGCCTCAGATTCCTCATGGGGACTGACGATGCTTCCTTGGAATAATATAAAATTTAAATTATACCATTTATCAAAGTCTACTATGGGCCAGGAATTCTGCTAAGTCCATTATACACATTATAATAATTTGTTTGCTTTATTTTCTGTCTCCCTTCAGTGGGATATAAGGTTTGTGAAGGTAGGAATTTTATCCATTTTCTCTACTGCAGTATCCCAGAGCAATGGGGGGATATATAGATATAGATACAGAGATAGGGGTAGAGTTAGAGATCCAGAGATATAGATACATAGATATATAGATATAGATAGACATAGATCTATAGAGATACATAGATATAATTTTTTTCCTAATATATATAATAGTTATTGGGTGAATAAATGTATGATTTTATTTAGTCATATAAAACTGTAAGGTAGCTCTTCCTATTCCAGTTTTACAGATTAGGGAATTGATGCTAACAGGGTTTAAGTAACTTGCTTATGGCACGAATGAGTGGCAGACTCAGAATTCAAAATCAGCTCCGCCAACCCAAAGGCCAGGCCCTTGGCCACAACACTGAGACAAGGTGAGTGAACCACCCAGCATGGTACCTGGCTCACAGGAAAATGGTAAGACCCCTTCCTCTCGCTCTTCTGTATCTCACTGTGATCATTGCTGCAGCCAGCACAGAGCCTCATGGCCTGTAAATTTAACGCCGTGTAGCTTGCTTCCTCTCTGCCTTCCCAGCACATTCGGGCCTGTTCCAATAGGAAGGCAGGGCCATTGGAGCAGCATTAATCGCTAGTGATGAGTGTGCACGTCCAAACCAAGGAAGTGGCACCTTCCATCAGAGCTTGTCTCCTCACATCGTACTGGGAGTAATCTGACCTGACACCCCATCCCCATTTGACAGCCATGTTGCTGCCTGGAGATGCAGAAATAACAAACAGGAAAGTCCCGGCAGGGTGACAGCCAGACCATGTATGTGCCAGCACAAGTGAGGCTGGCAGCACGCTGATGGTTGCTCACCCCATTCCTCAGCTCCCTGTGCCCCGCATCCGTGTCTAGGTCTGTCAGAAGTGTAGGCGAAGGAGCACATGCTCTCCTGGGTTCGTTCGTGGCCCACGATGCTCCTGCACAGCTACATACTTAAACCAGCTCTTCAATCTCTTCTTCCTCTCCTGTCATTTCCCTTTTCATCCTTCTTCCAAGACCTCCTGAATTCTTGGAGTTTTGCAACTGTTTTTTTTTTTAATTCTCTTTTATACTCTCTTCCACTCCCGTAATTCATGGGCACGTGGGACATGGCTCCCTGTCATTAGGTTTATCTTCTTCTCCAAATAAGATAAGATAGAAAAAAATACAGGTGTTTAGATTTCACTGGAGATTTTAGAATAAACAAACAGGTGTCTCAGAGCCATTGACTAAAAATCTCGTATTAGATGTTGTCCCAACACTACCAAGGCCTCTTCCCGCTCAGTCCTCTCATGCTGCTTACCTCTCACTGTCTAGCAAAATTCTCTCTCCTCCTCCTTCTTTCTTTGCTCATCAACTCCTCCTTCCAAAAACAACCTGGATCTCCAAATCCTTCTCCTTTTATTACCCAGAATAGAGTAGAATGCCTTTCTGGAGAAAGTCAGAAACAAAGGGCCTTAGAAGATGGTTGAGGTTAAACTCAAAGGTAAAAGAAGACAAAGACATTCGGCTGCATCATTATTAAGATTAATGACTGTGTCTTCCTTCGAGACGTGCCCTCTCTTCCTTTCTGCACCTGCTGCCGGTTGCTAGGGCTTCTATTCGGCTCTTGGTCTGTGCTGCTGTGCCACAGATCAGTGCTTATGATGATGCTGCCTCCAGCTGTTCACTGACACCTCTCCTGTGGTCTCTAGTCTAACTTTCATGCCCTCTACCATGCTTGGCACAGAGCAGGTGTGCCAGGCATGGAAGCAAGGCCCATTTAGGCTAACGAGGGCAGATGTAAGACCCCAAGTTTTCAAAAGGGACTGTGCCATAGAAGAATGAACTGATCACAACTCTACCCAAACCAGACACATGCGCCCCAGAATCAGCTCTCATTGACCCTCTTTGTGCTTCTACAGGCCCTGACGCTGCCTTTGAACTCAGGCTCCACCTTCACGTCTGATGAAACGTGGCTGCTTCCTTGTTGATTGACCCAATGTCCACTTTCTCAACTCTGCTTACACTTTCCTCCCAGTGGGTTTTTGGAAATCACCACCGCCACAGTGAAAATAAAAAGTGAATACTATATGACGAAATCGAATCGCTAAATGCTAGGCAATGTATTGGCGTTATTATCGTGGCTGTGTAATACGGTGTGGCTAATTCGCTTCTGAGAATTCCCAGCATTTCATTCCTCCTTCTCATCATCGCCCCTCACTTAGGAAAATTTGTCCTTTTTCACTCCATTTTCTCCTTCTTCCCCACCCTTTCAGAGAGTTCCATGCTTGCTCAGAGGTCCTCGAACATACTGTGCAGGATAAGGAATCTGAGCAAAGAGAAAGAGAGAACTAGAGGGATGGAGAAAGGAGATGTTTGCTGTTGAGTTGAGTTTCCAGGAGCTCCTGTACTGCGAGCAATGGGTGAAGCAAGGAGAACTCAGGAGAGCTAATAAAATCCACACCATAAAGAGCTGGGCGGAAAGAGGGGAGACAGTGAAAATATGATGGCCAATGTAGGTGAGAATTTGGAGGGTCAAGGGCGAGATACTCTACAGCTGACCCATCCATCTAGTAGCCACTAGACATGTGCACCTCTGAAAGTTGAACTTCAATTCGGTAAAATTAAATAATAGCAAAAAATCGTATCCTCAGTCGCACTATAAGTCACACTTCAAATGCGCACTGCCTCAACGTGGGTAGGGGCTACGGTATTGGACAGCGCAGGTGTAATATAACCATCATCACAGTAAGTTCTTTAGGACGATGTTCCTTAGAGTTATGGTAAAATGTGAAAAAATCAAGGATGAGAAGGGATTTTAAAGAACTGTCGCCGTGAGTTATAAGTCACATCTTCTATTACCCTATGAGATCTCACGTAAGTGTTGGACTTCCGTTTGGTGGCAGGGAACTCGGGCAGCTGGTCTCTGTTTTCTTTTCTATGTTACCAGGCACAGGGTCGGTCTCCATGAGTGCACCAAATCGGTTCTTGTTATAAAAGATCGCAGATGTACCATCAATGGGGAGGTGTCATCACGTAGGAGGAAGACGACTGGGGTTAGCTCCAGAAAATCTGGGTTCGAAACCTAGCTTCTCCACTTAAAGTCCAAGAATGCTCATTGATAAGACGGGCTCACCTTCCCACTGACCTCATCTTGTTATATGGGAAGAAAAACGTCAGGCAGTGTACAATCACTGAGCTCCCACGAAGTACAAAGTGTCCGACAGCTCAGTCCTGACAGCAAATCAAATGCGAATAAAAGCTCTTCTAGAGGAATTCTGATCACAGCAGAGAGATGGAACTGAAAATCACGCAAACAAGAAGGCAAGCAAAAAAAAAAAAAACCTCTCAGGATAGCCTTACCGTGAAGCTGGGCAGGCATCCTTCAGTCCCAGGCTATCTCCTTGGGGCTATGTATCTACCTCTTCATTAGTCTGTTGTGCTTAGGGGTGATTTTACCCATATCCATCAAGTTGGAGATGTCTATAAAGTCAGACTTTATAGGCATGCATTGCCATAAGTGGGATGGGTTCATTTCTACAAAGAGCCCACCACCTGGAGGCTCCTCAGGTATAAAAAGATGCTTGGATTGGCTTTGCCAAATCAGGAGTTTACTTAGCCTTCCTTCTGTCACTCTTTTTAAAATCTTGCTTATAGATCTGTGCATTTGTAAAATAGGATGGGTGACAGTTTTAAGTTTGTTTTCAGACCTGGATGCCTGGTGAGAACTATCCCTGAATAAAACCACTGTTTAGGAGACTTTTTGCCTTTTCTTTGCTTAGACTGGACCATTGGACCATGTTTCAGAAAGGCTGCAGAAAGATGATGGTTTCCCTAAACACTATAAAGACAATTGGAGAGTTGGGTACATTAGAACCAGCCTGCCTAACCTCTCTTGACCCTGGGCTTCACCAACTCACTGACGTGGGATTCTTTCCTCTTTGAGCAACTGGGAAAATGAAACCACATGCACTGAAGAGACCCTAACTAGGCAAGCCCATATGAAATGTAACAAAAATCTCGTAGTCTTTGACAGAAGAACTGACTCGTTCCCTTTCAATTCTCCATTGACTCTTTTTTGACAAACAGAGCTCTGGTTTGTTAAAAAGGCAATGTGCTCAGCAAATAATTCCTATTTCCAGCCTCCTATGCAGAGGGTTGATCTGTGACATAGTTCTTAAAAAGAACAACAACGACCCTAACGTGACATGTAGCATATGCCAATTTCTGTGATGTAAATGCCTCCACCATGGTCGATATCAAGTCACTGATGGTTAACAACTGGCACACAAAGTTGTTAGTTAACAGCTGGGGTCTGTACTTTTTGACCAGCTTCACCCATTTCCCCCACGTCTCGTCTCTGGGAACCAGCCATCTGTTCCTTATTTCTACGAGTTTAGTTACTTTTTAGATTCTACATATAAGTGAGATCAGACACTATTTGTCTTCCTCTGATTTATTTCACTTAATATAATGCCCTCAAGTTTCATCCAGGTTGTCGCAAATGGTAGGGTTTCTTTCTTTTTCTGACCAAATAATATTCCATTATATATATGCCACCTTTTCTTTATCCATTCACCCATGGATGGACACTTGGGTGGTTTCCATGTCGTGGCTATTGTAAATAATGCTGCAATGAATATGGGTTGCAGATATCTCTTTGAGATCCTGTTCCCATTTTCTTTGGCTATCTACTTGGAAGTGGGATTGTGGGATCATCTGGTCGTTTTATTTTCAATGTTTTGATGGACCTCTATATTGTTTCCTATAGCAGCTGTACCAATTTACATTCCTACCAAAAATAAGTTTAGGGATATAATGTACACAGTGTGGTGAGTATAGTTAATAATACCAGATTATATATTTGTCAATTGCTAAAAAAAAAAAGTTTTCATCACAAGAAAAAAAATATAACTATGTGAAGTGATGGATGTTAACTAAATATACTGTGGTAATTATTCATAATTTATATCTATATCAAATCATCTGTTTTCTCCTAAGATTTTGCTCTCCCTCTGCCTATCCCTATTTTCAAACAAGTGTTTTGATTTTATGATCAGTTGCTAGTTATTAATTTTAGAAGCAAGCACTGGCCATCACTGGATGATACTGTGTGCCCATCCTAGGCATGGCACATCCTGGAAGCCTCAGAAGAAGAAGGGACGGAGTCTTCATGAAAAGAGGCACAGAGGAGGCTTCTCGTTTGGAAGAGAAAATGGAAATTGGCTTGGCGTGGACAGCCAGCCAGATTCAGTCCTGGGTTTGCAGCAGCCTTTGCTGATTGTGGGAGATATGTGGGGTGCCCAGATCCAGGAAATGTGAAGATGACCTCTCAAAGGCTCTTTGCCTCAGTCAGGGCCCAGGTGAGTAGCATCGTGTCTGCCCTGCAGTCTCACACTTGCTCCAGCTCCTGGGTGCTGCTGGCTGGTACTTGGTTTTGAAGCATCGTTCCTGGATCCAGACAGATTCAATGTGGATTTTGTGGCTTATCTTCAGAGGAAGGGATCATACGGAGACTGGCATTCTGGCACCACAGAAACAGCATGGGACACAGAGCTTAAGCCATCTGGGTTCCAGTTCTGACTCACTAACTTAATTTAGTCTTTCAACAAATATTTACTCAAGGCTTATTTTACATCAGGAACTGTGCTAGGTGTGAGAACATAGACCTCTGACAGGTAAGGCCGTGAGCTTGCCCCGTAATAATAGCAGTGATGACTCTGTGTCAAGTACTTTCCAGGTAATTAGCCCTTGCAACAACCCAATAAGGAAGGAAGATGTTACCTAATAAAATAACTAAAATTTAGAAGGGTTACACCATTGCCCCAAATCCAGTAACCACTAAATGCCAGAGCCAGGATTCACATCGATGATCACTGATCCCAAAGCCAGCCAGCATTCTTACCAAATCTCAGGGCCTCAGTGTTAAAATCTCTGAAATGGGAACAACTAAGCAATCCTACATTTTTGACAGGCTCATTGTGTGTATCAAATAAAAACAGTTTTAATTTTTAGCTGGGCACACAGCCACCTGGAGTTGACAGTATTTTCCCCGTGTCTCTTAAACCTAAGTGTGGCCACATGACTGAGTTCTATGTAAGGAGAAGTGCCATATGCCACTTACGGTCACACTCCTAGAGGGTACATTTCCTCTTCCTCTCACCCCTTTCCTCTGTTGACTGGAATGCATACGGGTGGGGAGCTAGTTTGGACCATGATTCTGAAAGCAACACCTGAGGGATGGATGAAGCTAGTTACCTGGAAAGTACTTGACACAGAGTCATCACTGCTGTTATTACGGGGCAAGCTCATGGCCCTACCTATGTGCTTAGATGCATGGACAGAGGTGCATCTAAGCCTCTGTCACCATGAGGAGCTACACCAGCCTTGGACTTGCTACTAGCAGACTGTTATGGGTGGAAAATTAACCTTATCTTTTAAAATCTTCATTATTTTGGATGTTTTTTGGTATATACACATAAACTCGTATCTGTACAAAAATATATCCTTACTAAAATATCTTCTATGTGAAATAAAACTATAGCAGAAAGGACTTGTAACTAGGAATCAGGAAGCCTGAGCTTCTTATCCGAGGTTTGTCACTAACTTACTGTGTGACCTTAAGCAAGTCACCCTTCCTCTCTGAATCTCAGGTCTTTCCCTGTGAAGTTAAAGGGGCAGAATGAGAGATAATAATGCCTATTCCAGCCGGGGGCATCGTCTGTGAATAAAACAGTGTTACCTGCTGATAGACAATTATTTATTCTATAACTATAAAGTATCAACTATTTCAGGTACTGGGCTATGTCCTGGGGCTATAAAGGTGAACAAAAACAGCCTCGTTTTGGCTCACAAGAAATTTCTAATCTAGAGAAGACAGTCATACAAGAAAGCAATTACAATCCAATGAGATTAGCAATTTGACAGAAATGTCTGAACATGTAATAGGGACATAAAGAAAAGAGCTTCAAAGATCTGTCTGGGAAATTTGGGAGGATTCCATAGAAGTGGTGACATCCACACTAAACCTTGAAGAATGAGTAGAAGTCTGCCCTATAGATTGGGCAGGAGAGCAGGCTAGAAAAAAGGTGCACCAGGTGAAAAGGACATATAATCAAAGGCACGAAGGACTGAACTAACGTGGTGGATCCAAGGAAGAGAAGACTGTTCGAGGGGCCTGCAGTGCTGCCATGCTGGAGATGCTGGTAGGAGGTGAGGCTGCACAGATGAGTGATGAACGGTCAAGGAAGAAACGCTGCTTGAGGGGCTCTTCTCATTGACCTGGGGGTGAAGGGGAGATGTTGAAGATCTTTAATTAGGAAGTGGCATGATCATATTTGCACAAGGAAAAAGTGATTGCGGCCAGAGGTGGGAGAAGACTTTAATGTGGATAAAAATACGGCAGGGGCACAAGTTAGAGATAATTCCAATGGTTTAGGAAGACGCTGTGGCCTGACTGGTTATATGACAAGAAGATGGAGTCGAGGATGTCTAGGGGATATGTTTGGCAGGTCTTTTTCAATACCTGGATGAGGCGGTAAGGAGAAGGCAAGATCTAATTTAGATTTTTGCCTGAAGGGGACTGGAGTGACGACAGTGGCATTAACAGAGACAGACAATGTGGAAAGGTGAGCAGGCACCTAAGTTTGGGAGAAAAGAGATGAATTGAGAATGGACATATTGAGGAGAAGGAGAAGTGTTTGTGGGGCAGCTGGATGGTCCTGTCCAGTGACAAGGGTCATAATAACCAACACTCACTAGGAGCCTGGCACTGTTCTAAGTGGTTTATATGGACGGGAAGGCCTCACGACAACCCTACGTAGTTACGATTACTCTCCCATTTACAGAGAAGGAAACCGAGGCACAGAGAGTTCAAGTAACCAGCCCAAAGTCACATATTTAATAAGCGGAAGAGCAAGGACTTGAACCCTGTCAGAACCCTGTCACCACTAGACCATACATACACGAGCCATGAGGTGATGGTGGATCAAAGCTTCTGAAGTAGAAATCTGGGCTGAGAGGCATCAGCACCTTTTCAGCCTGATGAACTATCAGACTAAATGATACAGTTCCAAGAAGGAAATCAGAAGAAGGCTGAGTATGTGACTCTGGAAAACATCACTTATTTAAAAGATGGGCCAGGAAAGCTTCAAAAAGGTAAGAAGGCAGGGATTCATGTGGCTGACCCCACACAGGTGAAGCAATTAATTGTAGGAAATGTTATTGAGCACCAATAAGTGACAGATCTGGTGCTGTAAGTTTTGCCTCTGTTCATGCAGGTGTTTATTGGGGCAGAACAGGCATACAGCTACCCAACACAATGCATGTGATAAAAGAGACATCTACGGGGTACTATGGAAGCCCAGAGGAGGGAGCCCCTAAATTACTCTGGGAAGTTCTGAGAAGATTTAACAGATGTGGGAGCACTTGAACAGAATTAATACGATGAGATTCAATAATAAATTCCTCGAGCAGAGCAAGAGTTTATTTGATTGACAAAGAAATTAAAGGGCATTCTAATCAGGAGGGAAAATACTATGGTCTGGATCATGTTTGTCAGCAAGAACAGACCCAAAAAACAATGGCTTACTGGGGTGAGGAGCAGGCAGGAGCGGGCAGTCTCGTGTCCACGTCATGCTCCACGGTGCCACAAGCATGCCAGTCCCCTTTCATCATTTCCCTCTTCCATTCTTAGCATTGTGTCCCAACGTTTGTCCCTCGTTGTCTCAAGATGGCTGTCGCACTTCCAGACGCCTATGTTTCCATTACAGGCAAAAATGATGAGAAAGGAACACAAGGCTGAAGGGGCATGCTGAGTCTGTACCTTTTAAAGCAGTTTCCCAAACACCTCACATGGCCAGTGCACATGGCCACTTTTAGATGCAAGAAAATATAGAGGTGAATATTATTAGTTGGGAATATTGTTGTTCTTTCTTAGTGAAAAGAAAGGGAGAATGGACATTGTGTAGGTAACAGGTGTCTGTCATACTGCTGTAGAACAACTGTGGGTCTAGAAAACAGGAAAATATGTCATTAACGGAAGCTATGACTTTAGCCAAGTTAGATAAAGGCTCTGTGTCTTAATTTTGCCTTATGTGCAAAATAGACGTAGTGATATGAACCCTAGACATGGTACACAATTATCATTAGCATCGGGGTCGAAGGCACATCACAAAGTGTTCGTGATAAAAAATAAAAAGCTCTGCTTACATGTAAAGAAGCACTGCAGTATTCTTTTAAACATTTTGAGAAGGAGGCTCAGGAAATAGACAGCCATTCATTCAGGAAAATATTCTCTGAGGTATTAAGGAGACATAGGCGATGCGTGTTTATCTCGGCGGTGACATTTTTAGCATATGCATCTAATACTTTAGACTCTATTCCAATTGTAGCAGCTAGATTCTTTTTCTTAGCATTCATAGATAAAGTATGTATTGTTAGAACATATTAAAGTCAGATTAATCAAAAGAGTAACAATGCTGGAGTTATGAGGCTGTTGTGCTGGGAGCCTGTCACCCTGGGTAGCTAAGTAAGCAGAAATGAAGAGGAAGGAGAGGAAGCTGATAATGCCCATATCTGATTGGGAGGATGTGGTTCGTGGGCCGCCTCCTCCCACAATCCCATCTTCTTTCTTCATTTCCTGAACAATCCCTCCAGTGGCAGGGAAGGGAGCAAACTGGCATTCTTGCTGCTTGCCTGCTGAGTAAAGCCAAGATGATTAATTTTCGTTTGCAGAAGGTGGAATTATCTCTGCCCCCCACATGTTAGCATGCCTAGTCCAGTAGTTTCTTTTTTCCTCCAACTGCATTTTAAAATGGGTCTAGCTGGGACTCTGGGCCAGCAAGCCAGGATCACTAAATGCCTGTGTGTTTTGGATGTTAGTGTGTTTGTTTAAAGATGATATTTGACAAATATTGATTATTAATACTAATAACAGGTAACAATTGTTGAACACTTATGGTATATTGGATTTCAATGTGCATGATTTTACGGATGATGAAATCGAGGCATAGGGCGGTTAAGTAACCTGCCTAATGCCTTACAGCCAATAAACAGTGCAGTTAGGACTCTAACCCAGCTTTCTCTGATTCCTGTATCCTTAACCACTATGATATACTGTGACCAGATCAAGCACCTACTATGTACCGGACATCGAATTAGGCATGGGGAAAACTGTTTCTGACATGAGGAGACAGGCTTGTAAACGATGTTACAAATACTCATTGAAATCTGGAAGAGAAGGGGACACAAAGGGAAATGGACAATTCTAGTGGGAAGGAAAAAAAAAATCACAAAGAAGGTGATGATTGAGCTATGCATTACTGGCCACTGAATCAGGAGTGAATGTCATTGTTTCCTTATTCTGAGTGGCATGTAACATTGGGCAAGGTAATTTACCTCTCGGAGCCTGTTTTCCCAACTGTAAAATGCGCTTTGACCATGTAGCAGAGTGGTGGTAAAGCTCTGTAACTTTGTAACTGTCAGTTGGGTAATGCCAGAAGGGTTTAAGGCTGCCTACTTTCTCTTCTTCTTCAGGGTGGGAGGCAGGAGCAGGGCAAAGTTACTTTGTAACTCCTTCTCCTTAACCTTCAAGCTCTCCCTTTGCTCCTTTCTCTATTAGTGCATTTCATTCTGATGAGCAGCTTAGGACGCTCACCCTTCCCCCATACCTCCTATAGAAGCTTACAATGGACCTAGACCAAAGTCTGAAAGCTAAAATTATAAAATTTCTAGGAAAAAAAAATAGAAAAATCTTCATGACCTTGATTCAGGCAAAATTTTCTTTGCGAAGACATCAAAACTTCACTTGCCATAAGAGAAAAATATTGAAAAACTAAACTTCTACTCTTCAAAAGATACTGTTATGAAAATCAAAATGGAAACTACTAACTAGGATAAAAAGAAGTCCCCGAGCATATATCAAACACAAGACTTATATCCAAATTATAGAAAGAACTTCTATCACTCCATAATAACAGACACACAAATAAAAAAAGTACAGGGCAAAAATATTTAACAGACACTTCATGAATGAAGATATGTGAATGGGTAATAAGAACGCATAAAGGGAAATGCAAATTCAAATGACGAGAAACCATGATACAATAATGAGAATCGTTAAAATTTTAAAAATAATGAAAAAAGAAAAGAAACCTGCCAACACCAAATGTTGGCAAGTATGTGGAACCATCTTAGTGTATGTGATCAATCTTAGTGTAAAATGATAGAAACACTCTGAAGAAAGGTCTCGCAATTTCTTATAAAACTAACCATGTACCTACCTTATGATTCAACAATTCCCCTAAGAAAAAGAAAAAACGTATGCTCATGAAACCGCTTGTATAAAAGAGTCATTACAGCTTTATTCTCAGCTCAGAACTACAGTCCGTGTGTATCAATAAGAGAATGGATAAATGCATCGTGGTACATTGTAACAATGGACTACTATTCAGCAATAAAAAGAAATAAACTGATTAATACAATGACATGGCAATGCTTGAAGGTATTAAGCTAAGTGAGTGGAGGCTTACAAATATGAGTTCATACAGTGTGATTTCATTTGTGTAAAGTGCTAGGACAGACACATCGAACCCGTGGCAGAAAAAAATCCTAATGGAAGTTGCCTTGGCAGCAGGAATGGGGAGTGCTGTCTGTGAAAAGGCACTTGGGACTCTGGAGTGGCGGTCACATCCTGTGTTTTGATGGGGCTCTGGGTAACATAGGGATATGCATTTGTCAAAACTCAGAAATGTACTCTTAACATCTGTATGTTTTATTTATGTAAATTTTACCTTAAAAGAAAATATGCAAACAAATGTCCTATTCTAGTTAGTAATATATCCTGAAGTGTTAAGGGGGAAGTCGACTGATGTCTGAAATTTACTTTGATATGCATGAGAAATAAGGTAGATTGATGGATGAATAGAGGAATGAGTAAATGGATAGACATGAAATAAAGCAAATACAGTAGAATGTTAATGGTGGAATCTAGGTTGTGAGTATAGAGGAATTTGCTATAGAATTCTTTTAACTTGTCTGAATGTTTGAAAATTTTAATGTTGGAAACAATTATGTGGAGCCAAAGAGGCCAGATGCAAAAGGATACGTACTGTACGATTCCGTTTACGTGAGGTTCCGGAAGAGGCACAACCAATCTGCAGTGATGGGAGTCAGATCAGTGGTTACCTGAGCTAAGCAAGGGAGCTGACTGGGAAGGAGCACAGGGACCATTCTGGGGTGATGGCAACGTTCTGCGTCTTGCCTGGGGTACTGGTGATGTGGGTGTGTTCACATCAAAATGGTTCGCACTGCCTCAAGGCAGGGAACCCTCCTGCCTTGGTGGTGGGATTGCCAGTTGGTTCAGCCTCTGTGGAAAACAGTATGGCGTTTCCTCCAATAATTAAAAATAGAATGACCTTTTGACTCAGCAATTCTACTTTGGGCATTTATCAGAAGAAATCCAGAACACTAATTTGAAAAGATATATGAACCCCTATGTTCAAGGCAGCATTATTTACAATAGCCAAGATATGGAAGCAACCTAAATGCTCATCGATAGACAAGTGGATGAAGAAGACAGCACGCGCGCACGCACACACACACGCGCGCGCGCACACACACACACACACACACACACACACACACACACTGGAATATTACTTGACCATAGAAAGAATAAAATCTTACCATTTGTGACAACACGAACGGACCTAGTGGGTATTATGCTAAGGGATATAAGTCAGACAGAGAAAGAGAATTATCATATGATCTCACTTACATGCGGAATTGAAAGAACAGAATAAATAAATAAACAAATGATTAAAAGAACAGAATAAATGAATAAATAAGCAAACAGAAACAAACTCATAGATATAGAAAACATTCTGATGGTTGCCAGATGGGAGGGGGTTGGGGGATGGGCAAAAAAGGGGAAGGGATTAAGAAGTACAAATTTCCAGTTATACAAACAGTCACAGAGATGTAAAGTGCGGCATGGGGAATATAGTCGATAATATTGTAATGACTATGTATGGAGTCAGATGAGTACTAGTGTTATTAGGATGATCTCTTCATGTTATATAAATGTCTAATCACTATGTTGTGCACTTGAAACGAATATAATATTGTATGTCAACTTTAATTGAAAAATAAAAAAAAATTTAAATAAAAAATATCTATATTTCCCAGGAGAGTGGCCGTTTCTTAAGTGTCTCGTTCGTCTCTTTACCGTCATCACCCAGCATAAGCCGTGACAATGTTTACCGAAGGAGCATTTATTTTCTGAGCGTTGCCTACATATTT
Organism: Pteropus medius; assembly: GCF_902729225.1. Lineage (NCBI taxonomy): Eukaryota > Metazoa > Chordata > Mammalia > Chiroptera > Pteropodidae > Pteropus > Pteropus medius. The sequence continues at coordinate 3,013,328 of NW_024347791.1, forward strand.
TAACCATCATTAGGAGACAAAGTAAAGAGACGACATATTGATTTTTCCTCCGGGAATGTGTTCTCCTGTCATGAAGATAAATCATTTCCACATAAAACAGGAAAAAATACAAGTGAGGACAAACTTGGCTCCCAGCTTACTTCCAGTCATTTTCCCATTCCTGCGATGGGATGGCTGCAATCAGGAGTGACGTCATTAGGAATACTGTCATGGACAGAGTGTGATTTGGCCCAGTACTGGGTGGACTGGTGTGTTATTGATGGATAGGAGGAAAGGGGGAGTGGCTTTGCAGCAGGAGCCTGGGCATAAGTAAGGCTTGGAGATGTGCATCATCATCATCATCTGTGTGCAGGCACCACTGCCCATTCGTTTCCCATTTATAACCGCAAAGCTGGACTCGATGTTTCTCCTTTTACCACGTGGAAAGTTTTGAGGGGCCCTAACTTGTAGATCCTTCTCTCTTCTTTAAGGATGACTCATGGTGGGACAGTTCTCAGATCCAGAAGCACATCTGCTACAAAGACCTTATCAGAACTTCTGATTCTGGGGAAAGAGACCTGGACTGGGAGTCTGGAGACATGGGTTCTAATTCCAACCCTGACAGGGACTTGCTGTGTTCCTGTCGGTGGGTCCTCTCTTCATTCGTTAGCCTCTGTCCCTTCCTCTTTGAATGCCTTTTATATTTATGCAGTTGAAGTCAGTTTGATTTCCTAAATAGTCTGAGTAATCGTTTATCCAAGTGTGACTTTGTCATCTCTAACAGACTTTCCATTTCAGATTTCCTATAACTCAGGGATGTGAGGCCTTTTCTTCTCAACTCTAAGTTTAGGATAGCAAAAAGTTCATTGGGATGGCAGTCCTAGAAGCGGGGTTCAAATGTCTGCTCCATGAGTACGTTGGGACTCCTCTATCCTGGTCCCACCATCCATAAACCAAGAGGGGTAGACCAGATGATCCACATTCTTACATCCCTAATATCCTAACTTTAATTGGCATCATCCTCAAAGATATTCTTTAATTTAGCCCCTCCATGTTCTATATTTACCCCATCCTCTCTCCTTGTGATGAAGCCACCTCTCTGTCAGATACTTTACTTTTCTACTTTGGGGCTTATTCTTAAAAATGAAATGTTTACTTCCGGCCACCTATTTCCTTTACACATGTTCTCTCTGTGTAAAATGCCCTTTTCTCTCCTTCTCATCCCCTCTGCTTGATTGTCAGGTGCAGCCACTGTTACAAATTAAACTGTATAAACTGACACTTACATAAATTATATTTAAAACAAAGACTAGCGATAAATATTTAACTCATTGCTTCCTAATTATTTTACTACATTTTACTATTATCTATCCTTTAGAGGCTATTTATGTCATGTCTGCATGTGGAAAGATCTGTAACATGGTATTTTACACACGTCACTTATCAGTAGCATCATGCTGGTAGCTTGAAGGAGGCCATGGAACATGGCAGATGCTACAGAGCAGTGCTAGCTAGCCTAGTTGGTTCCTT
>NW_024347791.1:3017728-3104375 GCF_902729225.1 Pteropus medius
CTTCCTACCTTCCTACCTTCCTACCTTCCTACTTTTCTACCTTTCTCTCTCCCTCTCTCACTTCCTTTTTTCCTTCCTTTATTTTGGAAAGCTGGTTGTTAAACATTTACTAACACATCATTGAACAGAAGGGTTAAAGTAAGTGACCCATGGCTACCCCACTAAGCATGAAGACAGAGATTCAGACCCAGGCCATTACCTCCAGAGTCCATACTGTTAACCACATTCCATGAGAAACAGTATTATTTATAAATACCTCAGTTCATTCTGCACAGACCCACTTAACTGTTGCCTTTTCCCCAAACCTTAACTGATGTCTCATCTCATTCCCCTCAACTCACAGAAATACTGCCTTCTTCCTGGTTCTCTACACGAACCGGCCTACCTCAGGTCCTTACAGATTCTAAGCTCTGTCAAGGGAGAGATTGTGGGTATTTCTTATTTGTCACTGTGCTCCAGTATTCTAGGACAATGCTTGGCACTATATTCAATAGTATTTTTGCAGAGATGAAAACAATTTATTATGTGCATGTATTATTTCTCTCACTGGAGCGCATGCTTTTTGGGAATTGGATCTATGATTCTTCTCTAAGACCAAAACCCCAGCACCAGGCACAGAGCCACATATAGATTAAATACTCAGTAACTATTTGTTTTAGTGAACAGAAGTTATCATAATTTAGTTGTTTTTCTTACAGCTAAGCCCCTGAGAGCAGGTTTTAACGAAGCAGGTAGAAGGAAAGAAAAGGTAAGGGCCCCAGGTTTGAGAGTCTGAGAAGACCCTGGCCACAGTACAGCATGGTAGCCCAAGACACAGAGAATGGACAATGGAGGCTACAAGTGGGATATAGAGAGAAAAGGATGCTGGGAGGCTTGGCTGTGACCAGAACTCTGCCTAACTTTGGCTTTGTTGAGGCTCAGTCCTGAAGAGAGTAAAGAATAAAGATGTCTATGTGTGTGTCTGTGTGTGTGTCTGTGTGTGTGTATGTGTTTCTTATTAAAACTAAACATAATTAGCGATTGCGAAAATAACCCCAAATAGGGCCTAGAGAGACCTGGATTTGAATCCTGGTTGTGTCAGATCGCCTTACCGATCCCAGTTTTGTGCCCTTCCCTGGATCCACGAACTCTGTCATGAAACTTTGCATCGTCCTCCTGTTAGGATTCTGGGCTCATCTCTTTGACTTACTTTAGCCAACAGAATGAAGTCGAAGGAACCACATTCCAGTTCTAAGCCTTGCTTTGGCCAACAGAATGAGACAGAGGTGACCATGTGTGAGTTTTGCACTTGTTCGCTTTTACCTACACCATAGCCATGAGAGGGGCCTTCCTGGGAAAGTCTGCTGATCCCAGGGGGAGAATTAGAGACACGTGGGACACACATCCACAACAGAGGCCAGCCTAGATTGGCCGACCCCTGAAAAATCTGCAGATACATTATAAATCATAAATAATTAATGTTTAAGTTGCTGAGTTTTGGAGTGGCTTATTATATAGCAATTGCTAAATAATGCACTGACCTTTTCATATATTCATTGGTGACCTTAGGTAAAGCATTTGACCCGCCTGTCTTAGCTTGGACTGACATAACAAAATGCCATAGACTAAGTGGTTTAAATAATAGAAATGTGTTTCTCATAGTTCTGGAGGCTGGAAGTCCAAGGTCAAGGTGCTGGTTTCTGGTGAGAGCTCTCTTTTCTATTCATGGCTTGCAGACAGCTGCTTTCTCCTGGTGTGCTCACATGGCCTTCTCAGTACATGGGCAAGGGTGGGGGTGGGGTGGGGAGTGGGCGATTAGAGGAATATAGTGACTGAGCCCTCAGGTGTCTGTTCTTATAGAGACACTAATTCCATCCACTCAGGGACCCACCCTGATGCTCTCATTTAACCTTAATTACTTCCTTAGAGGCCCCCATCCCTGAATACAGCCACACTGGGGGTTAGGACTTCAACATCTGGATTTTAGAGACACACAAACATTCAATCCATAACACTCATCTGAAAAATAAGGCTGCCTAGTACATAATACACATTCAATACAGATTTGTTGAACCTAGGAGACTGGATTATATGCTTCCAAGATGGTTTTCTTCTTTCTTTTTCTATTTTGCTACAGTCATCCAGAGTTGATGTCCTCCTCTATTGATATTAAATTGTCAGTGAGTAAGAAGGGGCATAGAGATACCAGGAGTATCTCTAAATACACATAAGTACATTTAATCTTACTGAGCAAGGAAATCAACTCTTTCATTCCATGTAGTTTCTCTAGATTCTACATCAGCTTTGGTATACAGTAGGTACCTCAATATATTTACAGATTTAAGGAAAAAGAATGATCAAGGTAGTGAGTCAAAGAAAGGCTCCCGCCTGGCTGTAGCTGTCCCCAAAGACTTCAAGGAGAGGAAGTAACATAACATCTGAATCACTGAGAGACTGGATCCTCCGCCTGACGAACGGAGGTTGCAGAGATGGAGGCAGAGAAGGTGCTGAGCTGTCCTGATGGTCCCAGTTCCCTTGGGCAGTCAGCAACTCCTGCCTCCTTCCTCTGCCTCCCTTCCTAATTCTCCTCCCCAAAAGGTGTCCCACCGGCATGTCAGCTACAACTGATCCCAAACCACACTCATTTTCCAGCTTCTTTCTCCGAACGTAATTGTGTTTGTCCTCAGTGTCTGCCTAGTTAGAGATCTGAGTCATCGACTTCCCTATGGCCACTACACCAAAATGGAGAACTCCAAGTTGACCTTAATTACAACCACAGAGCTACCATTTGCTGGGGACTGACCACGGGCCAGGCACCGCGCTAGATGACTAGAGTAACAGAGCTTATTTAATCCTCACAATAACCCAATGAAGTAGGTCTAATCTTTCTATTATAGTGAATAAATATGGGCTCAGAAAGGTTAAGTGACTTTCTCAAGGTCACAGAGCTGGATAAGCGAATTCATACCTTATCTGATGGACTTTAAAACCCTTGCCCTTTTTGCACTGTCAAATTACCTCTAGCTCAGATGTTCCCTTGGACTCCTTCTCCACTGTCTCCATTCTGGAATTAGGCACCCACCTCTGCTCCACATCTCTCTATGATAGCTCTCATCATATGAGATAGGTATTATTCATCTGCTCACCTATGACCTGCTGGGAAGTTTCATATACTTCTCCATTCCCAGCTAAGTGTCCGGTCTACATAATACCTGTTCCATAAATACTTTTGGAAAATAATTAAATCCCTACATTTCTAATGATCAAACATGTTATCTTTTGTGGAGTAGAAGGTTCCTGCTCGTATTAATTGTGAGGGAGAAGAAAACGTCCCCTAACTGCACATTCTTTTCTGTAAGAACTAACCTATTTAGGTCCCCACCCCGCCCCAGAATGTTCATGAATCCCTCTGAGCAAGGAAGAGGAAGCCAGAGGCTCCCCTCCTTCTAGAAGTCATTTTCTTACTGCATTTTCTAAACCTTGTAGCCACAAAATGTACTCTTAAAATATAAACGAGAGAACAAACTACAACAAAAACAAGGAAAACAGTAACCGTTGGCTTCCTGAATGTAAAACATGGTTCTTACTACCCACCTATACCTCTCCTTCCTTCAACATTACAGCTCAACTTTAGCCTTTCCATTCTCTCTTTTAGAATTCATGCCTGGGCACCAAGCAGACTCAAGAAAAGACTTCCAAAAAGTCCCTGCTGTTCCAAAGAGGAAAAATAAAGCAGAATGAGCCTGATTTCCTGAACTGGGGAGGAGAGGCAGCCACTGAGACTGCCAACTCATTCCAGCATTCAAGTGATCCCTGAATTTACTTGGCAAAAAGTAAACCAGCAATTACCAAGATAAGGAGCAAAGTGGTTTTTATTCCTGCCTGTTTTTTTTTTTTTTGCCTACATAAGAAAAGTGACTGAAAGATTTTTATCTTGCTCTCAAAATAACCAAACTTGGCCCAGCAGATATAAAGCACTGCTGTGTTATTTCCTGCACTGAGAATATTTCCAGGATGTTTTAATGAATGGGTCAGGGGTGGCTTGGAACCTTGGGAGACCGTAGTGAGAACCGTAGTGGCATGGGTTGTTGAGGGACACAGTTTGGGGAAAATGGGTGCTTCTGGAAGTAAAGCAGGGCTTACTTTACTTCTGATTCTCCTAACCTTCGCTTTTCAAACTCATCTCTGTCCTCACATCCTAAACTTTAGACCCTTAGGATTGGAAGTGCAATGACCTCTGACACCAACTACCTGGAGTCAGACCAGACTTCACAGGTTAAGTTCATAGTCGTCCATAAGAATGCCCTCACCTCAGATATCAGCCACGAGTTTGGGGAGTCCCAGGCCACCCCTACTTTTGACCATCTGTCTGCAAACTCATGGGTTCCCACTACATCCTCAGGTTTGATAATTCATGAGAATGAACTCAGGAAAATGCTCTGCTTATAATTGCAATGTTATTACATCAAAAAGATACAAAGGGAGAGAAGCATAAGGTTAGGTCTGGGAGGTGTCCAGATGTGAAGCTTCCATCATTCCCAAGAAAGTACACCTTTCTGGTACACTGTGGGGTGTACCAACCGGAGGAGCTCACTGGAGCTTTTTACTGGAGTTTCATTCTAGGGGCATAATTGATTGGATCATTGAACAAGCAGCTGAACTCAATTTCTAGCTGCTCTATCCTCCTGGAGGCTGAGCTGGTATCACAAGGCACAAAGTCCCAAGCCTCTCTCTAATCATGCGATTGGTCTTTGCGACATGGCCAACGGCCATTCTGAGTCATCTCATTAGCATATACGATGTAGGGGGCCACCCTGAATATCAAAAACCCTCCTGGTACTCAAGAAATTCCAAGGAATGGGGAGACAAAGGCCAGCCAAGTTTTTCACTACACAATGAGGAAGCTGAGATTCAGATTTTATGCATGGCCTAATGGATTTCACCATTTTACCTTTTCGCAACCTTTATCTATCTTCAGACTGAGCCATCTTCACAGAATTCTATGTTGCGTACCTAGCGTAGGATTCTGAGAGCTCTGACACCCGGATCTCACTGTGTAAATCTGGAGAAGTGCTTTAACGTCCTGAGCCTCAGTTTCCTCAGTTTTAAGTGATAGTATTAGAGCACAGTGTATCTCTCATGCTGATGATTCTATGGCTAAGCCCCTTCACGACTCAATTTCCTAATTTTTAAAATAAAAGGGCTGGATTAGATGATTTCTAAGATCCCTTGCTGGGCTAAAATTTTAGTACCTTACAACCTTTTCAATGGGTCTGGAAAAGAAAACTCATTGCAATTCCACGCGAGAATTTTCTAGCTTATTGTTTTTTCCTCTCCCAGAATAAGGTAGTAGAGGCCTAACTCCTTATCAGCTCACCTCACACAGATGCATGAGAAAGTGCCAAAGATTTTCTAGTTTACTCCTGGGGTAATGGAAAAAGGAAAAAAACAAAAAACCAGGACATAGGAAACAATAAATTTTAAAGTCTGTGCCGTAGGAGGCTGGGTAATGAACCAGCCAAAAAGGACTGGCTGAAAGAGTCTGTCCCCTTGATAGATATTAATTTTGTTTTAAATACTATGTTGGAAAATATAGGAAACTACAGGAAAAAGGCATTGATTCCAAAATGTGTGAATTTTCGAACTGTTAGGCAAATGTGTTTTTCTGGAGGCCCATAATCATTTTGTACCTAAAATACAAAGTAATAAAAGCTGTATGATAATGCTGCTGATAGTCCCCAAAGAAAAAGCAAGAAATGTTCCTTTTTCGGGCTCTTTAAACCTCTTTTTCCACGTCTTTGCAATTGATCTCGTCAGTGATACTATTTACTTACTAGTGTGTCTCACCCTCTGAACCAACAGCCTACAAACATTTTTGATTATATACCTCCAAAGTGGGTAAAAAATTTGATTAAACCCCCCAAATGTATGTCATTTATTTTTAAATTATACATGTGTATTATTTTATGAAAATATATCTAATTCTATACAAAATAATATAAAGAACAGGGAGATGAGTTAAAGATAAACTTATTTATAATTTTATTCCACATCGTAACACAACAAAAATCTTATTTCTTCCACTAAAACATCTTAATATTAATAATATTTTCATGAAGACAATATGATTAAGTATATTTTATTACTTTTGAAAGTTAGAGTTGATTACAATGTGATACGACGGTTTGAAGATCTGGCCCAAATCCAGTTTATTTTGATACTTGGTTCTAATGGTCATTATAACTTAAAATTATACAACCAAATGGTACAAGGTCTAAATAAAAAATTGGGTCATTGACTGAGCTGATTAAATCACGATAATTTTATAATTATGCAAAAGTTTTAGTTTAAATTTGGTTAGTATATTTTTATATTCCCTGAGATCCATTACTTTTTCCAGCAAACAAAATGGGAGGTGCTCCATTTATATATGTGTGTGTGTGTGTGTGTGTGTGTGTGTATGTATACACATGTATATACACACACATATATATACACACACACATATACACACATATACACACATATATGTAAATTATATAACATATAAGATACTTAAAATATGTATATGATATTATATATTTATATTATATATACATATATATATATATACTATAATTGTGGGTATATGGCACTAGTCAAACGTAGGATTTGTCAAAGCATTTGTCAAACGTAGGCAAAATTTTAAAAAGTCATTTAGGAATTTAGGAGATCCCAAGATGGAATGCAGAATGTGATAGAAATAATCTAACTATATTACAAGCGTAAGAAGCAACCTCACCAAAGGAAGTGGGGGAAAGAAGTGCCGACCTAAGTGACTTTGGAAATGAATGGCGTCTGTAGACAAAATAAACTGCACATATGTCTTTATTCTAGTTGATAAAGGTGTTTCTTTGGGAGATGGGGGTAACAATTCCGAAACCACTATACATAGAAACTGCGACTGAACAATTAAGGAAATGAATGGTGGATTGTGGGAGCCAGGCTTCTCACTGTTGGAGTGGGAGGTTACAAACAAGCAGGGCTAGAACGATCCATGTGGTAATGAATTAGCTGGAGACGTCAGTATCGACTAATGTTTTGCTTATTATAGATACAGTTGTTTCTCTATAGAGAAGTATTTATAGATATGTATAATTTAAGTGATTGGTATACACACATATAGTTCCTCATTCTGTCAGCTGAGAGGACCTGGAAGTAAAGACACCTCCGTAGCAACAAGAATCACTGTATCTCAATCTTGCTTTCTAATTACATTTTCTAATAAAAGGAACCACGGCTGCTTGGAAAAATGGCTGATTCTAGCACTGGAGTAGTGACTTTACTAGATGAGCCTAGAGCTCATCCTGTAGTTCCAGAAAATAAGAAAGTGTATTTTAAAAACAACATGGTGATGGCGGTACATTGAAGAGACCCAGGAACCAATTATAAGAGCTCCCAAAGGAAAAGCTGGAACAATTTCTGCAACAAAATAAAGTAGTATTGGATTATAACCCAAAGTATAAAGTAAAAATTTATGAAACCATACTGATGGCAACAAATTATTGAATAAACAAATGGAAAAGAAGAGACAGATCTCCCTTGCAGACGAACTCAAAATGATTTACATTGAGATGGTGGAGTCTGTCTCTTCAGTCCTCAAGTGCAGCCTATACATAAGTTTCCTTCCAAAAAGCACAGTATAGAAAGAGGGAAAAGAGAATATGAAGGAGAAACCTGAAAAAAACTCCCTTTACCAGGTGACCAAAGTCAACATCGACAGTGAGAATTCATGGTGATAGTATGTACCCTTGATACGATGTGATGAGAATGGCCTTCTGCCTCCTTAGTTTCCCTCCTAAGCATATAAAATCTCAATAGAAACGTGAGAAAAATATCAGAAAATCTCAACTGAGGGACAATCTACTTGACCAGCATGCTTCAAAACTGTCAAGGTCATCAAAAAACAAGTAAAAATCTGAGAAACTTCACAGCCAGGAGGATCCCAGGGAGACACGATGATTGTTGATATAATATGGTGTCCTGAATGAATCCTGGATCAGAAGAGGCACATTAAGTAAAACTTAAGGAAATCTGAGTGAAATAATGACTTTAGTTAATAATAATGGTTCACTATTAGTTCATTAATTGTGATAAATGTATCATAGTGATGTAAGATGTTAATAGTAGAAACTGGATATGTGGGTATGTGGGAACCCTCTGTACTATCTTCTGAATTTTTCTGTAAATTTAAAACAATTCTTAAATTAAAAATTTAATATTTTGATAGACATGACAAATTACTCCATTAAAATGCATCAATATATACTTCCACCAATTATGTATGAGAGTTTCTGTTTCTCTGTACCCTTGACAAAAGTGGATATTATCAATCCTTTTGATATTTGTAAATTTGAAAGGTGACAAATGACGTTTCATTGTTTAAATTTGCATTTTTAAGTTACAAATGAGATTTAGCATTCCTCTCATTAATTGACCATTTATATTTTTTTCTATAGCTGTGTGTTGCTATCCTTTGCTCATTTTCTCAATGTGGTTGTTGATCTTTCTCCCATGCTCAGCTTCACTATGGTAAAAGAAATCAACCCTTTCCTTTCATAGGTGTACAAATTTTTTTATAGACTGTTCTTTTTGGCATCCTCTATGGATTTTTGTTGTTGTTGTTGTTGTTGTTATTTTATTATGCAGAAAATCTAAACACTTTTTCGTAATCAAATATCTCTTTATTTACAATTTCAGGGCTTCATCACATTTCTATCTTATTCCCAAATTAAATCCCCAGTGGCTTGATTACTATAAATGGGTGCTTTCAAGCTAGTCCCTAATTATTTTAGGTGTTCTTGAAAGGATGTCTCACATGGGTTCACAGTCCACTGTTGACCCAAATTTCTTCTGGGCTTTGCTCTTATTCTTCTCCTGCCATGTCATTTGCTTTCTGAAAGCCACATAGAGACAGAGGCCTATGTCAACTCTGAAGACACCAACGCTTATGTCAAGAGAGCTGTCCTTATATCATCTCAGGTTCCTGTCCTCAGGATGTCAGAATCGGTTGGCTCACTGCAACAGCAGAAACGTCTCCCTTTTTGGAGTACATTTGTTATTCGATTCCTATATATACCTCTGGCCACTCCTCAGTTATTCTGAATATCCTTTGCTTGCTTCTTTCAACCCTCTGATGATGAAAGGGTAGATTGATTCTCCGGGACCCGGTCCTTGACTTCTCTAACAGCAATCGTTTCTTGGGTAATCTCAGTTCATATTGTGACTATAGCTAATACTTCCCAGCATTACATATCCTCAGCTATAATTCCACCCTAGACTTCTTTCCTTTCAAGACTCACATATCCAAACCTACTCAGCCGTCCCGTTTGTTTATTTAATAGACATCTCATGGTTAACATGACCTAAATTGAACTCCCGACCTTCACCTCCAGTCTTCAGCGCTTCAGTGACTGGGAACTCCATTATTCCAGATGCTCAGGCCAAAACTGTTGGAGTCATTTCTTGCACTTTATCTCATGCCCCATATCCAGTCTGTCTGGAAATTCAGTTAGCTCTAACTTCAAAATATATCCACGATGCAAACATTTTCCAACACTCCTACTGATAGGACTCTGGCCCAAGGTACCATCATCTCTCTTCTGGAATACGGCGTTGGCTTCCTAATTGGCCCTCCCACTTCAGGCTTTGTTTCCTATCATGTATTCTCTAGACAACTACCAGAGAGATCCTTTTAAAACATGTTCAGAATATTTCCGTTCTCTGCTCAATATGGCTCCCCACATTACTCATGAGACCTAAAACCTTCGCAGTTGGCCTTAGGCTGTAAATTATCTGGCTTCCTACTATGTCTCTGACTTCGTCTTCAATACTCCCCGGCTCTCTCCTTGAGCTCTACCCTAATGAGGCTCTTTGCCATTCCTTGAATACATGAAGCACGCATCCACAAATAAGGTCTTGGCTGCTTCCTCCACCAGAACACTCTTCCTTCAGATAATTACATGGCTTACTGTCACTTCATTCAGCTCCCTGCTCATATGACATTTCCCCATTTAGGTCTTCTCCAAACATCCTGAAATAAAAGCTCCATCTGCACTCTCTGTCATTCTGTCTGTCACCCGCTTTATTTCCCACCATTGCACTTGTTGCCAAATGACATACTAAAGTTGTTTATTTTCCTATTGTATAACTCCCCCCACTAGAATATAAACTTTATGTAGAACAGATATATATTTTTTATATTCTTGGCTATATTCTCAGTAAAAAGAACAATGCCTAGTACTTAGTAGAGATTCAACAAATATTTGTTGAATAGGTAAATTTATTCATTATGTGTGTGGCAATCAAACCAGAAGTAGACACCAAACTCTAGATATGATCCTACCTCTTGACCCTTTTTCCTTATAAGCTGTGGCCACAATTGTGTCCCTTGGTGTCTCACTGGCGAGCACATTGTAGGCACTTAAAGCTTACTTAATGAATAGAATTGAATGACAAGGGCCTTGGTAAACTGGAGAGGGACCCAGAAAAGGAGCAGAACAGAGTCACTGGGAGCAAGTTCAGATCAGAGTATGACACTGGGGAGAACAGACAAAAGTACAAAGTAGCGATGGCTGAGTGGCACTGTGCCACATCTAGTGTCAAGGTAGAGGCAGATAAATAAACATGGTTAAACCATTTTCCTGTGCCCTCTTTCCTTCCATAGGAGCTTAGTTTCCTTCTATTCATTTCCAATTCCCGGCCACTCTTGGAAAAGGCAACAGATTCACATGGTGGAAGAAGTCCTGACTCGGAAATCAGAAACATTTGGGTTAGAATCCTCACTCTGATACTTAGAGCTGAACAGACTTAGACGCATTATTAATCTTTGGGTATATCACTTTTCTCATCTGTAAAAAGCATATAATGATGAGTAACTTTCTAGGTTTGCATGAAAATTAAATGAGAAAGGTAGAAGAAAAGCTTAGTATACCACACCTAACACAAAGCAAATACTTACTTACTCAGTGTAAGTTGAACCCGTCCTGTTGGCAGGAATTGATAGACTTTGTATGTGACTTTATACCTTTCTTCCTTTATTTATAGCATCAGCTGATGAAATTTGTCTTGTCTGTTTGTCTCTCTTTTAGATATTTTTTCTCCCAAGCTTTCTTTCCATGAGTGTTCTCTTGTCTTACTCTCTAGATCCATAGAATTCTTATATCGATCTGATTCCTCTCTTTATGCACAGATGGTAAACCCGATTTTAGAACAAACAGTAGTAAAAGAGAAGATGGGCAAATGTTTTTTTTAAAACAAGTAGATGGACAGACAGACACACACACACACACACACACACACACACACACACACACACACACACTCAGGAGTGAAATGAAAAGAAGTGATTTCTACAGTCCTGCCCCAGCACCGCCTGCTAAAAAAGCAGAGATGCTTGCCAGAGTTCCAGGATGCCCGCTAAATGCATCCCTCCCAGAGTAGCATCAGCAGGTCTCATGATTAGGAAGCAGCAAAGGTTTCTTAATCAGTCAGAATAGCATGAGCCCTTGAGGCATGTGGAGTGGCCTTGATAAGGACAGACTGAGTCACCCTCAGGAGCTGTGGCTTCTGATCCAGGGGAGCTCAAGAATTAGAACTGAGCTTGAATTTTGGGAGGAAGAATTGTCTTTAGGACCAGTGAGAGTTACCCCAGGTAACTTGAAAACATTAGAGAAAGTGAAAGCCACCTCTAGGATGTCTCTATGTGGGCGGCTACTGCAATTTTCTTAGGCTCCCCTCTGCTCACCAAGTCACTGCAGAATAATTCTCACCTTGATTAAGACAAAGCTTTCTTCCCAGCATGGTGTCCTCAAAAAGTACACCTTTTAGGACCATAAAACTCTATGTCTGAATTCCATTTCTGCCCATTACCAGAGGTTGGCTTTAGAAAAGTCAGTTGACATCACGGCACCTCAGTTCCCCATTTATAAATTGGGGATAATAATACTTGTTTCTCCGAATTGTTTGAAGTATGAAATGAGAGAGCATTTATATAATATGAATCTACAGTTGTCAATCATTTCTTATTTACATCATATATTTCCAAGTGGCAAAGCCCCTTTCTTTTTCAGGGTTCCCTGGAGAATTCCCCAAATAGGGGATATAAATGTTAACCGAAGAGAATGTGATTTATAGTCTTATCACGGATAGTCCTCCGTTCCCTCCACCTGTGTCATTTCTCCCATTTCTATTCCTCACTGAGATGTCCCCTCACTTCGTTTTCTCTTCAGAAGATAATATAGTCACCCACGCACGACACTACTCAGCTGGTCCTCCAAAACTGGCCTCTTCGATAGACTTGGGTTCCTCATCTATGCTCTCCAGGGAGGCCCAAATATTCTGTGCTTGTAAATAAAGGCAGCAGAACACCTGTAATTCTCTGCTTTAACCCTTGCCCTCCCACAGTCCATTCTCCATAAGATGCGACTCCCAGACCCTCCAAACACCTCCCAACTCATGAAGAGTACAAGGTAAAGGCCTTTACAGTCACCTGCAAGATCCTCCTTTGCTCTTGACTTTCTTTTCCAAGTTTCTTCTCTGGATGAGAAGACCCTGAGAGTGGTAGTCCTCATTCATCGTGCCATCAGGCCACCAGAATAATCTTCCTAAGTAAGCAGTCTTATCACTTCGCTTTTGTTTTAAAAATATTTACTGACTTGGTTGATTGGGGAAAACTGCAGAAAGTGATTTAATTCATGAGCTCTGTAGTCAAGCTCCACCGCCTGGAATCTGTGTGACCTTAGGTAAATCTATCTTTGCCCATTTTATTTATAAATGGAGATAGTAATCATACTCCATGCGAAGCCTCCAGGCCAATCCTATCACTTAGTAAGTAATAAATAAATGGCAATTAGTTTTGCTGAATTATATGGCAGAACTCAGACTTATTTTATCAGGTAAGACCCTGTTAAATATACTCTAAACCTATCTCACTTCTAGATTCACCTTGTATCTCTGCCCTAATGGACATCACTTTCTAGTTTTTTATCATTCCCTGAGGAAAGTATATGTTTTTATGGCTGTCTCGCCTTAGCCTCAACTGACTTTGGTCTCTATTTCTACCTGGCAAGTTTCTACTCAACCTTCAAGACCCAGTTTAAAAATTGGGTTAAGATAGTAGACTGAATTCACCTGCTTTTCATATCTTTTGTATACAAATCCCTTTGAATGCCGTGAAAAAGATATTATTAAGTAAGTAAGCAAGCAAGTAAATAAATAGCCTCTGAACAGTAGTGGAAAATGTAAGAAGATGTCACTAGTGAGCCATATTTTTGATGTATAGAAAGTAGTCCGAATATCTTTATTTCTGGCTGAGAAACTTTAGGAAAATTTTCTGAATTAAAAAAATACTTGGATATGACAGATAAAATGTAACGAACATTCTTTATAAATGCCTAGCCGAGCTTCTGAGAGAAGGCTAAGTCTCCACGGACCTCAAACAAATGGAGACGTGAAAATTCAAGTTGCAAGCTGCCAGTCATGCAGTGACACTCCTGACGGCATTTGCTACGATTATGAACCAAGATGTTTGCGTTTTAGCGATGGCCATAGAGGAAAACAGGGCCTTTGTCTTTTTAAGGGTAGAAGTTGGAATTGAAACCCTACATAAAAACCTGAGCCCCTTGATTGGTTACACAGTAGGTAAAACAGTGTATTAGAAAAAACATATCTAACAAAGGAGACTGCAAGGCAAAGTCTGTCGCTGCGTGGGCTTCAGGAGAGAAAAGTCTTCCCTCCATATTTACAAGCACGGGCTGTCCACAATGAGGAATGGGGTTCTGAGAAACCCTAGGCATCCAGGTCCCTCTCAAGAGCAAATGCAAATCCTCTCTGGAGAGAAACACCTCTGATTTAGGCAGGGTTTTCAAGCTGAAGATGTGCTGAAGAGGATAGCTAACTTCAAAACTTTCCAGCATAAACACATGAGAAGTCAGACAGCAAGATTCAGCAGAAAGAATAAACATGAGAATTAGACCCTCCATAACCGCAGATAATAGAATTACTGGAGTCAGATTACAAATAAGTAGAAAATTAAAAACAGAATTGAAACAGAGATATAAACAATACTCAATAAAAAAATACAACACAGGGTCGACAAAGAACCAAACAGATCTTCTTAAAAATATAATTACTAAAATTGGCAATTTAATAAATGGTCTTTTAAAAAAGAATTGATAAATGTTTTAAGTGGAACAAAAACTAAGAAATTATTTAGAACGTCACACAGAGTAAGAGAGAGAGAACATATCAGGCATAGAGAATAGAACGAGAAATTTATAATACACACCTAATCAGATTTCTAGGGAAGAGATTGAGAGAATAGGGGTGTGTGGCAAATGCTGAAGATATAATGGGTAAAAATTTTCGACAGTTGAAGAAATCATATTATTAGATTTAATAAGCCCAATGAAAATCAATCAAGATAGTTTTTTTTTTGAAAATCCACATTTGAACACATTTTTATAACACTGAAAAACAGAAATGGAGGAAATTTGCTAAAGTTGGCAAAGAGGAAAGGCTGAGAAAAAAACAACTTTCAACTTAAAATTAATAATTTATTATTCTTCAGGAAAACCATAGGGAACACTTAGATCTAAGAAGAGGCAGTGAGCAAAGCAACAGGTAAATGAATAGATTTTTTTGAGGGATTGTCTACATGAAACAATGATAATAATAATAGCTAATTTGGAATTGTGTTAAAAGCGAGTTGGAAATAAAAATATACTGGGCAATAATAAGCATAATAAAAGTATATGATAGCAAAAGTTTCTTGTACAGTTCTGAAGGAGTTTATATATTTATTTAAATTTTAAAGATTAGCACCAAAAATTTAGTGTGTAACTTACAAAAAAAAGGAAATAAAACTATCTGATCAATCAGAAACAAGCTGAGAAAAGAGAAAAAATAAGTATAAAATAGAAAAAATAAAAACCAAAAAAGTAGTACAAATTCAAATGTAGATGTATATACAAATAAACTATATTTGTATACAATACATGTGTATAAAATATTTGCACTGTTGTATATAATGCAGTTGAATACAAATGCATACACACATGTATACATATTTTTATATCGGATTTTTAAAACTAAGTGCTATAGATTGAATTCTGTCCCTGCCAAAATTCATGTTATATTCATAATCTCCAGTGCCTCCGAATGTGGCCTTATTTGTAAATAGAGTTATTGCAGATATAGTTAAGATGAGGTCATACTGGAGCAGAAGGGTCCACATCCAATATGATTGGTATCCTTAGAAAAAGGGTAAACGTCAACACAGATACATAGACACAGGGAGGACACATGTGAACTGAAAGGCAGAGATTGGGGTGATACTTCTACAAGCCAGGGAATGCCAAAGACTGTCAGCCAACCACCAAAAGCTGGGAGAGAGGCCTGGAACAGATGCTTCCCCACAGCTCTCAGAAAGAAGCAACATTGCCAACACCTTGATTTTAGACTTCTAGCTTCCAGAACTGTGAGACTATGAATTTCTGGGTTTAAGCCATTCAGTTTATGGTACTTTGTTACAGCAGCCTTAACAAATGAATGTCGTCAGTTATATGTGTTTTATAGGAGACATACATACCTCAAAGATAAAGATAAACAAATATTGAAGGTAAAATAATTAGAATAAAGATGTATTAGGTAAATTCTGAAAAAAAGAAACCTATGCATGATAGTAGTATTGGAATAAAAAAATGCACCTTTAAATCCAAGTTTTGTGATGATTAAAAAAGATCATTAAGTGATGGTACAAAATAAACTTTACCAGGAAAATATGGCAATTCTGAATTTATATGCATATTACATAGCTACCTGTACTTTACATACATGTATGTACATTCACATTCACACATACACATATATAATTTCTAATAGAAAACAAACAATTACAAAATTAAATTAAAAAAAATTCAAAATCATAGTGGATAGCACCAGGATATTTTAATACATCACTCTCAGTGTTCAGTAGGAAAAATAGACAAAACAACTGAGTATTTAAAATAGGACAACACAATTGACCAATAATTTGCGCAACATAATTGACAAGCTTAATCTAAGAGTCCTAAATAGAACTCTGTTCTCAACTCAAAAACTATACATCCTTCTTTAGCCTACAATAAAGATTTATGAAAATGAATGACTACCAGGTCATAAAGCTAGTTTCAACAAAGTTCCAAAAACTATTATCACGTTATTTCTTAACACAATATAATTTAAGTTAGGAAATTTTAAATATTTAAGAATTTCAAGAAAGAACAAGGATTGGCAAAATGTAAATACTACATATTACATTTTGTGGGATACAGCTAAAGGCCCAATTAAGACAAAACATATGCTTTTTGTGCTTTTAAAAATTGTGCTAAAATATGAAAATTTATGAGATAAAAATATTCACTTATGAATTCAGAGTGACATAAAATGGAGTAAAAACAAAGAAAATTTAACAACAAAGAACATAAAACAATAAAATAGAAAACTTAAAATAGTACAAAAACCAAAGCTAATATATTGTTTTAAGTAATAAAATAGGTAAACTGGTCTGATCGCAAGAGAAAAAGGGATAAGGTCTAAGTAAATGATATGAGGATAGAATGGAAAAGATGCATTTATAAATGGAATGAAGAGTCAAAAGATAAGTGAAAGAATGCTATTTTTTAAAAGTTAGGTAAATAGATTTAAAAACGTATTAAATAGACAATTTTAAAAATTCAATCAAAACATAGTTTGCTGAAACTTTCACAAAGAAAAAAAATCAGAATAGACCGATGACATAAAAGAAATTGAATATATGTTAAAGATATACCACCACAGATATACAGTTGAGTTCTACTAAAAAAAAAAGAAAATAAAAAAGAAATGGAATTCCAATAGTACAGAAATTCTCATCGAGGAGTCAAAGACTGTTAAGGCAACAATATAGTCTTACTGTATGAAGTCAGTATGACGTTTATACCAATACCAGACAATAATTCTGTGAGAAGAAAATTACAGGTCTATTACACTGATCAACTGAGAGGCCAAAAGTTATCAATAGTCTTAGGAAATCAAACATTGTACTCGTTCTCCCTTGCTTCCATATCCACATAATTATGATGAAGTTGGGCTTACCCCAGAAATATAAGAACTTAACATTAGATGATCAATTATTGTAATTCATCATATTAAGAGATACAGAGAAAAGCCATGTGATTGTCTCAAAAAGGATGAAAAAAACATTTGATAAAGATAACAACCCCTGGGGACAAAAATTCTTAGCAATTAAATTAAAAGAGAGCATAGTTAACTTCATAAAGCGTGTCTATAAAAATCCTGCAGAAAATATCATAATTAATGAGCAAAAGCATTAGAATTCTATTCCTCATCAAATAAAAAGTATGGCAAAGCTGCCTGCTAGCACAGTTTCTACTGGAGAGCCTTGCCAGGGCATCGTACCACATGTGCTGCTGTGTCGATGTTGTTTCCCAGAGTTGCAAAGAACTTTGCCTGTGTGGCATTACATAGAGGTCTTATTAACAGAACTAGCCAAGAAACAAAAAGTTTTAGGGTTGAAGACTGTCCTGATTCCCAGAGGTTATGACTGCTTGTTTAGAAAATCCAAGAGACTCTCTATATTAGTAAAATTAATAAGAGCATGTGCCAAGGAGTCTGGAAATAAGATAATCATACAAAAGATAGTTGCTTTCCTATATACCAGCAATGAACAATTAGTTACATAGAGGAAAAAAATCTAAAGAAAGATGCATAACATCTTTATCCCCAAATATATCTGTGGATGGTAACAAGCTGATTCTAAAATTTATTGGGAAAATTCGTGGGCCAAAATAGCCAATTCCTTTTGAAAAAGGAAAAATATGGTGAGGGGTCCCTATCAGTGATCTAAAATAATTTCTATAAATACACAGTATTTAATAAAATATGGCATTTTAAAAGGAATACACAAATCAAGCAATGGAACAGAATAAAAAGCCAAGAAACAAATCACGTAAATGAAATAGGTATTCCAGACCCAGTGGGGAAAGGATTCTTTATTGAATAAAATGTGGGGGTATTTGGTTATGCATAGAGGGAAAAATGGAACCCTAACTCATACATAAATAAAAATATATTCTAGGTCAACTCAAGACACAAAAGCACAGAGCATAAAGAAAAGTTACATTTAAAGACTACATTAAAATCAATAACTTTATAAATCAAAGCTAATGTAATTAAAATACAAAGACCGCAAATTGCCAGAAAATATCTGCAATTCAATGTGATCAAGAAGAGTTACTCACTAGAATATAGAAGAAACTCCTTATCAATAAAAAGGTAAATTAACCAATAAAATGTTGAGTCATTGAGGAAATTACAAAAATACCGATAAAATAGAAAAGATACTCCATCTCACCTATGTTCAGGAAAATGAAAATGAAAATTACAAGATCCCATTTTATATCTGCCAGTTAAGCAAGATTTAGAAAGTATGATAATACTAAGCATTGTGAAGATGTGGCTAAATGCGAACGCTTGCGTGCTCTGGTGGGAACGTAAACTGTTTCAAACACTTTGGCGAACAACGCAGCCATGTCTCTGAGAGCGGAAGATGAACGCACTTGACGACTCAGCAATTCCGCTTTTGATTATAAATCACAGAGGAACAAAACACCAAAGGGAAAGAAAAGTGAAGCACCTCGGGTGGCTCTAAAAGAAGCGAGGACAGAAACACTCAACTTTGGGGAGAGGCAACTACTGATTCTATGGGTTTTCCTGTAGAATCTCCAGCGAACTGCCAAGCCAAGAGTCAAGAAATACAAAGACCTGGCGGGGACATAAGAAAATAATCAGAGAAATTAATTAAAGACTAAATTTGGAGCAGCTGCTCACACTGAACTTCTCTCTCTCTCTCCTGCACGTTGAACATATGGTGGCAATGACTTTGCCCTTGGGGAAAAAGCCCTGAGAACCAATGTATAAACAAAACAAATGACTTTTCTTGGAAGGGCTCTTAGCATGAGTGTTGGCACTGGAGAAATAAACATAGCAGAGTCTGAGGCAAATCTGTAAGAATATACATACGTACATATAGAAAGTTTCATTTTTTAAAGAGTTAGTTGCCGTTCAAGTCTCCAACAAAGTAGTCACAAGTACAGGTTTAACTTGGGAGACTTTATATGGCTCATGTCCAGGGAACAGAATACGTCACCGAGATGATAAAGCACAAAAACTTTAGCGATGAACCCTTCCCCTCATTTGTAATCACTAATGAAATGCTCTTGTTAATATCCAGAATTTAGATTCATTGGCAAGTAAACAGAGACATATATTTGATCTATTAAAGTCAGTTTCAGTTGCCACTACTGTTCAGTCTAGCCTTTAACCACAAATAGGAATAACCAAGAATCACCAAATATCTGAGCAAATATGTACCTGGAAAGAGGCATCGGATTGAATAATCAGAAAATTATTCCTCTCCCCTCTCTCGCAAACAAAAATCCAAATAAATTGAGGACGTACAGAAAATACTTCAGAAAAATATTGTTCATATCCTTGGGGAGATTAAAAAAGCTATCTGCTAGGAAACAGAACCACAGTTCTGGAACTTAAAATTAGCATAATTAGAAAAATATATTAAGAGATAAATGGAAGAATGTGAATAGCTAAAGAGTCAATTAATGAGCTAAAAGACTGAACCCAGTAATCAGCCAAGGAAGAGAGTGAAATAAGACAAAGAGATAAAAGTATCAGAGAGAGTTAAGAGGTGTGAAAAATATATACAGAATTTCCAATATCTGTTTGTTAATATATTCAGAAGGAACGATCATAGGGAAAGGGTGTGTGGTAGAGAAAAAGTGGTCCCCTAAAGATGTTATATCCTAATCCCCAACATCTGTGAATGTGTTATATGATACAGCAGACTGAATAATGGCTCCCCAAGTCTTATCACATTCTAATTCTCAGAACGTGCAAATGTTAACTTATACAGCAAAATGGGACTAAGGTAAGGATCTTGACATGGGGAGATTATCCTGGATTATTCAGGTGGCCCTGCTATACATACAGTGATCCTTATATGAGGGATAATGGAGGGGCAGAGGCAAAGGGGAAAGTGATGTGACATCAGATGCAGACGTTGGAATAATGTAGCCAGGAGCCAAGGTAATGCTAGCAGCCTCTAGAAGCTGAAAGAAGCATGGAACAAATTCTCCCCTGAAGCCTCCAGAAGGAACCAGCCCTATTGACATCCTGATTTCAGTCTTTTAAAATTCAATTTGAACTTTTGACATCAGAACAAATTTTTTGTTTTAAGCCACTAAGTGGTTAATTTGTTACAGTAATAGGACACTAATACCTATGGCAAAGGAGAAGTCAAATTACAGAGGAAATCAAAATTGCTCACAGATGGCCTTAAACATCTGAAAATCAATGCAACTCACCATATAAATGGATTAAAAATAAAAAATCACATTATCATCTCAAAATAAAGAAAAAGCATTGCAAAATCCAACATTTATTCCTAATAAAAACTCTCAGCAAAAGAGGAATAAAAAGAAACTTTCTTAATCTGACAAAGGGTATTTTTGTGAAGCCTACAAAGAACATTTAATAGCGAAAGATTAAATGATTTTCCCCTAAGATCTAAAAAATGATAACACTGTCCACGCTTAGCACTTCTGTTCAATATTGTACTGAAAATTCTAGTCAGTGAAAGACGGTGAGAAAAGGCAATAAAATATATCTCAGTCAATAAGAAGTAAAAATGTCTGAATCTGCAGATGACCTGATTACCTACATTAAAATATCACATCGACTATACAAAAAATAAAAATAAAAACAAAAAAACCCCATAAAACCAGCCATAACGAGTATGTGAATTTAGCAATGTTGCAGGATATAACATCAACATACAAAGTCAACTGTAATCCTATATACCAGTAATGAATCATCAAAAAATGAAATTACAGAAACTACCATTTTTAATGGCATCAAAAATATAAAATACTTAGGGATAAATAAATCTAGCCAAAGATGTTAAAGACACGTACATGGAAAACTATAAAACCTTACGAAAAGAGTATAAAGAGGACCCAAATAACTGAAGAGATGTGTCATAGATTAAAAATCCCAGTAAGTCAAAAAAATGTTAGTTTGCCTCCAAATTGATCGATAGATGCCACAGAACCTCAATAAAAATTGTCCCCAATATTTTTGTAGCTGATCCTAACATTCATATAGAGATACAAAGAACTGAAAAAGATTCTTTTGTCTTTCAGCATCTGCTTGTTGTCTCATGGTCTCAAGATGGCTGCTGTACCTTATGGCTTCGTGTGTGACATCCAGGGAGGAAGATGACAGAAAGACAAAGGGTCTAAGATGGATATCCAGGCCAAATCTATCCCTTTTACTCACCTTCCGAGGGCTCCTCCCATGATTTGAGGGTGAATCTCTAGCCAGAGCTCTGTCACGTGGCCACACTTGGCTGCATGGTAACCAAGGAGATGCGAATCTGGGAAGCATCGTGTCTGTTAATTAGTAGTCTGCCAGTGCATTGAATACTAGATCTAATTGGTGGGCTTGACCCCAGGTCTGGTCTTTCGGGACTGAAATACATCCTTGCTTAAAACTTTCTATGGCCCCAATGGCCTTAACATAAACTTAATCCCTTAAGTATGACGTCTAAAGCTTTCATGATCTGGATCCCGTCTTCCCCTTTGTCCTCACAACTGTTATACTCTGATTGGCACATAAAACTCCTCTCCTGATAATCTGCTATTTCCTCTGCATGCTAGGCTACTTCACTTCCTGTGTCTCCTCGCATGCAGTTTCTTCTTTCTAAAATAACTTTTACTCCCCTCTCTAATTTGAGGTTATCCTTCCTGACACCTCTTTCAGGAAGCCCTCCTTGATACCGTACAGAATGCATTAGGCACCCATCCTCTGGGTTCCTACAGAACCTTGTGTACTTCTTTTCAAAGCAGCAATCACTCCTTACTGTAACAGTCTGCTTAACTGCTCTATATCCCTTCTTAATTGGGGGATTTAGTGTCAGAAACTATGATGCTTATCTTTGCGATCATAGTCCCTGAAGCAGTAGTTGCTAAATTAATGTTTACTGGATGAATAAAGATAAAGAATACACCAGCTTTATCATTTTACCAAGCTCAAACCTCAAAACACTTGGAGAAGTCATTCCTCTCGCACAAGATAAAGCAACATCTGGCAGGCATCTGCAAGTCCCTCTCTGTTGGGAAGCTTCTGGGAAATCAGAAATGCATGTAATAAAAGTTTTGGGCTTTTTCTCTTCCATAGGGTGTTCACTGAGCCCCATGGAGAGCTATGGGGAGGGGCTCAGGATAGCAGCCAAGCAGAACCTGATTATAGATCAGCTGTCAGACTGCAAAAGAAATCTTTCTCATGCTGGACAGATTGCTTGCCGGGGATCATTAACCATATAGGACATGAGATTTTTTTCCTTTCAAATTGCTTTCAAATCTAGCATTATGAAAATAAAATCCCATTATGACAAAATCATTTTTCATTCATTATCAGAACCTCATCAGTCCAGTTTGAGTAGGAAGAACTGGAAGTTGTCTGCCACTCCTTGAGTTAGACCTGGATGAATGACATGGCAACTCTCTCTGAGAGGGGATGAGGACTCGTTTCAAAGAGGTGGCTTCTATTTCTTTATCTACAGTGAGCTCCTACTACATGCAAGAAACTTTACATATATTTAACGTGATGAGGTGGTTACTATTATAATGAGAAAAATGAGTCTCAAAGGCCATTAGTAAATAGTACAAATGCAGGGGCAGTGTCTGGGCCAGGATCTGACATTAGTTAATTAAATTATTCACTTACTTAATAAATAATTATTGATTGCTTAATGTAAGTTCTATCCCAGGGATACAGCAGTGAGAAAAATATAGTCACAAGCCACAGTATCATACGACCTCCAGCTCGATACGAAAAGACGGACTACAAAGCATTAATTAAATTGGGGTACTAGGTATTGTGGCAATATAGACCAAGAAAGTTTGTGGGTTAAGGGCTGGCTTCTTGGAAGAAGTGACATTTAAGCCAAGATCTGTAGAACAAGCCAGGGTTAGACAGATGACAGCTGAGGAAGGAAATTTTTTTGGCAGAAAAATAGCTACTTCAAAGTCCTAGAGTTGAGGAAGGTTATGACTTGTTGGAGAAACTGAAGTTTTTCTTTTTCTTTCTTTTTTTTAAATTTGCTATGTTTAATTTCTTGTTTTTCTTACTTTTTAAAAAAAATTTTTATGGTGACACTGGTTAATGAAATCCAGTAAGTTTTAGCTGTACGCTTTAACAGTAAGGCATATATATGTTTACACTGTGTGTTTACCTCCCATCGTTAGTTTCCTTCTGTCATCAGGGGTATTTGACCCCTTTTACCCCGTCTACGTCTCTCTTCCCCACTCCTCCCTACCCTCTGGTAACCACTAGTCTATAGTCCATGTCCATGAGTCTCTGTTTGTCCTGCTCATTTGCTGCTTTTAGGTTTATATCTCACATGTAAGTGATATCACGTGATGTTCAACTTTTTATCTGGCTTATTTCGCTTAGAATGATTATCTCGATGTCCATCCATGTTGTTGCAAATGGCAGAATTTCATCTCTTCTTATGGCTGAGTAGTATTCCATTGTATATATGTACCACAGTTTCTTTATCCAATCATCTATTGTAGGACACTTCGGTTGCTTCCATGTCCTGGCCACTGTGAATAATGCTGCCATGAACATTGGTGTGTAAATATCTTTTCGGATATGGGTTTTCAAGTCTTTGGGGTAAATACTCAGTAGAGGGATTGCTGGATCATATAGTAGATCAATTCTTACTTTTTTGAGGAACCTCCATACTGTTTTCCATAGAGGTTGTACCAATTTGCAGTCCTGCCAGCAGTGTATGAGGGTTCCTTTTTCTCCGCATCCTCTCCAGCATTTGTTATTACTTGTCCTGTTGCTTATAGCTATTCTAACAGGTGTGAGATGGCATCTCATTGTGGTTTTGATTTGCATTTCCCTAATAGCTGAGCATCTTTTCATATATTTATTGGCCATTTGTATGTCCTCTAGCGAGAAGTGTCTGTTCAGGTCCTCTGCCCATTTTTTGATTGGATCGTTTGTGAAACTGAAGCTTTCAAAAGGGGCAGGGGGAGGATGGAGAGAGAGGGTTTTGAGAGGCGAGGCTGGAAGATCAATCATGAAGAAACTTGTCAGCCAGTGGACACAGCTGGACATCATGCTAACCGCATGGGAAGCCATGGAGAAGTTTCAATCCAGAATACAGCCTGGATAATAACTAAGGACTACAAAGTCCTACTTGCCAGAGCCAGGCACTTTTTAAGCAGTGCACAGCTACTGAAACTTTAGCTCTGCTTGCTGTCCTGTGAGCCCTGACAGTTGGCATTTCTTTTTGTAATGCAAGTGCCTGATTTAAAGCTGTGATTGCTGAGGCAAGGGCCAGACTTAAGCTTTGATTGCCACTTCAAAGAGGCATGAACTTCAAAGGTGGCTCTCTCAAATAAACACATTGCCAGCCACAGGAATAGATAAGGAGCTAGCCTCCCATCCCCGCCTCTGTTTTAGAGATCTTGGTTGATTTCCATAACTAACCTTTTGGGCCATTTGTTTTTTCTCTTTCTATGCTTTAAATTCTTGTTTTTATGTTTTAAATTCACCAATAAAGAGTGAGCCAGAGAAACTCTAGGGCCTCATCCTCAACCCTCATAAAAGCAAAATCCCAAGCTCTCTCTCGATCTCTCTACCTGCGACCTTGCTGTGTGTGTGGCCCCAGGTGTACCATGTAATTTCCAGAACCTGTAAGTAATGCTCCCTGCTTTTTTTTTCAAAGTTTCCCAATGGTTATTGCTGAGGGCATCTTGCAATCATAATAACCGCAAGGGATGGTCCAGCCACAATGGATGTTGACAGGCTGAGACCGGCACAAAACATTTGCCTTATGATTTGTCAAACGAGAACACTTTTGAATAAAAAAGGCATTATTAATATCATTTTTAATAAGAAACATCCAAACCTGTAGGAAATTTTAATAAGAGTTTATTTGAGCCAAACTTACAACCTATGTAAGGGAGCAAGATCTCAAACGCTCCAGAGAATAACAGTTTCTTTTATGTATTTGAGATTAAGAAGGGAATGACAGGGGCTGGGTTACAGGACAGGTTAAACTCACGCTTTCGAAGACGGGGTCTGAAAGGGTGTTCAGGTGGGTATAGAAGGAGGGGTCTGAAAAGGGCATTTCAAAGGTGTGTTAACTTAGAGGCACAGAACCAGTGCACAGGGCTTGCTGAAGGCAAAGATAAGCCTTTTACTAAAGAAGTTATATGGCTGGGGCCTGACTACCCACTGTGACCTGCCCAGTTAAGGATTTATAATCAGATCACCGTAGAATTTATGACCAGATAGTTCTCCTTAGAACTTCTTTATTTGTCCACATTAATACCTATGCTGAGACAACAGGAAAAACTGTTCCAAGCAAATCAGAATATATGGTCATTTAATCCTCATAACAAACCTATCAGGTAGGTACTATTATTATCTTCATTCTATAATGAGGGAATTGAGAGGTAGGAGGTTAAGTCACTTAATCAAAGGCACAAAAAGCCTCTCTGATAAGTGACATTTCAGATTTGCCTCTTTTGAAAGGTTTTTTCTTTTCATTGATTCAACAAACACTGATTGGTTTTCGATTTTGTGCCGGGTCGTCGGGATACGGCAGTGGACAAGACAGGCACAATGTCTACTTTCTTAGGAGTTTCATTCTGGTGGAACGGAGCTAATGGAATCACAGAATTTACAGCTTAGTGTCCAGAAGACAAACCACGTAAATAAATACGTAACACAAAGTCAAGCACTGCTTGCTGCTAAACAGGGTCATGGGGCAGAGCGGTGGTTCTCAACCACGACCGATTGTGCTCCCCCGGAGGGACATTTGGCAATATTTGAAGACGTTTTTAGTTGTCACCACTGAGGAGGCTGGTACTGGCATCTAGTGAGCAGAGGCCAGGGATGCTGCTAATCATCCTCCAGTGCACAAGACAGTCCCCGCCTCCCCAACAAAGAATTATCCAGCCCCAATTGTCAATAGTGCTGATGCTGAGCAACCTTGACATTCACCCCCACACACACAGACGCTTCTTCATCACCACCGCCACCGCCACCGGCCACCACCATCGCCACCACCATTGCCACCACCCCCAACCCTCTCACCCATCGCTGCTTTCTAAATAATTCCAAGCTGAAGAATGTTGGTTCCAAATTCAGAAAATCCATTTTTATTGAAAACCTCTAGATTATGGTGCTGCCTAGGTGCACGTTATGACTGAATAAACAAATTAAGAGGAGACAAAAGCTGGAATTTATAAGATGAAATTGGTTTTGTTAATTTAACTCATTAAAGGTACTCGAAGCAATTTTCTAGGTCTTGAATAATTACATTAAAAAGCTAAAGGCTGCAATTATTTCGGGAAATGAATAAATAAATAGTAGGATCTTAGGATTCTCTGAGGTGTTTTGGTTTGAAATTTGGAATAAAATTTTCCCCACAGAAATCCAAGAAGATGTCAAGATACTCTTATTTATGGGAGCAAAACTATTTTGCTTATTTTATAATAAATACAAGTAAAATTTATTATAAGTAAATTTATTTATTTATAATAAATACAAGTACAACAATCCAACCTTACTTCCACAGCCCCAAAACTGAGGATATCTCTCAAGAGAAGGAAAATACAAAGACAGCCTCAGTAATATGGAAAAATAATAAAATATTGACACAATTAAAAACTGAATTGTTACAAAAATCTAAAGATATGCACTAATGACATTCATGCATAATGACTATATGTAAATGGCCTCTTCGAAAATCATCCCCAAACCCTATTCCTGTGCCCGACTCACTTTACAGGAGCTGGTGACAGGAAGAAATTAAAAACTCCTTATGGGATGAAGAATGAATAAACAGACAAAAGTCCCTGAGTTTACATTTCCACTACTTGGGCAATCACATGGTATAGTGGCAAAGAGTAAAGGCCTTGGAATTGTGTGTCCAGGATCAAATCTTGGCCTGTCTGTGCCTCATGGTCCACCTCTGTCAATGGGGTAAGAAAAGAACCCGCTTCATAATTAAAGAGTCCACTTAAGTAAAGTACTTAGAAAAGTGTTTAGCTTGTACTGGATGCTACGTAATTATGAGGTGCTATAGGATTATTGTTGTTATGAGTCCTCATGTCCCCGAGTGACAGGAACAACATTATGATTACCCTCTGTGCCCTCCATGGTCCAGTCCCTTTTACATCTCCGTCCTCCTGTCACTCTCTCTTCTCTTGCTTCACTCCAGCCCCTCAAGCCTCTCTGCTGCTCGTCAAACACACCAGACATGCCCCTGACTCAGGACCTCTGCCTTAGCCAGTCTCTCTGCCTAGGATGCTCTTCCCGTACTTACCCACTTAGCTAACTCTTTACCTACTTCATGTCTTTGCTCCAATATTCCTTCTCTACACAGTCTACACCAGCCACCTTATTTAATAAAGCTACCTGCCTCCTGCACTCCAACCCATTAGCCTCCCAGTCCTCCTCCTACATCACTGTTCCGTCTTCACCCCTCTGCTGGATCACCCTATAGTGTCCTAGCAGAATCCCTAGCACGCCATCTGATTCTGAAGAATCTCCTCTTTAACCACGGTAAAATAGCTTTCCTGTTTTTTATATGCCCCAAATCTTATCTTTGTCTAAATTGGGGGTCATGAATTAAATGCATTCAGGAACCAGGCAGGTGACAAAAATATGTGAAGGTGTCAGATGAAATGAAAGGGAGTAGTAGGCCTGTACTAAATTAGAGGCTTACCCAGTTTGCTTACAAATGCTGTAGGCATAAACCCAAATGTGTCTCTGCTGGTTTCAGTTCACAGGTTGAAAATGAGCAACGTTGCTTTGGTTGCATCTCAGAGGTCAGTGTCAATCACTCTCTTTTTGGTGTTCCCATAGCCTTTGCGTAGTTAGTGCTTCATCTGTGATCGCCCCGCGTAGGTTAACACACAACCAACTGAGCACAGATCCATATAATACAGTGGTGCCTAAGAGAAGAAGCACCTGCCTTCCTGAAGCTTGAACCTCGTAAGGACACATACCTACACTAAGGTACTCAAGTATGACAGCTGTAGTGATAAAAGCCTGTTGAGAATCAAGTAGAAAAACAAAGAAGAGGAGTGGAAATGGTCCACGAAAAGACCTCAAGGAGGCAGAAACCGTCGCGTCTTTAAGATGAATAGATGACCGCCTGTCAGGTGAAACCATGGGGCGACCATGGGAGACAAGGACATTCCAGTCAGTGCGAACTAAGCCATGAAGGCCTGAACATCCTGGAATTATCAGAGAGATTCAGGAATATCCAAATGGCCAGAACTAAGGACCTACAGGTATGAGGGGGAGGGGACAGAAGGATAAGAGGCAAAGTAAGTGTTTTTATCTGGAAACAAAATGTACCCTGTGGGCGAAAGAAACTCGTGAAGAGTTTTTAAGATGACTAGCAGTGTGACTGGGAAGGCTCGGCGTAAGATGGTTTAAATAGGTGGGCGGGAGATAATGTGCTTTTGGTTTTTTTGGATAGGAAAGGAGGCAGTGAAAGACAGAGAGGGGAGATGACAAGCACATGTAATCTTGAAGACTTGCTAACTGACTGAGTCCAGGAGAGAAGCAGTCTATGCATTGCATTTATCAACAGAGTGGTCAATAGCGACTTTGCTAAGGGCAGTGCCAGCCAGCAGATGAGAAGGATCCTGACTAGTGTGTATGACTGAATGGTGACAAGTGAAGAAGCGAAGACAGCAAGTGCAAGTGATCCTTCTGAGGAACTTGGCCTTGAAAATGAAAGAGAGAAGCAACTGGTGGGAATGAAGGGCTGAAGAAGGAATTTCTCACTATGAAAGGCATTGAGCAGGTCCCTCATCTGAGAAGCAGCCGCCAAGAGGGAGAGAAGGTCTGGACATAGAGACAGAGCACGTCTGGGCTGAGATGGGAGGGCAGGAGGTCAACAGCACAGGTGGAGAATGTTCACACCCGGAAGAGAGGAGACCACTGCTTCCGGGAAAGAGGAGCTGACAGTGTACGTAAAGGTATATTTTAGGTAGCCCAGCAGGAAGAGTGGGGAGGTGCCATCTGACACCATCGATTTTCTCAGACAGGTGAGAGAGCAGGGCCTCCATTCAGAGCAACTTCATAGCCAGAGGGAACACCTTCTTTCACAGAGACGCTTCTAGGCTTTTGTCTCTATGTGTCCTTGTCCCTTCCCAGGCAGTGGGAGGACTTCTGTTGCCAGAGCAACAGAATGCAGCATTTTAGATTAATTCTTAAGGTGTGTTTTATGTATGTACACACACATACACACACGAATGGACTTGAGTGTTCTAACAAGCGTGGCGTGAATATGGGTTGGAGTATCTAAGAGTATTAGAGTAAGTGTTTCTATGACTATGCGTGTGGGCTGGATAAGTTGGTGAGAGTATGTGAGTCATTTTAGTGTGCTGGTGTATAAAGATGGGGAGACAGAAAATGAGTGTGAGTGTCTTCTCGAGGTATGAGCGTGTTTGATGGAAGGTTTGGTGTCAGGGCTGTTTATGTGTGGTGTGTAGGTTTCCATGGAGAAGAGCCCACATGTGCAAGGATTTTTAGTAAATACGAACAGGCATGTGGCTAGGCATGTGTCTGTGTGTGCATCTGTGTGATGGCGGATGTGTGTGAATCTGTACGTATGGGGGGGAGGGTGTGATACTGGGTATATGGGTCTGAATGTGCATGCATGGGTGTGTACCAGGGCACACGGGGTGGCTTTCAAGTTCTTATGCAGACTAATTAAACTTTTTGTATGCTCCCTCGCATTCTGCATCCGCAGAGATTTCAAATTTTATTCTGGCCGTCTTCTTCTATGTCAACAGTCCCTGAGAGCTGATCGTAGGTTTACTTGGTATGACAGGATGTCGTGTGCATAGGGACTTTGTGGAAACTCTGTAGGTGTGTAAATATGAGCGTGAGAAAGAA
Source organism: Pteropus medius (assembly GCF_902729225.1). NCBI lineage: Eukaryota > Metazoa > Chordata > Mammalia > Chiroptera > Pteropodidae > Pteropus > Pteropus medius. The sequence continues at coordinate 3,047,807 of NW_024347791.1, forward strand.
TGAGTGCACACCAGAGGGCATGTGAGAACTGTGGTGTGTGTATATGTTTGAGTCTGCATATAAGTAATATGTGAGAGCTAACACTGCATCTTTCAATAAATATTTATAGAATCGATTCTATGTGTCAAGCTTGGTTCCAGATTCTAGAAAATTATGGTTAACAGAAAAGCCAGTTCCTGCCCTCTCTTAAAGCTTACGTCCTACTGAGGCAGGACGAATCATAAATTGATAAATTAATAAATTGATGTCACATGTCAATGGTGAGAAGTGCTAAGAAGAAAAATAAAGCAGATATATTGGATGGAGAGCAAAGAAAGACACTCTTTTATATAAGATGGTCCAGGAAGGCCTCTCCAGGGAGGTCACACCTGAGCAGAGTCTGGTTTGGGTGGTGGAGCAAACCATGAGGCTGCCGGGAAAAGGGTTCCTGATGAAGGAGGCCACACGGTATGTTTGGGAAGAGCAAGGGGGCCGTTGTGGCCGGAGCCGGGTGGTGACGCAGGAATCAGAGAGGGGAGAAGGAACGGGAACTGGGTCAGGAGCCACAGCGCTTAGCTTCGTGGACCACGGTCAGGCCTCGGATCTTATTCCGAAGGCTCTATGGGAAGTCAGAGGAGCGTTTTGTCAGAAAAGTGCCACAAACCGACCAACATTCGATAGCGATCGTTCTGGTTGCTCGGGTAGAGTTTAGACTCCAAAGAAGCAAGAGTGGAAGCGGGGAGCGTAATCAGATGGAGGGGATGGTGAGAAGTGGGTGGATTATGGACACATTCGGAAGGTGGATGAGACAGGACCTGATACACTGGAATGAAGAGAGAGGGAGAGAAAGAAAGAAGTCAATGGGACTCGAAGGTTTCTGGTTTAATAAGTGGAAAGAAAAGGCACCATGTACGAAGATGGGGAAAATACAGAAAGGGTAGGACTCTGGGATGGAATCCAGACGAAGTTACTGGACGTGCCGAGTGTGAGGTGCCTGCTGGATTTCTGCGTGGAGTGCCAAGTGAGCGTGGCAGTTTGACGAAGAGCTCTGACATGGAACTAGAAATTTCAGCGTGAACAGCCTATGGATGGTATTTAAAGCTTTTAGATGGAACGAACCCATGCAGAGAACACGCAGAACTCAGTCCAGGGCTGAGGAGCTGCCTCCACTCGTGGAGTTCAGGAAGCGACGAAAGATTCCACGAAGGAAACTGAGAAGCGCATCTTGGAAGGCAGCAGGACGACCGTGAGATTCTGCTGTCCTGGGACCCAGGCGAAGGGAATATTTCATCACCTGTGCCAGATCTGCTGATCGACTAGTTACAAGGAGGCCGAGAACTGGCCACGGGAGCTGGCAACGTGGAAGTGTTTGGTAAATGACTTGAACAGCGTCCGCGCATTGGTGGAGGGGGCAGCCTGACTGGAGCAGGTTGAAGGGATGAAGCGTGCTGGCTGGTGGGCTCTGGAACAGACTCCTTTCAACCTATTATGGCAAGAGCCCTAAGGAAGCGACAGCAGGAGAGCTGTCCGTCAGCCGCTCTTACAAAGTGCAAGTCTGATCGTGTTACTCCCTTAAATATCCATCAGTGATGGCCCCTGTCTCTGAGAAGTGCTTAATACGACAAAGAGTACAGTATTACTGTATGATTTGGTCTCAGCCCACCAATGGGATCTCATTCCTTTACCTGCCTGTCGACCCCTCACCCTCAACTGTAACTCCTCCAGGAGCAGAAACTGTGATTCCGTTTTCTCTTCTGTTTCTGTTCATTCACCGGTTCTCGCTTCTTCTCAGTGCCTTGCTTTGTAGGTGATGAATAAATGATTGAATTTTAAAATGCATGACCAGGATCAAAAAAGTAGGGGGGTCTAAAGATGGCCTCGGTGCAGGGGCACCTCACCCCTTTTCACCGGAACTCCAGAGTCCTGCAGTGCATGTGTGGTTTGAATTTGGCTTCTTGGCCCCCCAGCCCGCTTTGAATTACTGATGTTCATTTTTCATTCCTGTTTCCTCACAGCTGTCCTCTCCTGCCTCCCTCACTCCCAGGGGGGCCCAAACAGTTGGGCAGGAAAAGGAGCATTTTGCTGCAAGGCAGACTGGATGAGTGTCCCTTCAGCTCAGGCTGCTCTGTCCTCTCTCCTCCTGTTTCGTGGCTGGAATGCAGAGCAGTGGTGAGCCACCCACCTGGGACCACCCGGTCAAGGGTAACACCCCAGGGAAGCCAGAGGAACAGGCCATGGTCATGGTGGGTGCCCTTTACCCAACGTGTGCTCTGGAAACTGCCCTGTGAAAACTGAGTTTGAAGAAAGGAAACCTTATTCTCCTTCCAGCTCTCTGTATTGTCAGGAGAGGGTTAGCTCTATTCACTATGAAATCTCTGTTTAGTTTGAAGTTTCAAAGAGGTCCCACATGGCATCACTGCCATTTATATCTGTGCACTGGAGAGAGTGTTATACTTCCAGAGGCTCGCCTTTATCTGTAAAATGGGGACGAGTGTCGTATCTTCCTCCTGGTGCGAACAAAGGTTAAAATATGTTAAGTGCTTAGAAGAGTGCCTGGCATGGTAATAAGTGTTATTGCTGTAGTTGTTATGATTATTATTATGTGTTAGGATAATTTTAAGTTTAAATTGCCTCCACATAAGCCTTTTGGACAAATTCTTCAAATAGGAGGTGTACTTCTGAATTTGCAAGAGAGCTACAGGCCACTGACAAGCATTAGGCTATCATTTTGGCTGCATGTAACCTAGACCCAAAAGTGAGACAGAAGTTTATTTGTTCTCATGTAAAGGCTGGAGCTGGAAAAGCTTCCCTACAGAGACAGTGGGAGGCCAGACGCCTTCTCTCTTGTTCCTCTGGCTTTCCTAGGGTGTAGCATGGTCCAAGGTGGCTCCCCTCCCCTCCCCATTTCAGCCAGAGAGAGCAGTGAGAAAAAAGGAGCTGAAGCCCTAAGCTGGAGGTCGAGGCCATCAACTCTGTGTGCCCTCAGATGGCCAAGAAAAAGTCCCGAGGCTGCATCTGGAATGCTCGTTCTCTGTGGCCTGTGCCTGACCTCAAATTCTGATATTCTGGAAGAAAGGCAGAATGCTTATTGGGGATACATGTGGCAAAGTCTAGTTGAGTCTGAAACTCCCAAAAGACAGATTATGTCCTTGTTACCCTCTCAGAGGGGTCGACCGCACGCAGCTTCTTCATTCGAGGGCTTTTGGAGAAGTAGCAGTTTTAGACACCAATGGCCCATTACTGTCTTCTTTGCTGGACACAGAAGTATATTCCTTGAAGAGTACAGTCCTTCATCCGCTACATAACTGTCCACTTGTAATAACTGCTGTGAAAATGAGGGTGTACGAGGTCAGAGGCAAGATGACCTCCAAAACTGAGAATGTCCTTGAGACAGCAGTGCGCCTCTGCCTGCTAACCCCACCTCCGTTTCTTTTATCCTTCCCACCTGTCCTTCGGAGGTGGATTCCGTCTCCCCTGACAGGTTCTGGAGATAGAGTTTTCTTAGAACCGCGGAAGAATCTCTATTAGAGAGATGCAGCTTCTTATCGCAACGCTGTTACGGCTGCCACCCCCCGCCCGCCGCCATTCCCTTCTAATCAGTCTCAGCTCTCCCAGGTCTCCAGCTCATCGCATTTCTCCTAATTTCTTTCTTTCTTTTTTTTCCTCCCTTGTCCACATCTCTCGGGTTTGCTTTGCAGGAATGAAGGGAAGTGAGTTTCTGTCTTAAGACCTGATGTGGCTGTTAGGTTTCTTCTTTCTTTTCAAGGAACCTTAGCTCTTTTCGTCTATCTTCCCCTCTGATGACAACTTCGGATGTCAGGGATAGAAAGTTCTGGGTTCTCACTACTGCGCTAGCGTGTGACCCTGACAAGTCAAGCCGCCGCTCCTCTTGGAAGCCTAGTTTCTTCTGGAAATTCTCTCTTCTGGGGGAAATTAAATCAAGAGATGTAGTTAAGGGACTTGGCACAATTCCTGAAATGGGGAAGCCATGCGGTCACTGTTTTTTCTCTTCTTTGCATTTCTTTGGCTTTCTTCACTTCAATTATAATTCTTCCATTGCTACAGAGGCTTATCTACAAATGGTCGAAGTCCCAGCAACTCACAAACGGGGCCAGGAATAGAGATGAATCCATTTCTCGTTAATATCGAGAAGTTTGAAGCTACGCTGTTGAGTATCTACCATGTAACAGGTCATTTTTATACCATTTTCATGTATATGAACTCACGTTAAATTTTCTCAGAAGTCCTAGGAGACAGGTACCCTTGCCACAGGCTAGAGGTTGCAGACACTGCCCAAAGTCACTCTGATAAAAAAGGCAGAACTTGACTCTGACCCCAGGTTTGTTCTGTGACTAAGGTCGATCCTCTTTCCATAACCTCCTGTTGCCTCTCTCATTTGAGTGGAGCAGGTGAATCGGCTTGGCCCACTCAGGAACATAGATACTATTCCAGGTATTTAAAGCAGAGAAAATTTAATAGAGAGGATCAGTTACACAGGTGACAGAAGAATTGAGGGTTCTGACAGTAAAAGCTGCGAGCAACTCAGAGGTTCGAGCAGAAAGGAGCTGCTGCTATCCTCACAAGGATTTAGGGTCATGGAGAGACGATGGTGCTACCAGGGCCCGGAAGTGGAGACCCTGTGGTGGGAACCACAGAGGGGACTGTCCCGACAGGAGCTGAATCCCAGAAGAGATGGTGCTAGAGCTGGAGAAGCTCCCAGAAACCCAGAGAGAGAGGGAAGGAAATATACCCCGGCCTGTCTTCTCTCCAGCCCCCTGCCAGGGCCTCCCATTGGCTGAAACCAGAGCAAAGGATGCTGGGAATGTAGCCCCTGTGGTGATAAGCCCAGCAGGAGGGGACTTGGGAGTGGACTTCTGAGAACAGGCGAGCGAAAGGTCAGCTAAGGCAGCAGTGACCGAACAGGAAGAGAGCTTAAAAGAGGCCCCGTGAACACGGTGCCCGTGCACTTAGGGAGAGGTGCGAAGAAAAGTCGTTGGACCGAGGAAGGAGAGCTCACTTCCATCTGAGGTGATTCTGAGCCTGAAGAGTTTGATGAACACCTAAGATTAAGCAGTGGTTTGTTTTTCCAGGAAGATGGAGAGGAAGCACACCTCAGGAGAAGGAAACAGCCAAGAGAAGGGGGTGTAATAGGAAACCACCTGTGCTTACAGGTAAACTAGGCACGAGAACTTAAGGACAGGTCTGTTACGCATGCTGATGGCTCGCTCACTGCAGGCGTCTGAGGAAGAGAGAGCAGGTCAGCGCCGGGAAGAAGGCTGCCTTCAGGATGGCTGTCGGAGCTGGTGCAGGCTGGATCCTCTTAAGTTCGTGGTAGCTTGGAATGCGAAGACTTGGGAAATCTTAAGAAGACCAGCCCAGGCCCCAGTACCTCCTGGGGGGCGGGTGCTCTGGTAACCCTGCCCCCCTCTTCCTTCAAAGAACTGGATTATCTGCACTCAGGAGCTCTCCTGTGTGGCCTGGGGTGTTTCAAGTGCATCCAGCAGGGGTCAGGCTACAGACAAGGAGTTTCCCATGTGCCCTTCAAATTCAGTGAGGCGATGTCAGTTCTGTGTTAGAGTTGAAATATATATTTGTCTTGGGCTGACAGCACAAAGGGTGGAGAAAGCCACTGCACCCCTTCATATTCCTTTGCTTTCTGTTTGTCCTTCCAGGTCTGGATCTGCCCCTCTCTGCCCAGCAGGCAGACTGCATCCCTGGGCAACCACCTTCTCTTCTGGCTTCTCTGGGTTCAGCCAATGGGAGGTTCCAGCTGGAGTCTGAGGGTGTAGGAGAGAGATGTGCAGGCATTTGTTCCTTGCTCCCTCCCTACCAGCCTTAGGTGGCTTCCTTATCTGAGGTTACAGGGCAATAGCTTCCCATGGCTGCTAGTCTCTGGCTGCTTCACTATCCCTTACTGGTCCTCTCAACGCTACTCAAACGTCTATAAACCATCTTTTCATTAAACTTGTTCAGCAAACCCTTTGAATGTGCCATTAGTTTTCTGCCAGGACCGTGATGGATCCAGTATCCCAAAGCCACTTGCACAGAATCTCTACCAACAGGAGGTCAGAAAAAACCTAGATGTTGTCAGTGGTAAGAAGGAACCTGGACACCATTAGGTCTAACCTTGGCATTCTGCGGTTGAAGGAACGAAGCCCACATTGTAGCTAAGATGTGGTTAGATGAGAGAAGACTCTTATCCCAGAGTATTTTCTACAACGTTACACCATTTTTTTTGCCTTAAGTAAAAGTAATTTTTTTCTGTATTTAATTACCTCTTGTAAAACTAAAAACAAAAATTGTGTCATCATAGCAGAACTAACTTATATAACATAGACACGTAATAAGCTGCTATGAAGCATAACATGCACTGAAGACAACAGAAATTTACGTTATGCTAAAGTTTTGTGTTTATAGAATCACAAATTCCCTTTCCATATCCCATGCCTGTACAATCAGCCTTTACTGTCAGTGAAATTTAAAAGAGCAACTAGCATTATACATTGTAACCATTTACTGGGGACACAAAATGGCAGGATTTTGATCACATGCTAGTCAGCAATTGGCAGCCCTAGTTCTCGAGAAGGATTTGATAGGTTTTTCTCCCATTTTTGTCAAAATAAACATCTTTGATGGTCTGCCCAGTTCCTAAGAGCTTCCTAAACTGCCCCCTTTTCCCCCCGGGAAGGCCCCCAGGAACTAAGTGTGTAAGGTGGTCCTGTCTCTCCAGGCACAGATGGTCAGACCAGGGGATGGGAGGTACCTGTCTGAAGTCAGCCAACAAGCTTCTCTTCCCCAGGGACTTGGAAATAGGAGAGGGAGACTGCTGAAGAGAGAGAGGCAAAGAGAGAGGCAGAGGATACGAAATTAGATGGCCAGAAAATTCCAGAGCTGTGGGTGGCTAGAATCCACCACATGGACTGGGGCACAGAGACATCGGACCTGCAAAGCCAGAGCAGTAAGTTGGTTTCCGGTACCAACCGTTCCCCCTGAGACCCGACCGTCTTCCTGCCCAGGGATCACGGACCATGTCCTGTATCAGAATACCGATAAGTCGATTCTTGCTATTTAAAACATGCCCTTACTGTCCACACGCCCTGAGGAAATTCTAGTCAACTATGAAGAGAGACAGCTTCCTCAAGAGACAACTCAGAACCTGTCCTGTGGGTCACAGCCAGATTCCCTCGGGTCTGACCTGTGAGAGTTCGTGCAGAAAAACCTCATGCCGCCCAGATAAGAGAAGAGTTAGCTTTTTTTTAAAAAAAAATTATTTTATTTATTTTTTTAACATTTTATGCTAAGGATGCAGACCCAGAGAGGATAAGTAACCATGTATTGAGGACTTACTCTGTGCCAGGTACTCCCCACAGGTTGCATCATTCAATCCTCAGGAGACTTAGGTGGTTAATATCTTTACTTCTCCCTACTCTTTGCTGATGAGAAATTGAGAGTCAAAGAGGTTAAGAAATATGAAGGAAGATAAAATAAGTGTGTCCTAGAGGCAGGACATCACCCACGGGACACTGATTCACAGATAGGCCTTCTGTCTTGAAACAACTGATCAGTCCCTCAGGTTTTAGCCTTACTCACCTCTCTAGGGCCGGCATCAGCCTGACACTCACATCTGCCAGAATTTCTGCCAGATGCAGTCCTTAGCACCCAGCTAGCCCAGCAGTGCCCTAGTTTTACTGTGCTCAGAGACTCCTGGAGGGCTTATTAAAACTTAGGTTATTGGACCCCACTATCGGGGTGTCAGATTCACTAGGTCTAGGGTGGGGACTGAGTTGTGAACTTTTGACAAGTTCTCAGGTGATGATGGATGATGCTGCTGGCTCTGGGGACCACGGTTTAAGAACATGGTTCAACCTTTTCATTTGACAGGTGAAGACATTGAGGCTCAAAAGATATAACTGACCTTCTCAAGGCCACACAGTGAGTAATGGAACTTTACAGCCCAGACCTGCAGTTCCTCGTACCCTATTCTCTATCCCGCTCATGTAACTTTCGAGGGTGACCATGAAGGTAAAGGCAGGTACAGCAGGTAATTTTTCAGTTCTCCTGGGAAAGAACGATTCAGGATGTCACTTAGAGGTAGAGTGAAAGCTAGAAGTTTGGTTCCTGGCTCTTGGGACTATCTATTGCTGTTCCACGATGTTCTCTCTTGGGGCTGAGAACACTGAGTCATGCAAGAGACTCTCATATTTCTCAGTAGTAGGATCATCCCCTTCCCCGAGTCCACGTCCTCATCAAAATTAAGAAGCTCGGCCACTTAGCATGAAGGATCTGGCCTATTTAGTAATCTCTGTGACCTTTTCCACCTGTCTGTGAGAAAGGGGTCGTAACTCTCTCATGGAGTGGCAGTGAGCATAAGCGACACTAGAGAGAGTCTACAGGAGAGCCCCCGGAAGCGAGAAGGTTTTCAAGGACTGTTAGTTCTCCCCTCACCTCTCCTTCAAGAGCAGAATAAAAATAGCTGTAGACAGCTAGAAGAATAATAGATGGGAGTAAGAACAGAGTGTAAGCCCTGAGAGCTCATCGAGCTAAGCATTTTGTAAAGGGAGAGATGGAAGGATGAATAATGAAAGTTGGGTAGAACGGAGAACTTTTCAAGGATGAGGTTGCACAATTCCCTCTGAGGTTTTTTTTTCTTCCTAGAATAGAATGTATTTACGTAGGCAATGGCCCTGCCTGAAGGCTGAACATTAGATCAAGCGAATCCCGGGTATCATTAGACTATATATATATACACATATACACATATCATTAGACTATATATATATACACACACATATATATATACACATAAACATATATACATATATATGTATATATATATACATCTTGTAAACTGAAAAATTGAAGACGATAACTAACATTGTGAGCATCTTTTATGTGTCAAGCACTGTATCTGACTTTTTACTTATTTTATCCTAACGATAGCCCAGTGGGGAGGATATTACTTCTCTGGTTTGCAAATAGAGACGGCAAAGGAGGTCTAGAGAGGTGGAGTAGCTGACCCAGGGGCACAGAAGATAATACGTGGTTGAGGCAGGATGTGAACCAGGTCGATCGAGTTCCACAGCTCCTGCTCAGGTGTTTGCCACTCTCTCACTCTTTGATGAGTATAAAGCTTCTTACTCGTAGTATACAGACACCATCTTCGTGTGTATACAATGATGCCCCGGATATACCAAGGACAACTTACTCATCTGGCACCTAAACAAGGGTGTAATTTGCACAAAAACTTCACATTCAGCAAATGTTAGGATCATTGGGTATCAAAGCCAGGTCTCCTTTAGAGCCCTGAGAACGGGCTATTTTCATTACAGGTGAAATGAAGATGTACCAGGAGCCATAACTTTCACCCATAACCATTACCTGTACTCTGCCATTGCTGTCCATTTGGCTGTGGAGACAGACGGGATCTCAGATCAGCAAATCGACAGTGGCACGTGTGAGCTGAACACTAAGCAGAAAAGTCAATTATAGTGAAACAGCCAACACTTGGGATATCTCCTTCCCTTGGGTTATCAGACCCTAACATAACCAGAGGAAATTGTAGTCTCATTGAAGAGCTGTTACACTGAAAAGGAATAGTTTTGTTAAATTCATTCCATTTAATCCCTGAGGGATAGAAACAGGGCCATGAGATGGAAGTTACTGGAGGTCAGATTTGTCAACACGCAGGAACTTTTTATTCATCAGAAGTGTGCAAAGCTGGAAAGAGTAGCTTTGTAAGGTAAACAGGTCCCTGTCACTGGAAATCTCTAAATACAGCTTGCATGAATGTTTCCAGATGTGGACGATAACACTCAAGCAGGAAATACATTGTTGCAATAATGGAAGTTCTTTCTTTTACAACTGGCACAAGGTTCTGATAGCATTATAGCCAGAAAGCTGAGAATACCCAAATTCTAGCCTCATACCAGTGACCTCCTTCTTGTAATGTTCTTTAGGAAATTACTTGCAAGGAACAATGGCAACTGAGAGACAAATGAATATTTTATGATTGATTGGGCCAGCGTGTTATAAAAGAAAAAAAAAAATCTGCTATCACTAGATTACAAAAGCCTCACTTCTACACCCATTAAAATGTCCATCTTTCTTCAAGCCCCAGTGGATCTTAAAATCACAAGTTTTCTGGCTCGCTGCACTGGGCATGAAAACAAAATGATGACATGCTTGTCAGATAAGCAGGCAAGGAGGAAAGGAAAGGAGTCTACAATAGCTGGATATTATGGGGGCTCCAGTGTGGCTGCCAACCCAGCTGCATGGGAGAAGCACGGATGGAAGATCCCTGTGCATTTATGCCGTGTTCTGATGCATGGTGATACCACGCACTAGGAAATGTGGCATGACGTGTGGTCGGGACTGTGACCTATCGGCTTGGTAACTTCCCCTCCTAACTGAACCTTCTCCCTCTGGCACTTAATGGATACATTTGACTATAGAAAGGCCAATGAATAGAAGCTGCACTTAATGGATACATTTGACTATAGAAGGGCCAATGAATAGAAGCTGCAGTCGGCTGAGTTTTTAAATCAGTTTTAGAAAGGAGTTTCTAATGAAGCTGCTCCAAAATGGTACAGGCTGCCTCTGACGGCACAAGTTTGTTTTGAGCAGAGAAACTTTTTTTTATCCCTGTATCTAGCACAGGGCTTGCTGTGGAGCAAGTGTCTAGAAATTGCTTGTTGAATCTGAGCTGAGTATATTACCACAAAGACCAGAAAACCATTCTGCATTGGTCATTACACTACACAGGCTCTAAATTGCCTATATCTCAAAGTCATTGGCTTGAAATTTGAGGCTTATTTATGTATTTCAAAAGGGATCAGGCATATTGTGAACTCTAGCTGTGGTTACACCATAAAACTAACCTTCCAAAGGCACGGATGTAATTTTTGTTGATGGAGAAAAACTGAGATTATCTGGAATGGCAGAAAAGAGTTTGAACTGGGAGTGAGAGAGACCTGAGTTGCGGTAATAACTGATAAGATAATGGAAAGTGATAGACTGTAATAGAAACTTTCATAGGTTGGTGCCTTAGACCTACTGGGTCTGAAGACCAACTCGGCCACCAAAGTCAAGAAGTAAGCGGTCCAGACAAGAGGCCAGATGTGAAGGGGGCTGAGGATGGGTAGAAGCAAGTACATAGATATTGTTACATTAACACTATAAATGAAGCCTATGGTTATAGTTTGAGAATTCCCAAGTGATACCTTCCTTCTCTTTTATGGCTGAGTGGCCACAGAGGTAGCTTTTTAAAATCATATCTAGATTGCTTTGGGAAGTATGAGTATTTTAACAATATTGTCGTCCAATCCATGAACACAAAATACATTTCCCTTTATTTGTCTCTTAATTTCTTTCATCAATGTTTTGCAGTTTTTGGTATACAAATCTTTCACCTCCTTGGTTAAATTTATTCCTAAGTAATTTATTATTTTCAATGCTAATATAAATGGAATTGTTTTCTTAATTTCCTCTTCAGAGTTTGTTGCCAGTGTACAGAAATGCAGCTAATTTTTGTATATTGATTTTGGATCCTTTACTGAATTCATTCATTAGTTCTATCAGGTGTTTGGTTTGTTTGTTTGTTTGTTTGCTTGTTTTTTGTGGAGTCTGTAGGGTTTGCATCTCATATGCAAACAGAGATACTTTTACTTCTTCCTTTTTGATTTGGATTCCTTTTACTTCTTTTTCTTGCCTAACTGCTCTGGCTTATACTTCCAGTATTATGTTAAATCTTTGTCTTTTTCCCTATCTTAGAAAAAAAGCTTTTAATGTGTCACTATTGAGCATGATGTTAGCTGTGTCCTTGTTATATATGGTCTTTAATATGTTGAGGTACATTCCTTTTATAAGTAGTTTGTTCAGTGTTTTTATCATGAAAGGGTGTTAAATTTTGTCAAATGCTTTTCTCTGCATTTATTGAGATGATCATGTGATTTTTTCCCCCCTTTCATTTACTGATTTGTGTATATCGAACCATCCTTGCATTTTAGGGATAAATCCCACTTGATCATGATGCATAATCCTTTTAATATGCTGTTGAATTTGGTGACCTAGTATTTTCTTGAGGATTTTTGCATCTATGTTCATCAGGGATATTGGCCTATAATTTTCTATTCTGTTGTATCTTTTTCTGGTTTAAGTATCAGGGTAATGCTGGTCTCATAATGAGTTCCAGAAGCATTATTTACAGATATAGAAAAAAATTCTAAAATTCACATAGAACCACAAAAGACGTAGAATAGCCAAACTGATATTGAGAAAGAACAATGCTGGATGCATCATACTTCCTGATTTCAAAATATATTACATAGCTACAGTTATTAAAAGAATATGGTACTTGCATAAACACAGACATATAGATCAATGGAACAGAATAGAGAGCCCAGAAATAAATCCAAGTGTATAAGGTCAACTGATCTTTGACAAAGGTGCCGAGAATACACAATGGGGAAAGGCTAGTCTCTTCAACCATGGTGATGTGAAAATTAAATATTCACATGCAAAACAAGGAGGAAGGAAGGAAGGAAGGAAGGAAGGAAGGAAGGAAGGAAGAAATTAGACTCTACTTTATGCACAAAAATCAATTCAAAGTGAATCAAAGACTTAAATGTAAGACCTGAAACTATAAAGCTCCTAGAAAAAAACATAGGGGAAAACTTCTTGACATTAGTCTTGGCAATGATTTCCAGGCTGTCACACCAAAAGTACATGCAACAGAAGCAAAAATAGGCAAGTGAAACTACTTTAAACTAAAAAGCTTGTACACAGAAAAGGAAATAATCAACAGACTGAAGAGGCAACATATGAAATGAGAGAAAATATTTGCAAACTATACGTTTGATAATGAGCTAATATTCAAAATATGTAAGAAACTCCTACAAATCAATAGACAAAAAATAATATTTAAAAAATGGGCAAAAGACTTGACCAGACATACAAATAAAATGGCCAACAAGTATATGAAAGGTGTTCAACATCATTAATTATCAGGAAATGCAAATCAAAAGTGCAATGAGATATCATCTCACACCTGTTAGTATGACTATTAAAAAAAAAATTCCTCAAAAAAATTAACAAACATAATCCAGCAATCCCACTTCTGAGCATAGAGCCAACATAACTGCAATCAGGACCTTGAAGAGATATTTGCATTCTAACACCCACTGCAGCATTATTCAATGCAGCTGAGATATGGAAATAACCCAAGTGTCCATTGAAAGATGTGGTATATACATGCAACACGGTATTGCTCAGCCTTAAAAAAGAAAGAAATCCTGCCATTTGTGATTACATGTATGAAGTAGGAGGACATTATGCTAAGTGAAATAATCCAGTCACAGAAGGACAAATACTGAATGATTCTACTTATATGATGCATCCAAGATACTCAAACTCATAGATCTAGAGAATATAATCATCATGGCCACAGGTTAGGAGCTGGAAGAAATGGTGACTTATCAGTCAATGGGTGAAAAATTTTAGTTATGCTAGATGAATAAGTTCTAGAGATCTGACGCATGACACAGTTCACAGTTAACAATATGGCGTTATGCATTTCAAAATTTGTTAAGAGGGCAGATTTCATGTTAAGTGCAATTACCACAAAATGAAACAAAACAAAACAAAAACAAAGGGACAAAAAACATTTTGGGAAGTGTCAGATTTCTCTAGTGCCTTGATTGTGATGATGGTCTCTCTGGTGTTTGCATATGTCCAACTCATAAAACTGTACACATTTACTATATTTCAGTTCCTTATACATCAATTATACTTCGATAAAGTATAATTGATAAAGCCATCTGTATGTTTCTTTTTTAAAAAACTTTTCCATATTTTCCATTCTTCCTACACTGAGCATGAGTCTCAAATTTACATCACTAGTCTAAAATTTTTCTTTGAACTTCAGACTCACATATCCGACTGTATCCTTGACATTTGTACTTGGATATTTAATGAGTTGTACTTGGATATTTAATGAGTATCTCAATAAACTTATCATGCCACAAACCTGTATCCTTGACATTTGTACTTGGATATTTAATGAGTATCTCAATAAACTTATCATGCCACAAACCTGCTCCTTCCACAATCATATTCCTCTCAGAAGATAACAACTCTATCTTTCCATGTGGCCGGGCCAAATCCTTGAGGTCATTCTTCACTCGTTTCTTTGTATCACCAGCTCAGGTCCAATCCATAGCAAATCTGTTGCCTCCACCTTCAAAGTCGAGCCTGAATTTGATCATGTGGCCGATTATGTAACTGTTCTACAACTATCCCGAGTTCTTTCCCTGTGATGCTCCTTCCCGTGGGATTTTTCGACTTTGCTTTGCTGAACTCAAGAACAGTGCTGTGATTCGCTTTGGGCAATGTCTCTTTGACAACTGCCACTGTTCCAGATGGAAACTATTCTGCCAGCCTGGGTGGGTCTTCAAGTATAGATGACATGGATCAGAGCCAGAGATATTCCATGAAGCACATGCACTTCAGCATGAAAAAAAACCTTTATTGTCTTATGCCACTGACATATTGGGGATCTTTTGTTATGACATTATACAACCTGTCCTGACCTCTACTGTGACCACCCTCGTCCAAGCCTTCTTCGTCTTTAGAAACCAGCATATCATAGCTTCCTTGTTTCTATTCTTTCCTCCTGCACTTTATTCTTGGCACAGGAGTGGAAGTGATTCTCTAAAAACATAAATTGAGTCATGCCATCCCGTCACTCAAAACCTTCCAGTGGTTTCTCTTCTTACTCAAAATAGAGGACAACATCCTCACGCAATTCTTTATATGGCCTTATGTGACCTTCAGGGCCATTTCTGCCACTTTCATGCCTCTTTCAGACCTCATAACCTATTCCTCTCCCCGACCCAATGAACTTCAGGTACACGAACCTCCCTGCTGTTCCCCAAACATGCTAAGTGTAAGCGTACCCCTTAACATTTGCACTTGCTGTTCCCACTGCCCAGTTCCTCTTCCTTCACATTTCCCCATGGCTTCTCCATCGCTTCCTCTGGTTAGTGCAGCGTTGTTAAGTCCCACTATTTACCTTTAAGTATTCCTTCTCTCGCTACCATTATTAATTTTTCTCCAGAATATATATTATCATCTGACTTACTATACCTTTCTTTCATAGTTACCATCTATCTCCTCCATCTAAAATGTACACTTCATGAGGGCAAGTACTTTTGTTTTATTCCTAGCTATATGCCCCAGCGCCTTGAGTTGTACTCAGCACATGGATAAATATTTGCTCAGTGAATGAACAAGTGAACTTTTTTTTATAACCAGAAAGAGTAAATAAAAACCCAAAAGGGATAGAGAAGAAAGTATTCCTTTGGAAAAGCCACATAGCAGTGGTAGAGATAGATATTCACATGCAAACGTGTCTCAAATATCAGGACCATATTAACGAATGCCACGATTTGAGTGGCATCTCGGATATATAAAGCTTCCCACTGTGCATTCCATTGGCACTCCTTACAGCTGGCACAAATTTACTTATTTCTCACTTAAAAATAAAATTTCTTTAAAAAACTGTCCCCGTTTTGCTGATAACAATTTTTCAAAAAATCAACTAAGAAAAGCCGAAGTGAAAAAAATCCCCATCTTTTATGTTTTTGTAGAACTTTCAAAGATCTTTTACACTCTTTGTCTCTCAGCAACCTTACAGAGGCGCCTTGTTCATTCTCATTTTATAGATGGGGAAACGAAGGCTCATAAAGGTAAAGTGACTTCCTTGCCCAAAGTCCTAATAGAATAGAAGTGGCAATGCCAGAATTCTAACTGGGACTTTGATACTCGGGCCAATAATCTTCCTCTCCAAGTTCCCTCACTCTATTTAAGTTACTGTAGGAAATAAAATTGCATGAATGAGAATCATTTGCAAAAGGTGAAGCATGAGAAATGCTTTGATTATTATTATTTTTATTATGGCTACTATCATACACATGGCTTATTCTGAAAACTGTGACCTCATTAGGAAGTGAAGGGTTTGTACAAAAATATCTCCCCAAGTCTTTTTCAGCCTCAACAGTCAATAATTTATTTTCTTTTAAGATTCTCTACATGGGCTGGGGCAGGTCCTTCCAGAAAGGATCAAAGAGAAGGCCATCATGGAGGAGAGACAAACATGAGAAAGTTCAGACTCTCAAAAAAAAAAAAAAAAGGAATTATTTCAGAGCAGGAGAAGCCAGCCAACAAAAACACCATGCTGGAGGGTTTCAAATGAAAGCAACTTTTCAACCATAGCTTTTGTGGAAACCACTAATGACTCAAAGCACCTGGTGAGGAGTAAACAACAGCTTCAAAGCAGGTTGGGGCTAGAGTAGAATGCAGAAGCTAATCTCAGAGTCAAACAGGACATGGAAGGTTGGTGTTATCGCGCTGGAAGGCAGTAGCGTCACGTACGTTCATGTTTTATTCACTCATTTCGACAGATGCTTATTGAATGCCTACTAAGTGCCAGGAATTGCTCTAGAGATAAGTAGCTTTCCAGCTGTAAAAGAAGAGAAGGAAACTAACGGGAAACAAGTTAGTCAAGATTTGGGGATATCTCAGTGACTTAAATATTCAGCTTCTCTCTCAAATGTTTAAGATTTGGAAGGAGACTCACAGGTGGCTAGATGCCCAGGTACATGGAAAATGATGCATTTGTTGGTAGGGATAGACCCTGAACTCATTTGTTAGGGCTGCTGTAACATAGTACCACTAACTGAGTGGCTTAAACAACAAAATTTTATTGTCTCACTGTTCTGGAGGCTAGATGTCCAAGTTCAATATGTTGGCAGGGTTGGTTCCTTCTGAGACTGTGAGGGAAGAATTTGATCCAGGCCTCTCTCCTTGGCCTATTAGATAGTTGTCTTCTCCCTGTGTTTTTTCACACTGTCTTCCCTCTATGCATCTCTGTGTTCAAACTTCCCGTTTATAAGGACACAAATCATATTGAATTAGAGCCTACACTGATGGACTCATGTTAACTCTGTAGAGACCAGATTGCCAAACAAAGTTGCATTCTGAGGTACTGGGGGTTAGGTCTTCAACATATGAATTTGGGGGTGGTGGTAATTCAACCCCTTCTCAGGCAACCAGCTATGATAGGGTTAGACAATGAGAAAGTTTAGTTCCATTTGACTCAAATTTCGTGAAAACTTAGCAATCCATCAGGCACTAAATATATTCAGAGATAACTGGGACATGGCCCTGCCTAGAGCAATAATTGCGTTCATGCCTTAATCTTGTTTAGTGAGCTCCTCACTAGAGGCCTGGAGGTCTGCTAGGCACTAGGTACACATATGTGAATAAAAAATGACCTTAACTCTTCAAAAAAATATATAGAAACAATCATGATATAATGAGAAAAATGCATCTAAACCCAAGATTGAGACACCAGATGAAAACCCAAGATGAAAACATCTTAGGTGACATCTGAACTTAACCTTGAAGGAATAATGGGAGTTATCCAAATGTGAGGTCTCCATTCCCATCTGTATTAGTCAGGGGTCTCTAGAGAAAGAGAGCCAATGTGCATGTATGTGGGTGGGTGGATGGATGGATGGATGGATGGATGGATAGACTAGACAGATCAAAGCCATCTATCAAGAGACTGAGGCTCACATGATGGTGGAGGCTGGCACGTCCACAATCTGCAGAGTAGGCCAGTAGGCTAGAAGCCCAAGAAGAGTCCAAATGCAGACTGTAGGGAGAATTCCCTCTCCCTGGGGGATTAGCAATCTTTTTACTCTTAAACTGATTGGATGAGACCCACCCATATTATGGAAGGTCACCTGATTTACTCAGACTCTACTGATTCAAATGTTAATCTCATTTAAAAAATACTTTCACAGCAGCATCTAGACTAATGATTGACCAAACATCTGGGCACTGTGGCCTAGCCAAGCTGAGACATAAAATTGACCATCATACCCTCTATCATACCCTGTGAACAAAGGAACCCAGAGTAGAGTAGCTTGCCCTGGTCTTATTCTCAGACAAAACCATGGTAAACAAAAAATGATGCATTTGTTGGTGGGGACATACCCTATATTAGTTTGTTAGGGCTGCTGTAACAAAGCACCATTCCCCTTGGCATCTGGTGGTCCTACAGACTAGCTCACCAATGACCTTGGTGTTGCTGGGAAGTATACTCACATGGCAGTTGGTCATCTAGTATGTGAAGATGTTTAGCACATGTAGGAAATTGATCACACTTACTCAGTGAGAAATAGTTGGCAGACAAGGTCTCAATACCCAGTGTGATGTTCCCCTCCTGAGATTCCCAGATGCTCCAAGATCTGAGAGTCTCTGGATAATGAGACTACCCCAGGGAGACACTGCTTGGGCTACAGTGCAGGGTTGGTTTTCCAATCCAGGACAGCTCCTGGACACCCTATGTGGCCCCACACATTAGACTCATTTCCCTACTGACCCAGCACTTTCTCTATCTCTACCAATATTAAGACCATTCCCAGGGAACAAATCTCATATCTAATTCATTTAATTTCTTCAGCAGCCACCACTACCTGGCATTAAATTGGTGTGTTTTTTTTTTCCTCCTTCACTAGAATATAAGGACCTACAACTGTTTTGTTCACTGTAATTTCCATAGTATCTAGAAGAGTTTCTGGCACATAGTAGGCACTCGATAAATAATTGTGGAAAGAAAGAAGGAAGGAGAAGAGGAAGGGAGGGAGGGAAGATCCTCAGACCCAGCCCCTCTTCTCCTGACTTCACTCCCAGTGTTTTTCTTGGGGTCACATTTCCCTAAGCTTCTTCCTTTCTGATTTCCTGGCTCATCAGCAAATGATCATGGACCTTAGTAACAGTGATCACCAATATTTATCAATTGTTTCCTACGTGCCTCTCACTATTCTAAGGGCTTCATGGTAAATCCTCATAACGGTCCTCTGAGGTCGATACTATCATCATTTCTACAAAGAAATGGAGACACAGAGAGATGATTAAATTTGCAATGGTTGTATAACTAGTATGTGAGGCAAAGATTCAATCTGCGGTTCTGCAGTCTGGATGCAATATCTGTTGTTTCAGCCATTACTTACACACACACACACACACACACACACACACACACACACACACACACACACCCCAACCACTGATTTTCTCTTCCTTTAAAGGGAGCTTTGTAGAAACATGCCTTTGTGCTGAGTTACCCGACTCCACAAAGGTTGACAGAAGGACTTGCTACAGCTCTGAAAACCCACAAAGCGAATTCACAGTGGGTCACTGGGTCACACCTTCTTTTACGTTCACTGGGCAATCTGTATTGCCTCATTTGCCATTACTGGGAACAGCAGTCCACACACATAATTACATTATAAGCTGCACTGATGTCCTGGAAGGATCTTAGGGCTCCCAGCTCTTTTATTCTTTTGTAACTGAGTCACATATTTTGGTCTTATCTCCCAATAACGTTTATTTTTAAAGTATCATCATTCCTACCCTGTGGCCTATATTTGGCAAGCTGAAAATGTACTTAATAAATGATTTTAAAAATATTTGCATATTATTCATAGTGACTAAAACAGGGCTGAGCACATAGCACATATGCCAAATAAAGTAATAATTGTACTGTGACTCATTAGGGTATTTCTATCAATTTAGTCATCAAGCTATTAGAATCGAAGTATTTTTAATCTGAATTGCTGAATTATCTAACCTCATTCACGGGCTATATCCTGCTACTGGAATCATCCAACATTTCTATTCCCTTCAAAAAGCAAACTGAAAATTCTTTAACACAACATTCAAATACTCTCCCAGTCTGGCCCTTTTTACTTTTCCAGCCATGTGTTTTACAAGTTTCACATATTTTCCTAACACAGCATGTATTTTCAAAACTTTTTACTTTTGCTTACAAGATTGCCCCTTTTCAGAAAGGTCATCTCCCATTTTTCTCAATTGAGATGGCACCTATTTTCCTTCAAAACGCAGTTCGAAAATCACTTTCTCCATGTAGTATTTATTGACAACCCTAGAATGTTTCTTCCACTCTGTACTCCCATAGTTCTTGGTACATAAAGTAATGACAGCACATCATGTAATGCATTGTGGTTTGAATCTTTGTATGCTCGCTGTCTAAGGCAGTAGCTGGCACGAGCTATGCATGAAGTCTTCTTTGGATGATTATACTGTTCTCAATCCTTTAAAAAATATATCGAGCTGGTAAAAAATGGCACACAGAAAATCCTAATATTCAGTAATCAGAATCTTCTGGATGCCTTGGATAGGTAGCTATCCAATGCCATGAACTACTGTCTGACAACCAGGCACAAAACATACCAGGCATGTTCACCAGGTTATGAACTCAAGAAAACCTGGAGGAGAAATGCTCTTAACTCCTCAAACTCTTCTGAGTTAGAGTGTAAGACCCCAAATGTGTTTTATTGCCAACCTAAAGAAAGCAATTTAAAAAATGGATTTTTATAGTATCTTTTTAAATAGTTTTCTTGATAATGATAATTCACACTCTTTGCACAAAACTTGAAAAATACAATAATGTATAAAAAAGAAAATGAAAACAAAACATACAAACCCACATTTCCCAAAATAACTGCAATGATGTATTTTTGCTAGTCCTTTTTCCTATTTTCATATTCTATAAAAAATTGGTGACAAAATTCAATGAAAGTGACAGTGAAAGTATTCTCTTCACTTAATAACATGTTTTGAGATTTTTCATGCCATTAAATATTATTTGAAAGCATAATTTTTATGACAATACTATCTGCTCACATTTATTTAGCTGCATTCCCCCCTCTTGTTCATTCAGATTGTTCCTTTGTTATTTTGCTTCTATAAGCAATGCTGTGATTCACATCCTACAACATCGTTTTCTCCATTATAAGCTTGCATGAAGTAGATAATGTTTTAAGGTTATAACTCTCACACCCAGAGATTGAGTGGCTATAAATTTATGGACTATGTTTACTGTCCAGATTAGTCTGGAAGAGCTTGGACCTAGGAATAAGGATGAGCCTGGTCACTGACCATTCCCTGACCTACCTGACAAACCCCTCAGGTGACAGGGTTGGATGAGTGTCTATGTGGGGAGGGAGGAGTCCTTGGTATGAGAGGAGGGGCTCTGGTCCCAGAAGAACATCACATAATATCCTTAAAGAGAAAATGCCATGTGGACACACAGGAGCTTTAACCTTCTTCAGGATGGGTGAGGCCCTAGCAGCAAGGACCACTGACTGTTCGGACTCAGGAGAAAGAAGAAGGCTGGGGCCAAACCGGAATGGTGTTGGACAAGAAACAGGAAAAGCCCTCCAGGCCGCAGAAGTAGCTCTAGACTCCATATCCAAAAAGAATGCCAACTCGAACCCAAGCACGCATGGAGTTCATATCCCAAAGGGCAGATCCAAGGGCAATCTGAGCAATTCAATGCAATAAACGGGGTGCCTCTGGCTTTGAATTCTCCTCTGTGCCTTGGTTCTCTTGCTAGCTCTTTGATTTTGAGCAAATATGTAATGTCCCAACCTCCTTATCTTAAAACAGTAAGTAACAATATCTGCCTTGAGTTATAGCTGTGAAGGTCAACATATAAGCCATAGTGCTTAGTCTGCAAATAGCAAGAAGAAGAGGAAGAGCAGGGAAAAGTAGAAAGGAGACGTGTAGCAGTACATCGGGTTCGCTGGGAAACAAACTCTGAGACAGAGATGTGTTTGCAGGAGGTTTCTTGGGGAGTGATCTCAGGATCAATCTCTCTGAGACGGTGAGGGAAGCAGAAAGAAAACAAAGGGAGAAGATGGACTGCTGTGAAGTGGCAACAGAGCCCTGGGCCAGTCTCCAGGGGACTCTGAAGCTGAGATGGTCCTTCGAAGTTATCTTAAATCACAGTAAAGAAGCCAAGCCCTGCTCCCAAGCAATGACCCGCCACTGGATGCAGGCTGGCCCCACGGAGATGTGACCTTGACTGAGGCAGCTCCCTTTAGCCACCACTCCTAATGTCTGGGAGAAGAGTGTGTTGGTCCAAAGAGGGGATCTAGATGACAATCACAGCATCCTCTGCAAGGAGAAAATCTGTCATTCGCCGAATGCTTCTGCTGTGTTCCAGACACAGCATCACAGTAGAATCAAATACTTTCAGCATTTGCTCTTTTCCAGGCACAGTTCCAAGTTAGATATGAACTCATTTACTCCTTAAAACAGCCTTATTGGAAATTTTATTTATGAGAACACTAAAAATCATTAAAAGACTGACCCAATATCACCCAGCAGTACATGTCAGAGGCAGGATTTGAACCCAGAGTCTGTGCTCTTAACCTCAAGGATAATAAAAGATTCTCCCTACTCTGGAGGAAAATACTTTCATCGAATATGAGACAATTCTTGTCAAAGGCAGTGATTGGTTTTCTACTGCTGCCCTAACAAATGTCCACAGATTTAGCACATTACAAAACACCCACCTATCACCTCATAATTTTGTAGGCCGAAAGTCTGGTGCAGACCAGCTCTGTTAGGTCTTCTGCTTAGAGCCTCAAGCTGAAATCAAAGTGACAGAATGGCTGCCATTCTGGAGGCTCTGGGGTCCACCTACTTCCAAGCTCATTCAGGTTGTTGGTCAAACTCGGTTCCTCACGGCTTTAAGACTGAGGTCTTATTTCGTAGCTGGCTGTCATCTAGACAAGTCTTTGCTCCTAGAGGCTACCCGTGTTCCTCCTCATGCTTTTCAATGGTCCCTCCTCCAGTAACAATAGGTCGAGTCCTTCTCTTGCTCCAGTTGTTCCCTGACTTCTCCTTCGGTCACCCCTTTCTTACTCCGGCCCTTACTCTGCTTTCCAAGGCTCGGGTGACTAGATTGGGCCCACCCAATGATCTGAGATAATCTCCCTATTTTAAAGTCTATAAACTTAATTACAACTGCAAAGTCCCTTTTGTCATGTAAAATAACATATATATTTGCAGGATCTAAGGATGAGGGCCTGGACTTTGGGGGCCCATTCTGTCTTCCACAGACAAGTTAGGGCAACAGGCACTCCGGGCCTGTCATCCAAATGACTGTTCATCATGTCCTGCACCTTCGTATCACGCAGACCTACCCCTTACATGTGCAATTGACACCCAATAATGATGAGGATGGGGTGCCGCAATTCAACTATTGCTATTATTTCGAATTCTTCCTCCTTAATATTTGCTTCTCGCTTCATTCTTAAAGTGGCCTGGACATTGGTCTTCTTGTTTTTATCTCCCCCCTTCTAATTCTGTCCTTATCTTTTGGGCTTAATAACAGAATCAGTCTTCCCTGGTTTTCACCCATGTCGCTTGCTGTAACAAGGCTCCTTCTGTTGTTGGCCAGTCCAGGAAACCTGTCCAGGTGTCTTATCCCTCCTTGTTCTTCTCTCCTAGACCTTCACTACCCAGCCTGTCTCTCTGGCTCCATCTTATCTGCTCTTAACCCCCTCGGAGGGCAGGGATTGTGTCTTATTCATATCTGCAACCGCGGCTTCTAGAAAGGCTGCTGGCATAGAGTCAGCAATCGATACAAGCTCGCAGAACTTCAAAGGGAAGGCAGATGGATGGATGGATGAAGTGAACAAAAGAATTCAATTAGTTATGGGATAAAAAGCATTGCCTCTTCTTAAGTGTGATGATTCATGAGTTAGGCCAGCAGGGTGAAATCCAAATGTATTGTCTTTCATAGTTTACTTATTAGACAAATATTTACTGAGTGCCCACTATAAATTATATTCTATAATAGGTTCTGTTGGTGATGAATAAGACATGCTCCTTGACCTGAGAGAAGTTTACTTTCCATCAGGGAGTGTAGCAATGTACACGTTTGTTTCCATTTCTCTCCCTCATGTCTTCTGACCCAACTCTCTCTCCTCTCTGTTTCCTCCATTCTTATCCCTCCTAAATCACTCCCGACCCCGTGACCTGCACCATCCATTCTGTAAGGAAAGAAATTTCTCATCCTAAGTTAAACTCTGACACTAAGTATTAGGAAGGGTTTGGGAGCTAGTTAAGTGTATTGTGTGTGTGTGTGTGTAGAGAGAGAGAAAAAATAAAATATGTATAAAAAGAAAAAGAGTAAAACATTAAAAAAATAATTTTGTTATTTTAATTGTTTCATGGTCACTGTTGAGGTCATTTGCATCGAACTTCCATTCTTTCTGGCATAGGTAGCCCAATGCTGGTGCTGGTTCCATGATCAGAACCAAACGAGAGAAATGCCATGGCCACGGCCAAACCAGGTGACTGCAAGCTTTGGGGTCAAAGTGCCTGGGATTTTCTTGTTCTCTATTCTTTTTATTGACTTAAAACTCACATGATATGAAATTCTGTTTTAATGTGAACAATTCAGTGACATTTAGTATATTCATAATGTTATACAACCACCACCTCTGTCTAGCTCCAAAACATTTCATCACTCTGAAAGGAAACCCCACATCCATTAACCAATTACGCCTACTAACCCTCCCCAAAGCCCCCGGAAACCACCAATCTGCTTTCTGTCTCTGTGGATCTTCTGGTTCCGGATATTTCATATAAATGGATTCATATAATACGTGATCTTTTGTTTCTGGCTCCTTCTACTTAGCACAATGTGTCTGAGGGTCATTCATACACATTGAATGTATGTATGAATCAGTACTTCATACCTTCTTATAGTTGAATAATACTCACTTGTATATATATGCTATAACTTGTTCATCCATTCATCCACTGATAAATGTTTGGGTTCTTTCCACTTGTGGCTATTGTGAATTATGTTGCTATGAACATGTATGTACATATGTTTGTTTTCATACCTGTTATTAATTCTTGTGGGTATATACCAAGGAGAGAAATTCCTGTGTCAACTTTTTGAAAAACTAACAAACTGTTTTCCACAGCAGCTGTACTATTTTACGTTTACACAAGCAAAGAAAAGCAATGTGGAGGTCCAATTTTCTGCACATCTTCACTAATACTAGTTATTTCCTTTTTGTGTGTGTGTGTGTGTGTGTGTGTGTGTGAGTAATGTAAATGATAGCTATCCTAGTGGGTATAAAGTACTATCTCATTCCTTATCCATCATTTTCCTTACACCCCATTTTACACTTTTTCTCCAGTTGGAAAGGGCTTATTCTTCAAAATTGTTGCCTTTTTTTTTCATGCCAAAATGGGCCTTGCCATCTCTAGAAATCCCATAGTTCTCATACACTCCAGACTAAGTCCTTTTATTTTGCAGGGACACCTTCTGGGTTTTTACGAGGAGTCAGAAGGTCTGAGTTCCAGCCTCTGCTCACATAGCATATTAACTGGATGATTTGGAAGGGGATACTTTACCTGGCAGAGCCTCAGTTTCCTCATTTTTTAATACATGGGTACTAGTCATACTTCACAGGGTAAATGTGGGACTCAGATAGGCTGTGAATTGTAAATGCCTGGTTGTGCTATTGTTCTTATTGGCCAGAATGACTGGATCTATTTTGATTATGTTTCCCTAATATAGTACATGGCTAACAACAGACCTGTGATGAACACATGAATGACTATGATTATTAATGTTTCACTGTAGGAATGACATTGAGATGGAGAAGATATTCTAGTTCTTCTTTAAACAGTGGAGTTTAATAGAGCTAAGAATGTAAAGCTAGAAATGACATAAATCTGGTCCCACAAGAGGATTCCTCCTTCTCCTGTATTGTACAATCCTTACAAAATGAAGTAGCACGCTCAAAGGGAGACCCACTGTCCACTAGTCATATCTTGCTGGCATAGTCCCGGCCACATATTAGTTATTGAGGTGAGAAGGCAGAGATTTTAAGATCTCAGTCCAGGGGCCACGCAGGCCCTGGCTCACGTGGGAAACAGAGGTACGGTTCTTTCCATGAAGGGGGTGCACTCTGTCCCCATCCCCACCTCGGAAGGAGGTTCTGACCCCAACTACTTACATCTGATCCAAACCCCCACCATCCATGATAGTTTAACTCTGGGGTTTCCATTCTCTATTTCATTTTATTTTTTTAATGCTTTGGAACATAGCCACGTTCTTATTATAGAACACATTTTACCTATAATTTCTGGGCAACTGGAGTTTCAGAACATGCTCACATCTTCAAATTGTCCTAGAAGGATCTTCATGGCTCTGTCTACCATTTCATTAACCAGGCTCATCTGGTTCACACCACACTCCCTCCATTTATAAGCAAATAAATAATAACCAGAGAGCAACTGAGATAGGGCTTGCTATGTTTGGTCTCTATAACAACCTATTTGGTAGATGGTATCATTATCCCTGTCTTACAGAAGAGGCACTCATTCGATACGCTCAGGATGCCCATGTGAAATTGAATTCTTGTTTTGCTCTGACTCTCGCTACCATTAAATCGGACACTGTATACATTCTATGGGCATGAGGAAGACAACACACGCATGCACACAGGCACACACAGACACATGTATACAAATACACACAACGTTGATACATTATTTGGTCCATACCGCTAATCCAGTGT
Organism: Pteropus medius; assembly: GCF_902729225.1. Lineage (NCBI taxonomy): Eukaryota > Metazoa > Chordata > Mammalia > Chiroptera > Pteropodidae > Pteropus > Pteropus medius. Next base: position 3,074,272 of record NW_024347791.1, read on the forward strand.
TGAAAGGATCTCTGCTTAGAGCTTGTCAACATCATCATTTGCTCTTCAGCTATTTAAACAGCAGCAGAATTGTTCACTGGTCTTTCCCACTAGGGTTGATGGGCTAAATCAAGGTCTTTTTCAGTGGGCCCAGGGTATTAACAGACTACAATAATGGGTGCCCTTTGCCCCTTCCCACCCGTTTTTCCAGAAGCCAAGGGATGTAGAGACAGGGAGCACTGGATCCGACAGTAATGGCCTGTCTGTCATTGAGTTCTCAGTTTGTTTTAAGTACTCGGGTTAGATTGCCTGTGAAAATGGTTTGATTTTATGTTCTTTGCGAAGCTGTGTCAAGCCCCATTTGAAATAACAAGGGCCTTCCTTTCTCTTGCTTCTGCTCAAAGTGGGGATGAGTGTAGTGGGGAGGAGACGGGAGAGTTAGCTTCCAAGGGAACTTGCAGGGGAAGGATCGTAAGCCATCGTGTGCAGAAGGGAATGAGCAGATGGGGGAAGCAGTGTTATGAAACTGCCTTCAGGCAACCTGCAACCTTGGCAGATGACAGGTGGAATATTCATCTGGCACCTCCCAAACTTCTCCTCCAATCAGCAGCTGTTGTTTGAAGCCTCGTCAGGCAGGCATTTGATGAGAATGGGTCCATTTCCATGTACGATGATATTGCCCTCATAAGGAAACAGTAGGAGAGGTCAGAGGTCAGACATACTAACCAGGGCACATAGAACCCACTGGAGAAGTTCATACTGCCTTGTCCTGGCTGTTTCTTACAGGCAGAGCTCAGAGCCGTGATGTCCAGTTGAGTAGACACTATCCACATGTAGCTACTGAGCACTTGAAATGTAGCTGAACTGAGGTGTGCTTGATGTAAATATAAAATACACACCAGATTTCAAGGGCTTAATGTGATAAGAATGTAAAATATCTTGTTAATGATATTTGATGTTGATTCCATGTTGAAATAATAATATTTTGGCTATACTGGGTTATGTAACATATATTATTAAAATGAATTTCACCTGTTTGTGTTTTACTTGTGTAGCTACTAGAAAATGTGAAATTACATGTATGGGTCACATTATATTTCTATTGGACAGTGATGGTCTAACGACTTTCCAAAATCCAGTATCTTTTCTTAGGCTGCAGCACAGACACAACTGGCTGCAGATTATGCATTTCACTGACTAAAACCTCCACCCTTGTCTCACCCCCTGGAGGAAGCATATCAGAAGGTAAGAGAGCGAGAGGCATATTATCATAGGAATTACGGTGAAACAATCTAATGCTTCAGAAAAGTGAATCATTCGACACTATGTATTTTTGTGGTTCAATTAAGAGCAAATTCTTAAAGTGATGCAGGTATTAGTGAGGCCTCTCCCTAGCCATTGAGATTTAAATGAATGTTGCCTTGATGACTTCCTGTCTCGTGGTCCATGGAAGTCCCTGATCGCTGCTGTGTAGGTGGTACAGGTAGGAGCTTTGTGCTTCAGGCCCCTTGTGCCTCTGGGGTCCTGGTTTCCTCATCATCTCACCATGCACCCGCACAGGGACTGGCCCCATCTGGGGTCTCCTCCACAATGACCCACAATGAACCCACACACCAGGCATTCATGACGTTAGGAGAGCAGAAAGGCTTCCTCGGGAGAAGTCGCATCAAGCTGTGCAGAGCCTTCCAGCACTTGGCTGGTGTTTTGGTCAGTATTTACTGGGCTACTCTGTAATAACCCAAGGTCTCAGAAGCCTATAAGAACAAAGGCTTATTTCTCACTAGTGATGCAAGGCTCTGGTACAGGCTCTAGGTAGGCTGGGGCTCTGCTCCACAGGCCTCTTTCATTCTAGGACCCTAAGTGGGGCAAGGCATTTATATTATCCTTATGCAGGGAAAGGAGAAATGGTTGGATGACATCAAGGCTTTCTGCTCGAGTGTGGCACGTTAATCTCTTCTGCTTACAATCGACGAAGCTGACGTCACCAGGGTAGAGAAATGACCTTCTCTACAGGGAGGTACTGGGAGCCACATAGCACAGACTAGAGTCACTTTTGCTTACAGTCCAGTAGCCAGAAGTCACTGATGGCTCCAGTGCCACTGCAGTGGAGGGTATGAAACACAGGGAAGTGCGTGTCGATGGATGAGAACTGTCTCTGCCGTAGTCTCCACCCTGTTCTCTCTGTGGTGGTTCCCTTAGCTGCACCCTTTTGACAAAGACTGATTCAGGTGGTCATTCCAGGACATGAGCAGAGCCCTCCAATGGTACACCGGTGGCTGACATTTTTGGCCTTTGGCTCAAAAATGACACCCACAAACCTTAAGAATTGCTTAGGAAGTAGGTTGGATTCCCGGGATTTCTACCACATGTTCTTCACCCTCAAGGTTGTTTGCCATGCCTCATAAATGTGTCCCAGCAGCAGCTGGCACTGTTGCCTTAGAGATTATCCAGCTTCACCTCTCGCCCAATGAAGAAGCCACAATGGTTGGTTGATGGGGTCAGGTTGTACACATACAGAGGTGGCCACAGGAAGACTAGCTAGTGAGAGGGCCTGGAGCGTAATACCTGCTCTGGTACTTACCCCCTGAAAAATCCAGGGGAAGTCCCTCCCCACCGCTAGGCCTCAGTTTCCTCCTCTGTAATATAGAGACAGTACTCTTTGCCAGGCCTGCCTCATCAGGGAGTTGCAAGGAATGTACGAGCTATTAAACCCCTACGAGTATAAGGTCATAGCACAGGATAGGCTGGAGTGAGAAGGGCTATACTTCTGTGCTATGACAAGAGGTCTCAAGTACCTAGAAAATACCCAGCCATGTATTAGACTGTGATGAGATACTGATTTGCAAGGTACCCACCCTGCACTTGTGAAGTCTGAGAACTAACAGGGAGACGGCAGACCATTGTAACCAAATGACCACTAGGTATGGCCAAGCTACAGAGGGAAAGCATTTTGTGAACATCAGTTTCAGGGCTATTAAGTTAGAAGAATCATAGTCGACAGAGACTCGATTCTTAGAGATGAGGAAATGAGGAGGGGGAGAAGGGAGAGGAGGAAGAATACCCCAGAGCTCACTATTGGTAGTGTATAAACCACCTCTTAAACTCTGTGACTCTCCAAAATATGTTGGGCATAAACCGGCCTATTGTGAATGCTCTAATTAGTCAGGATATTTAACGCCAGCTGCTGAAACGACAAACCCCCAAATAGATCTCAATGGTTCAACACAACAGAAGCCTAGTTCCCATTTTTCCACGGTCCCATAAATGTCACATGGATTAAGTGGGGAGCACTTGACCAACTATTTACTGGAGAATCCAGCTCCCTTGCTCTACCATCTCAGAATTCGTTACTTTCAGCCACGTGGACATGGGAGAGAGAGAGTATTGATAATATCTAAAGAAAAGGACCATCTCTCCCTTTCTTCCTCCCTCCTTCCTTTCCCACTTCCATCCTCCCTCCCACCACCCCTTGTTTCTAGCACATATTTACTAAGTGTCCCGGCAGAAATAATGGTATGCTGGTGAATGATGAGAAGGAAGGAGAATAACCTCGGTGAGAGCCGACAGTGAGCCCAGTCCAGCACTGGTGTCTTCTTGGGGTGCTGGTACTGAAGTGAGAGGTGGCAAAAACCCAGCATGTTTCCATCCCACCTCCACAGATGGCCAGTAGGAAGGGTAGTGGAAGAAACCCCAGGTTTCGGTTGAATTTATAGATCGGGCCACACGACGATAGAAAGGAAATGAACACTTTAGACGAGAAGCTGTTGTGAGTCAAAGAAAAAATAAAGCACTCGCTGATGGAGCTGATGAGGCCAGAACCGGGCCTCCTGGCACACCGTGGAGGTCCTCGGCAGCCTCCCCCTGCCAATATCCTTCCTGTGACCTCTCTCCCCAGTTGGAGAGAGTAGCCACGGCATTTTTTTTTTCACATCTGCTGCCTTCAATGTCACCTTCCCAGTGGTTAACACTGAGTTCCCCACATGGCAATCTCACTTGGGCAACCCCGAATGTGGCTGTTTATTATATGCGCATACGAACGGCTTTATGAGCCCTTAATTGCTGCAATAAAGGCTTGAAATGTATGACATTCCAACACCAAGCACAGTCAGAGCTACAGGAAATTGTGTGGGCAGAACTGGGAAAAACACGAGAGAGCAGAGAGGTCACGATCCCCAGGGAGGCGCTTGCTGCCTTTGCCATCGACGCTGGTGCCCTTGTTCTTCCTTCCCTTTCTTTCTATCATGGCTTCCCTTTCTTTGCTTTTGCTCATTTCCCCCATTGCTGGAGGAGCAATGCTAATACCGACCGAATAGCTACCATGTGCTAGGTACACGTTTATGGTCATCACAACATTCCTGTGAGGTAGGTACTGTTGTCCCCATTTGAATGACGAGGACACTAAGGCTCAGAAGGCTGGAGGCATTTGCCTGAGGTCACGCAGCCAGTAAGCCACAAAAGTGGGACTCAAAGTCCAGGCAGTCTGGAGCCAGTACCGGTGTTAACTCTCACACTTAATTCTATCATTCTATTTCCCATTTTGCTAAAGCCATCTCTGACTGCTAATTTTAATACCCTCACCCCAACTTAGTCCAAGAAGCTCTGAGCTTCATGCTTCACGGGAAGGAAAAGTATCGGATCAGGAAGGTGGCAGCTTTGTTTCACCTTCTGTAATAGATGTATTGTCTTGCCCCTACCCCTTTTTTTGATTAGTTGACTGCCAACCTCCACAGTCAGGATTTTATCCACTGTGCAGAATAATCTATGAGATGCATGAGCAGAAGCAGGGGGCTCCCGCATCTTGGATGCATACCTCCACCTAACTGGCTTGCTCACTCTCTGTCCTGCAAGTTGCGTTCTTGCTGGTTCAACCCTTCATCTTTTGTCCCAAAGCCTGGATTCTCAGTGCCACTTCCTCTAGTATATCCTCATCTACTTCATCTCTAAGACTCAATTTAAGTGCCACCTTCTGCCTGAAGTCTTCCCTGATCCTGCTTTGCCAGACATGACATCTCTCCCTATACCCATTTTTTTGTTGCCCAATTCACCCTTTGCGACCTTATATTATAATGATGATGCATGCTTCCCATCTCTCCTAGAAGGTGTTGAAGGAGAAAGCATCAGCGTGGTATTTATACAGACTTTGGAGGCAGAGAGACCTGGGTTCATATGCTGGCTCTGCCACTTACTAGCTCTATGACCTTAGGCAAGCTATGTCAACTCTTCGAATCTCAGCTTCTCTATCTCTAAGATGGAGGTACCAACACCTACATCATAGATATTATGGATGCTAAAAAAAAGATAAAGGATAGAAAAACTTTAGCACAGTATCTGGCACGCAAGAGGCAGCTAAAGAGCAGGTATTATTATCTCTGTTATTAAAAAAAAAACCATGAATTTGAATCCCGGCTCTACATCTCACTAACTATTTTACTGTAGATATCTCCTTAAGCTTCAGGTGCTTTATCTTCAGAATGGAGATAATAATACTTCCCGGATAGGGTTTGGAATTAAAAGATATTATATGTAAAATACATAGCACTGTAAAATAGGATATAAAGTAGGTATTCGTTAAATGTTTATTGAATCAATTAATAAATTAACATATGGGTGTAATAGTGGTCAGGGCCAGGGATACACGACAGATGGAATCGGAGTTAATATTGGCTTATTCAAAGACTACATGACCACTTAAAATTAAAGAATAATGATAAGAGCCATTTAGTGAGTTCCTCCTATATGCAAGTACTTTAAATAGTATCTGATAACCTTATGAGACTACAATTATTACCCTCAACAAAGCTCTGCCTGATTCAGAATTCAAGCTCCTAACCACTACATGATATTGCCACTCATCAGATAGGGGAATTCAGATCTTTTTGAGAGTCAAAACACTGTTAGTCCAAGTAATAGAAAGGCAGCTCAAAATATCCTATGGCAAAGGAGAACTTGTGGTTCCCATAGCTGGAAAGAATATAGGATCTCTGAGGACTGAAAGAACTCCTAGAACCCTATGTTTTCCAGGAGCCCCAACTCTAGCCACCCAATTTCCACCTGTTAAAATGTGCATATTAAGTGCCATACTGGTGCCATTTCTCTTTACGATTCTCCTTTTCTTCTCATGAAACACTAATTGCTCCAGTCTCAGATTCCTGTGAATATTTTGTTCATATGAAAGTATTTGCCACATTTTGCCTTATAGTGAGGTGGTACTTATCTTGGTATTCACATATAGACCCATTCGGCATCTTCAACATATTGGGTGCTTAAAAATATTTTTAAATAGACTGATGTGTGAATTAAGAGATATATTGATAGGTGCATGGATAAAAGGGTAGAAGTAAGGGAAAAAGATAGATGAATGAACAGGTTGACAAATGGGAGAATAAACAGGTGGGTGGGGAAAACGGATGGTTGGAAAATATATTGATAGAATTGTGGTTAGATGAATAGATGAAGGTTGGATAGATGCAAATAAAGGGTGGAAGGGACTAATTGCATGGGTGATAGATTGATGGTTGGATGGTTTACTAATCTGATGGATACACATGAGAATGGACAGATGGGTGATGAAATGGGTAGGTGAAGGACTCAACCTTTGCTTTTAAAGGATACGTTTCCTTTCAGGTATGTATAGAATTTTAGTTCCCTCTGGTATAAATAAACAGGCAACTAGAACAATTTTCCTTAGTTTTATTTCTTCCATGGTAATTCTCTTAGAAGATATTGGGACAAAGTTGATACCTTCTTTAGATGGAATCTGAGAAATGCAAGTAAAATGTTTACCTGTTGTGGTATTTGCATTCCACATTATAATGAGTCTGAGTATCTCACTGAAGAGGAAAAGGAAAAGCAGGTGGTATATAAATAGGTGCCAGTCCATTAATCTTGACTCGCCTGCCTCTTGGATTCTGAGAGTAATGCCACCCACATTGACTAGGGAGGGAAGAAAGAGGTTGGAGGTGAATGGAGCAGGAAGACAGACTAGTTAATCACTTATTATCACTCATGGGACAAAACGACACTCCCAAGAAACAAACTCTGCCTGCTCCTTTTAACCCGCTTCCTGCTGCTCTCCAGCCACCAGGCTCAGTGGCTTTCTCTGCTTCAGAATGGACAGGAACGAAGCTGTATTCTAGAGCTAAGTCACAAAGAAAAGTCATATACACTTTTAGAATTAAATGTAACGTGCATTTTCGTCTGGCTAAATTGAAACAGAGTAGAACCACTGCTACTGTGGTAGTAGAGGTAATATGGCTCAGAAGCCATACAATAGAATGGTTAAGGGTCTTTAGAGGCAGGCAAATTTGGGTTCATGTCTAAATTCTTTCTCTCACTGAGTGAGGAACTTCTGTTTCTGGCAACATGGTAAATCAGGTGCCTCCTCCTCGCACCTGCCAATCCTCCTGCTGAAAACAACTGCCAATGCTAAATAAAATAACAACAAAAAATCTTTTTGAGTGCTTCTATGAGCCTGCAAGAAGTTAAGTGATATCATGACTGAGACCTAGAGATGTAAGCATAGCACTGAAGCAGCCTTAAGTCTGGAGGGCATTTTCTGACCTTTGTGAAACTTAAGTTTAAGTTTTTGCAGCCTTACAGGACTTAGAGGCAGAAGACAAAATCGAGTCCACCCATGTGGATGGCTAGCATAGCATCTTTCCAATAAAGCCAGAATCTAGTGTACAGGGAGAATTAGAAATATACATCCTGGAGCACTGCAAATAAATTTGCAACAATAAAAGTTAGCCTAAGGAACCTTGGCAATTAATGGAGAGGAAAAATGTTCCACAAGAAGTTACAAATACAAACCAGCCGTTATACAGGTTGCAGTCAAAACTCACTTTATCTGTTAAATGTCTAGCTAAGGAATTTAATTTAAAATGGTCCCAGTCTGGTAGACACTGTCCCCAGGCAGTTGGGATAAATTATAGGTAAATTTTTTCTCTGGAATAACCCATCTCAAATTATTTCAAAAGGAAAAGTTTCAAGGAAAATATGCATATCTCAGTAAAATATAACATTAACTTTATATAGCTTTTTGTAGGCTAGCTCTCTCCCTTAGCCCTATAGTTTTTGTCTTTCAAGATGGCAAACTCTCATTTAAGTCCTAAATAATATAGCTTTCTTTGAAAGAAGAAAATAGAATGGAAGATAATAATAAAAATGAGAATGAAATTAAAGAGAAGATGCCAACGTCAGAACGAAATACAATTTGCATGACTGTTACTGTATTTCTGGGCATAGAGACTGTAATCAATTTCAACTAATATAAAGAATGCTGAAAAGAATACCTTTACACTCAAATATTGACTATATTCTCTTTATTTACTTGGAATAATTTCCAATAAGTATAATTACCGAATTGAAGTGAATGAATATTTTTAAGTCTCTTAATTTCCAAAGGGATAATTTACACAAAAGAGCCTTATGAACCACAGTGATGCTCAGTAAAGGCCAGCCAAACTGAAATAAAGTAGAATGCCTTTAATATATAAGGAACTTAATATTATATAAGGAACTTTTATAAGACGGTAGGGAGAGATGATGAGTAAGAAAGGCACTGAATTTTAGTTGATTAATTCACTAAATATCTCTTAAGCTCATGCTGTTTGTCAATAAAATCCTAGGTGCTAGGGATATGACAATTAGAAGTCACAATCTTTGCCCTCCAGAAACTATAGGGATGGATAAATGCTTATATATCCATGCTTGGAACTGTGCCAGTACATAGGAGATGCTCAATAAATATCTGTTGAATTAAATAAATAGGTAGTTAGAGTGCAAGGACACTATGATAAGGCTGTAGGAGGGGTTCTTCAGTCGAGCCTTAGCAGAGACAGGATGAGGTTTGCTAGAGAACACAGTTAACCGGCTTCATGGTGAAAAGGTAGCGCCCCGGAACAAGATGTGAAAGGTGAAATTCTGCCCCCTACTGGGAGCCCTCTTGCAGAGACTTGAGAAGGGAGTGCCAGCGGGCTTGGGGAGGCGGTGGAGAATGGACGCACATGGCACCTTGATTTTGAGGCTTACTGGAAAAGCCCAGGATGCAAGCCGATGTTCTGAGTTGCTAAACACCTCTCGTCGCGGGAACTTGGAACTTGCTGCTTTCCACATCTGGACCACTTTTCTCCATGACAGCCTTATGGCTCACTCCCTCAGTGCATGTGGATCAAATGTCACTTCCTCAGAGAGAATTTTCATCACCTTCTTGGTACTCTGGGTATGCCCCTCTTATCCAGCCTTACTCATCTCCATTTTATCAGCGGTTGACTGCTATTCTTATCTGTTAATTGTCAACGCCCCCCCGCCTCCCGCCACACTAAAAGGTGAAAGAGAAGGGTCTTTGTCTCTTTTGGTCATGACTGGAACCCCAGTGTTCAGAACAGGTATGCGGTATGTGGCAGAAGCTCTGCATCACACCTGCAGTTAACAATATTTATGTTAAGTGTCACTATCACAAAGAAAGGGGAAGGTGCTCAAGGAATTTTTGGAGGTAACGAATGTCCCCATTTCCTTGATTGTGGTGACCGTTTCGTGGGTGTCTGCATATGTCTAAACTCATCAAATTGCATAACATTAAGTGTGTGCGATGTTTTGTATATCAGTTATACCTCTATAAAGCTGTTAAAAATTCAATAAATACTTGTTGAGTGAATAAATGGATAAATAAATAAAGGTTATTTTGCCTGAAACACCATTTTCTTTAGCTAGTTAGTTCTTAACAATAATTGCCATTCGCTGAATGCTTACTATTTTCAGGCTGTTTGTTGACTTTTCTTTGTACATTATTTCATTTAATCACCCAAGAAACTTATGCAATGAGCCCTTCTTATCTCTCGTTTTATAGACACAGGCATTTTACAAGACAGAGAGGCTATGGAATGTTCTCGGCATAGTGGCTTTTACTTGTTGTTGTTGTTACTTTATTTAACATCAGGAGGCTCTGTGTGTCATCTTAATTATGTCATGGAACAGCTAACACAGCAGGGTGAGGTCATGGAGGAAACGTGAGATTTGGAGTCAGGTCACCTGAATTCTAGCTTAAGCTCTGCTTCTGTCAAATGACGGGACTTTGATGGGGCCTCACTTTCTCCATCCGTAAAATGGAAGCTCCTCCTCCTTCTCTCCCCTGCTTCACAGGGTCACTGTGAGCATAATGCAAATTAACAAATGTCAAGGCTCTTAGCAAGCTATAATTGCTATACAAATATGGCTTGACTTTTACAGTTATACCCTCAGGGGAACAAAGCCGGAAAGACCTGAAGTTTCTAAGCTTCCAAGTTTATCTTTCTCTGCATATTTAATTTGCCTGGCTTCAGTGCACAGGATCATTACTATTAATGTTCAGGCTTCATAAATTATGCACCTGAAACAAGAAATTTTTTTCCACCTTTCCCATCTTCTACTTCATCTCAGAAGTCCAGTGAGCTTCGTATCCTTGGGATGCTAGAACATGGGGCCATCCCAACACCAGCCATCACTCACTGACAGCAGAAAGCCCAGGCTTATGCTTATGCCAGCAGGCACTTAAATTTCCAAACGTTGATCTCAGAATTCATAAAACTCTCATTGTGACATTTACTGACTATTGACTCAGTACCTAAGATTGGAAACAGCTGTAGTAAAAGTCCAGCTATACACTCAGTCAATGGCTTATCCACAAGGTATTGACCTTGAAGAGGCAGGTTGAAGATGTAACTTGAAGGCACAGAAGGAAGAGCGTACACACACACACACACACACACACACACACACACACACACACATTAAATAATTCTGTTACTATAACATTTCCACGACAATCAACAGAGTGCCAAGAAAGGTAGAGGGAAGATGCCTGTGGTAGGCAGAATAACGCCCCCACCCCAAGGATATCCACACCCTAATACCTGTGAATGTTACTATATACAGCAAAGAATTAAGGTTACAAATAGAATTAAGGTTGCTGATCAGCTAACTTTAAGATGGGTCAATTATCCTGGATTTTTCAGGTGGACCTCATGTAATCACAGAGAGGCAGAAAAAAGGACACTGAGCAATGCAATGTGAGAAAAACAACTTGCCATTGTCGGCTTTGAAGATGGAAGCAGGGCAAGAGCCAAAGGATGTGGGCAGCCTTTAGAAGCTGGAAAAGGCAAGTAGGTCATCTTTCTCCTAGAGCCTCCAGAAACAAATTCAGCCCTGCCCACACCTTGATTTTTAGTCCGGTGAGACTCATCGGAACTGTAATACAATAAATCTGTGCTGTTTTAAACCACTAAGTTTGTGGTTATTTGTTACAAAAACAGTAGAAAAATGATACATTGCCAACACTCTAATATCGCCTGGAAGTTTCTGATCAGAGATTCTGGCCCATTGCCCTGAAAGCTAGAATATTGAGATGCTAAGTTAATCCAGAGGTTACAAGGTCAAAGGCAGTTATCCCCTCACAAAAACCCGTGGGACTGGAAGATCTGCTTCCGCTGTGAATCTCTACTTACTCACCTCTGAGAGGGCTGGGAACTGGTCTCTAGGATTCTCCTAGATCAATAACCAAAGTCTCTAGGATGCTTTGCTCTGTGGCTGGTGACAACTTTCCTGATAGAAATGGACTCACTCGTGTGGCTGTAGAAGACGGGTACAAATGCCAACGTCCTTTTTAGGCACAATTCCCAAACACTTGAGATATTTCATTATGTTGCAGTATTAGGTATTCACTTGCTACATAAAAATTGCCCCCGATTTTGCAGTTTAGGACAAGAAACGTTTGTTAACCTGCAGTTCCTGTGGGTGAGCAATCTGGGCACACTGTAGCTGGGTGCCACTGCCTCAAGGCTTCTCACAAGGCTGTGGCCAAGGTGTCAGCTGGGACCACAGTCAAAACTTGACCGGGGAAAGATCTGTTTTCACGCTCACTCTGTGGCTGGTGGTGGACTTCGGGTCCTCAGTGGCTACTGGCTGGAGACATAAGTTCTGTGCCATGTGGTCTTTTCATAGCACAGCTCACAAAAAGGCTGCTGGCTTCCCTCAGAATGAGCAAGCCACAGTCTGTGCGGGCTCTAATATCTGAATGACTCTGACCCTATTTCTGGATTCTGTTCATTAGAAGAGAATTAATAAGTCCAGCTCATACTCGGGGGTGGGGGCGGCTGACACAGGACATGAATACCAAGAGGTGTGGCTCATTGTGGGCCATCTTAGAGGCCACATATCTCAGACGCCTTCTGTGACATGTAGATTAAAGAATTGGTGACGTTCACCAGTTATTACAAAGGATAATGAGTTTGAGTCCCAAATGACGGGGAGGGGAGGGGGAAATCGTATTTTACCATGGCTGGTATGGCCAAAAGCTGGGAGGTTGATCTGATGAGGCTAAAGTCATGTCTTCAAACCTCTTGTGGGCCTGCGGCCTTCGGCGTGGCCTGGGACCTCTGAGGGTGACGGATGGGAGCATTCTGGATGGACTCTTAGTGCGAGCGGCCATCATTTCACACTCAGATGACTGCGATAGCTCCTTAATGGCCTGTTGCCTTTTAATTTTTCTCCTTTTCAACTCATTTTCTACAAAGTAGCAAGAATATCTTTAAAATAAATTATGCTATTCCTCTGCTTAAGATGTTTCATTGGTTCTCATGTACTTTGGATAAAGCCAGAAATTCTTATCAGCCTGTAAGACCAGCATGACCTGCCAGCTGCAGATCTTTCCAGCCTTCTTTCACTTCCATTCCCTCTTCCTCACTGCTCCCGAACTTCCATACCCTTGAACCTCGTGTTTCTCACTCCAGGACCTTTACACGTGCTGTTGCTTCTGCCTCATACACGCTCCTTTGAACTTTACTTGCCTAATTTCTACTGAGTTTAAATGCCATAGCTTCAAGTGATATAATTTGTTATTAAACATGTTGTTTTCTAATTTAAGGTCTCTCTCTCTCCTTCATCTAACTCCAAGTTTTAGAGGAGAAGAACCATGTCTCATATGCTCACCACTATACATCGGCATTGTTAAAAAGCGCCTAGCACATAAGAGCTCAATAAATAGTTATTGAGCGAATGAAGAAAACTCAAGAACAGACAGACCCTAACTTGGACCAGCCATGTCTCCCTCCTATAGTTTTAGGAGAACTGATACATAAACCAAGAAGAACGAGGCTGGGAACTTTAGAGTTGAATGCTAATAAGCAACACTCAGTCACCCGTGCGTTCTAAATATAGCCTTGAATCAATCAGGCTCAAGGCCCACCATGTCTATTTCCTCCTATTGTTCAAATATGATCCCAATTATTTCAAGCGACCTAGAGCACCACAGAAAAAAGATCCAGAGGTGGAAATAAACGTTTACCCCACCATGGAGAGGCAGGCTTGCTTAGGCTGCCCACAGACCTCAAACTCTAGAGCGACACCTATGGGCCACACCGTCTGTTGGAAGAAAAGACAGCAGCTAAAAGGGAGAGGAAGAGAGGTGAGTCTGTACCATCACTGCACTGCAGAAGGAAGAAAGAGAAGGACATATGTACCAACCTTTATTCCCCTAAAAGTGCTCCCATCCGAAACATGGTCCAATAAAGTAGCCTGGAAGAAGGTCATCCTTCCAATACTCCTTCCTCAATGCGGGGGGCGGGGTGCTGTGACCTTGATTCTGCTTCGTCTTTGGGGAGCATCAAAGACAGGAAAGGAAGGAGGACAGATTGGGGCCCTGGACTCTTTTCATGGAGAACAATTACAGCCATGGGAATAACGAGTTTCCTATGCCTGTGGAAAACAGAGGCGCTATCTTGGGCATTTTATTCTTTCCCCTTAGATAGCACATTACAGTTTGACGAGTGACTTCACACTTATTATCTCATTTGATCCTCAGCAACATTGGCTGGGATAGGACTTTAATCCTATTTGAAAGATGAAGCAATAGACTTAGGTCAATTTTAAGTATTTGAAAAATGTATATGAAACTAATTTGAAGTAACTTGTTTTAAAATCTATGATTTTGGTTTAAACGATACTTCTCAAAAGCATGAGACAATCCAGCCTTTTTATTAATGTGTACAGGTATTTGTGAAAACACACAGTTTGGTTGTTTAAAGATCAGTTTTTTTCCTCAACTCTCTCTCCTTTTCTACTTCCCCTTTTCCTCCCTCCCCTCCCCTTGACTTTCCTTTCCCTGCTGAACAGTTCAGTCATACATCTATTAGGTGGGACAGGAGAGGGTCAGCATCTGTACTTACAGAGTGGGGGGCCAAGCCCAGGGCGTGGGGGAGGGCCACATGTGAGGGCTCCTCTGAGCAGAGTAACCTGAGCCCAGCCAGGTGAGGATGGCACCCATGCCAAAGGGCAGCTCAGTGTGAAATGTCAGGGCCTGGGGCATGTGGGCAGGTTGTCCACACCAGGGGAGAGTCATCCCAAGTATGGTAAGGCAGGCATCCACAAAGAGGAGCAGCCTTCAGAGCCCGAGCGGGGTGAGAGGGTGTCACCTATTCAGGTGGGAAGGGGCAGATGCCCACCTTGCAAAGTCAGAACCTGAGCAGGATGAAGAGCATGACCCCCAGGCAGGGCAATCTGTCAGGAGTGTCATGTGGGATGGGGCGGGGGATTGGCTTATAGTGGAGAGTCAGAACGTGAACAAAGTGTTGCGGGGGTGCCTGTCAGGGGTGCCAAACTCCAGTAGAATACTCAAATGTGTACCCATATGTAGGGGTACAGTCCAGAGCAGCAGTATTCAAGACCCAGCAGGGCGAGGAGGGTATCCGTGCAGTGTTATGGCCTGGCGTGGGGTGTTGGAATTCAAATGGAGTGGGTGGCCAGCTGCTCTGGAGGCAGTGGAGATGGGAGATTAGTCACAAACAAGGTATTGATGGAGTAAGTAAATAAAATAGGGATGGTGGGAACCCTTTGGAGAAGGAAGATAAATATGGAAAGGCAGAAAATAAGAATGAAAAGTGTTGGATTACAACTGGAATGAATTGATGGTTTTTAATCTAGAGAGACAGAAATCAATGTATATGTGGGACTGCATATGATATATACATGCCTTCCCTAGCCCTGTCCGCTGAGAATATCTGGGGGTAGTGACACCCCAATCGCAACAGACATAGCTAGAGCTCGCATCATGGTTTCTCGATACTGTTCTCCACTAAGAGAAACCAGAACTCCTCAGGGAATAGCTAATTTCAGGGGTGGGGCAGGGAAAGTACGAGTCGCGACTGGAATATCTTGTGCCAGAGAGAAGTAATGGAAACATATTAAAAGGGACACAAAACCCAGTTTGAATGGAACCCCAACTCAAGTTGAGGACAACTTGAGTAACCAAATAAATAATGATAGTAACAGATCTTAACACACCAGATAAAATAGGAAACGATGAATCCATACTGATAAAATAACTTAGAAGTTTGACGACAATGGCATATTTACAGAGTACCCAAAATAATAGTTACAAAATAAAGAGAAACAGCCTTACGGTTGGGAATCCTGGCAGACACTACCTTCATCAAGAGATCAAAGTAAACAAACAGAATCATCCGACACCTGATGGGATGCAACGGGAGGGCACAGTGTCACTCCCGCGATATTTCTGGCAAGGATGTGCAACTTGAATCTAATCATAAGGAAATATAAAACCAAATTGAGAGACAATCTACAAAATAAATGACCTGTATTCTTTAAGAGTGTCGAGGTCATGAAAGTCAAAGAAAGATTGAGAAATGACTGAAAGAAGCAAAAATCACATAAAACTAGGTCCAATGCATGATTTATGACTGAATCTTTTACCCATAGGGGAAATTATGGGACAACCGGAGAAACGTGTATGGGCCTGTGGAGCGGATGGTGGTGACGTGTTGGTGCCAACCTCCTGATCTGAGGTTATGTAGGAGACTCTCACTGCTTGTGGGAAATACACAGCAAAGTATTCTGGGGTAATTGGACATCAGGTTACTTACTCTCAAACGGTTTAGGAAGAAGTGTCTTTACTGTGTTTATAAATTTTTTTCTGAGTTTAGGGTTGTTTCGAAAACTTTTAAAAGGCAGTTGAAGGGAGAATGTTTCATTGGTTAACCAAAATGCCGAAAGTTTTTGCTTTGACTGCAATTAGTCTGACAACACTGCTGAGTTCTCGCCGCTCCGCCCCCATATACCCTTCTAATAAGAGATTCTAATTTGCAGCTATAAATCCATTGGATTCATTTTAAAAAAATGGTGGGAGAGGGAAGAAATTAAGCATTCCTTACATGATTAAATAGAGCACATTTTCCAATCTATGAAATTCCTGGGGAAAAAGCCTGCAAAGAGCACCTCAGCAATAATAGTAACAGCTAAATATTGCTGCAAGTTTTTTGTGTTCTACGTATCATTCTGCGTGTTTTACATTTATTAACTCAGGTTAATACTTTCCATGGCCCTAGAGGACAGGTTTTATTAAACTGCATTTTACGGACAAGGCCATATGGCTGTAAGCAGCAGAGTGAGATTCGAACCCAGGTAGTTTGACTCTTGGGCCTACAATTACTATGTTGAAAATAATAACTATTTGGTGATAATGGTTAATAAATATTAAGTATTAAATATGTCCAATACATAGTACTAGTAACTCACTTCGTTCAATGTGTTCATAAACCCTATAAATTATAGAGTTTCCGGATGAGGAAAATTTGACCCTAGTGGGGGGTGAGGGGCAGAAATTCAAACCTGGGCTTGTTTTACCTCGAATCCTGGGCCCTAGTGATCATACGGATAACCTATCTGTTAGTGGACAGGTCAGTAATCCTAGAACTTTGCTGTGCCATTCACTGCTCCTCACAAGGTCCCAATTCTTTGTGCAACATCATTAAAAAAAAAAAGATTTAAAAAAGTCTGTACGTTGTAAAGTATATAAATGATGAATCGCCATGTTGTACACCTGAAACTAATACTGCATGCCAACTATACTTCAATGATTTTTTAAAGTTTGTATAGATAATACTAAATAAAAAGCATCTTATTTAGTTGAAAAAAAAATAGATATGAGATTTGATCTTTGTTAAACTCCATCAGCAGCTGCTATGTTTAAATAATCCGGTTCCGTGAGTGGCTGGTCAGTAAATACACTTCTGAGTTGCCTTTCCCAGCAGAAAACCGACTTTGAAGGTCTCCCTTGCAGTCATGATCACACTCTGCTCTTGTAATCCATCTTTTTCAAAGGCCAAACTTATCAAAACCTTCTAACAGGAAGCAGAGTTATTTCCTGAATCTTCATCTAATGGGACCAGAAGCAGCTGTACTTTGCAGAATTGCCTATGCTATGCCTGTCATTTCTGATATACAACGGCCGCGGAGGCAGGATTTGATCAACACCTGTATATAAGTGAGGCGGGACTTGACCGACAACTGACTATAAATGAAACTGGATGTCAAAGGTAGCTCTTCCTGTTGTCTCAGTTTCAACAGAGGTCCCAAAGGCCTAGAATGTATAATAGGCGATAGGTAGTTCCATATCCTAAAATGAGATACCAGATTCCCTGTATAGGACGTGAAAAGAATGTGATAAAACTGGTTCTGCCAGCAAAATCACTACCTCCAGCCTATAAAACTGTTGAGCTGGAGGTATTTGGAGAGCCGTGTCCTTTGGAGAGAGCTGCTAGAGTGTTGTTGGGTCTCTCTTCTTTTCCAAGGTAGAGGGAAAAGGTTGTACCTCTTGACATTAAATTAAATGACAGAGGGTTAATGGGATCACATGGAGAACTTAGGGATTGAGGGAGCACTAGGATTGATGTGAGAAGCGTTGGGTCAACTGTGAGTAGAGTCCTACTGGGGACCGTTATGAAGCAAAAATATAAATAGACACACAAGATCTTTTCAAGGTGTCTAATAAGTGCAATGAAGGAAACAAATTACATGGTCCGACTGAGATTATCTTGGGTTTGGCGATCAGGGAAGGTCTGTCTAGGAGACGATCTGTGGACTGAGATACGAAGGAAAAAGAAGTCGACCCCTCAGTGAACAGAATACGGATTATTCCAGGGACCGGGAAGAGCAAGCAAAGCACCAGGCAAGTGGGAAGTACAGAAGAGAGGCCAAGATCAAGGGCCACAGACGAGCTCTTCCTTTTGACTGCACCCTACTTAGAGGCTGAACCGTGTCTCCTTAGCTTGGCATAGTGTGGGTACACATTTCAAGTATCTTTAATAAACTCATTTGTTCTGTTTGAGGGGACCTTGTCCAGGCTTCAAGTCCAAATCAACTTTTAAGCAAATTTTACAAGCTGGATGCAGGGTTTATCCAGTAAGAAGGTACATATTTTAGTGCAAGTCCAACCACTTAGTCAAAGCCCAGGTTCTTCTTGTGTGGGTATGTGACCTTCAAGTCGAAAGGAAGATGGTACCAAATGGAGAAGGAGAAAGATGAAGGGACATTTTCAGGAGAAAAAGAGCCTAAGTTTTCACATTCCACTCTGATATGGGCCTTGTTATTTAATCACTCGGAACTGTTCATTGAAGGTAGACATGATCCGCTTTCCATCGTAAGGAAACTGAGGCTCAAAACAGGTAACTTCTTGCACAATACCACGTAGCTAAAAAGTGACCAAGCTGGAATTGGAAACCAAAATTAGAAGACTCGAAGTCTAGTGCCCTTTTTACTACAATATATTCCTCCAAGGGAAGAAGAACACATGAGGGAACAGACTAGCCTATGTGTCCATCCACTATACACTGCTATTTTCCATCATTTAATCCTCTTTCCAAGCTCACAGTGTTGGCATTATAACACTGTCAGTAAAGCTTCTGTAGGAAGCAGTTGACAAGACAGAATTAGAAGCAGGAGACATTTATTGGGGTAAATCCCCATGGAGGACGAAGGGGAGAGAGAGCAGGAGAGATGGAGGGTCTCAGACCAAGATGCGGGTCTGACATCTGTGAAGGGAGGGAGGCGAGAGGAAGGACTGGGTAGGAAGCCCCTCGGGCTGTGGTGCAGCTCTGAGAAAGTCACGGCAAGGCTGATGGGAGCCCTAGAGCGGAGATGGCCTGTTAGAGGGGTCCCACACTGGGCAGGAACGCCCAACTACACAGTCCCTCAGTGTGCTCGGTCCTAGGCTGGGAACAGCCCAGGCAGAGCGTGGCCTCAACATGAATTCTGCCGTGGGTCCTGAAGGTGTGACAGCTGGGGCTGTCGGCCAGGTAACCGCGGTCCTCACAGCAGGTTCTCTCTTAGATTGAGGCTGGAGATTTGCGTGGGTCACTCACGTGGCTGCACAGATGCCTACTTTACAAATGGGGTAACAGGTCCAGGGAAGTTGGGTGCCCTGCCTGAAGTCACTCAGTAACTGGGAGAGTTACTCTCAACGAAGTCTATCCCAAACCGAACTCTTCTCCACCGCGACAAGAGGACAGAAAGCGACACGGACGAAACGCACAGCACCTCTGAGGTTCTCCTCTTTCCCGTGTTCGTACGTCTCCCTGAGTTTCGTCTTCGCGGCCCTACCCAAACTTATCTTTCGACCTTTTCTTTCTCTTACCCCCAACTCCGGCCACGCAAAATTTTCACAGACGAGCGAGCACCCCGAGCTCCTGCCTGTCTCCGTGGCTTCATCCATGTTGTTTCCCATTTGGAAAAATCCTATCCGCTCTTACCTTCTATTGGTATTTGTGGCTGTTTAGTTTCATTATCCATTTACATGTGACCTCATGCCGTAAGTTCGGTGGCCTGTGTGTGACTCACCTTTGTTTCTTCATTCCCTGGTCCAGTACCAAACGCATAGTGAGGGTCCAGAGAGATTTTTTTTTGGAATGAATGAATAAACAGATAAATGAATGAGAGGTTATTACCACTCTCAAGCATCATTCCTGGCCCTCTGGACTTCCTTCTCATCCCCCACCCAGGCAACTAGGTGAGGGTAAAACGGTATCCAAGCGTCTCCATGAGGTCATGGTTATAGGCATTTTAAATGTTTACCAGTACCCAATTCATCTCTACTTTGGGGCACACAAGGATGACTGCCTTTATTTGCCTAACGTAAAGCTTTCCAAGTGGCCAGCAGGGCTTACTCTGAATGATAAGTTAGAAGCAGAAATGGCATGTGGCACTTTGGGGTGGAGGCATCCCATCACCAGGGCCCTCTTCCCCTCCAGGGAGCATCGCAGAAGCACATGTTGTCATGACAGCCTGGATGGGAGCCACCACCTGGAGGACAGCTGCTCTGGAGACACCCACACTGACAACAGATGTTAGAGGGGCAGAAAATGCACTTTTGTTTTGTTAAGTCGTGCAAAAACAATTTGGGACTTGTCTATTAGTGCTCTAACCTGATGAAGCTGACCTACACGGGTGCTCTCTCATGGAGTATGAGAACTGGTGGACCAGCAGCAGTTTACAGGTCCTTCCCATGTCAGACATGAGCTTCCTCGACTTCAGCTTCCCAGGTCCTATCCTTTCGAGATCTGAGATTCTCTAGGCTTGGACTAAGGTTGAGAAACCTGTTTTCAGTCAAGCTTCTGGTGGCGAGTCCGGTAGGTAGGCATGTTTGGAAATGATTGTATTACAGAATATTAAATACGAAGCTCTTTTTCATATAAAAGACTTTGCCACTTGGCAGAAAGAACTTGGTGAAGGATACCCCATCACCACTGGCAGAATCTTCAGTGATGGCAGGGGATTTCTAGCTCTTCCCATTCTGCCGCACTGCTTTGAATTCGGGCTCCACTGCACATGAACTACGTGGCCTTGGGCAACTCACTTTACCTCTGTGAGCCTGCTTTCTTCCATATGAAATGGAGAATAAAACCTCTACTGAGTTACTAGTTCACTTAGGACGGTCCTGAATTGAATGCAGGAAATACATTCAGTAACTGGTGCTTCCTGGCATGAAGAGATTGCGGTCCAGAGAATCACGGGAACTTGCCCGAGATCACACAGCAAGTTCGAGGCAGAGGAAGGAAGAGACCACGGGACTGTTTCTGCCTCCCCAGTAGCCCATCTGTGTAACCGAGCCAGGAGAAGAACCTTCAGGTGAGAAGAGGGCCTGGGCAGGGTTAGGGAGAGCAGCAGGCCCGCTCTGCTCTGCGGGACCTCGGAGCATGGCTGGCTGCCTGCCTGGAACATCAGTTCCCACGTACCTGGGACTACGCTAGAGCCTGCAGCCAGGCAGCAGGAGAGCGATCTCTCTGCAATTAAAAAACTAATGGCTTTTAAATGGAGCTGCTTCTGAAATTGGCATAAGCCAAGTCGCCTCCAGGTTGCAATAAAAGGTGGAGAGGGAGGAAGGTGGAGCTTTTAAGCTCAACCCAAGAGCATTAATTTCCAACTATCTTGACTCTTCCTTTCTTCCAGCTCACAGGCAATGACTTCTGGGAAAGGGGGCCTAGCAGGTCTGTGGGTGAAAAGCTCAGAGCCCTGGGATTTGGAGCAGTTTAGCTGTTCTCTTTTCACATCCAGCCAGTTCTTCTGGAGACTTCTGGCTGGGTTCAGTGGTCAATCGGTTACTTGACAAACACATCCAAACCTGTTGGTCTAGGCTACGATCTGTGGGAAGACCAAGAAGTGGCACGATGCTGTCCAAACTGCCCTGGCTAGGAGTTAGGACATTTAAGTTTTGATCCCAGCTCTGCTACTCACTGGCTGTGTGACCTTAGAAAGGCCACTTCCTCTCTCTGTGCCTCTTCATCGATAAAAGAGCAGAGAGGATGGCTGAACCAGATGATGATGATGATAATCATAAAAGGCAACATTTATTTAGTGCTTACCACTTCTCAGGCACTGTTCTAAAGAACTTATTCTTATGAACTTATTTAATTCTGGCCATAAACCGATTTCATCATTCCTATTTTACAGATGAGTAAACGGAGGCCCTGAAAATTTAAATGACTTTCTGAAAGACACACATTTGGTAAACACAGGAATCATAGTCTAACTCTCACAGTCTGGCTTTTAAGAATACGCTCTTACACATTGCATTATTCTAGCTTTCTAGATTGCCTAGCCTTACCAAGTTATTGTTCCAAGGGGAAAACTGGACCACCTGCCCTCAGAATTTTCTTCCATGGTAGAAAAACAAGACCATCACCAAAAAAGGAATTTGGGCACGACGGTCTGGAACTGACTGTAGGAGTTCGCGGGGGAGAGAAGCGGATGGGCTCTAGTGGTCTGGGAAGGCTTCGCGGCAAAACTGAGATTAGATCTGGTCCCTGTAGGGTAGGCAGGCCTTGGATAGGTAAAGGAAGAGGAGGCGGACATTTCTAATAATAGATAATAGAAATGACTCAGTGAAGGCCTGGAGGTTAGAAGGCGTGAGTGTCTAGGCTGGAGAGCGCAGCTGAGGACACCATCCCTTTTTGCAGGCCTCTATTTCCCTGGAACACTTCTGCACCTTCCTCTAAGGCTCAGCTCCAGCGTCTCTCTTTTTTCAACCTTTTCGTGACAACCCTTCCCCCAGCTTTGGCTGCACTCATCTCTGCTATACCGTGACACTCCTGCTGGACTGTGAGCTACCTGTAGTCAGAGACAGGGCTCTGCATCTCCTACCCATCTCTGTATCCCATTACTGTATCCCCTCACTGAGCCTGGCACTGGATGATAAATCCACACTGGATCTAAAGTTGACACCAAATGAGGCTGGGGCATGTCGAGCACTCACTGGCTATCAGAAGAGTTTGGATTTGACCCGAATTTAGACTGGGGAGTTGAATGATCTTGGGCAAAGAAGTGACCCCATAAAGTTTATGTTCTGTGAAAACCACATGGATGGGGCCAAGACAGGGCAGGCCAATAATCCTTTGCTTTTTAAACACGAATTTGAGACCAGAAGAAGAGAAGAGACTGAGGATTCACACTGTGTAACTTTCACGGGGCTATTGGTAAGAATGAGGATGATCGTCAAACCGATATGGATGGTAATGATGGTCCAATTTTGTCTTTTGGGTGCTGTTCTTGCAAGAATCCTTTCTCCTAAACTAGGCATATTCTCTACTTATTTTTCCTTAGGATTTCTCTCTGCCACCTCCTATCCTACTTTCAGGTTCTAAGTCAATGACTTTCACCTTGTAGGTTAAAAATTGAGGACAGGGAAGGTGCCCATTACAATGCCTGCCATCTAGTAAATTTTAGGTCAAACCATCTAATTGAAAATTTCCAGGAAAAATATTTTTTCAAATTATGTTTCTTCATTATACTACCATTGAAAGTCAGTCGTTCTTTGTAGCTAATCCAGCACTCTACAGCTATATCAGAGGCACGGGAGAAGGAAAAAGAAAGATAGATCTTAATAGAAGCTCCGAAGTGCCCAGAGCATTTTTTCCAACAGTGAAAACAGAATTCACGATAAATTGAGATGGAGGGCTTTGAGGTCATTCAGACAAGGAGGAAGATGCCCAAAGCTACTCGGATCCAGAGCTGGGCAAGACAATTAGCAGGCACGTAGAGCCCTTACTAGCAAAAATGAAAGACAAGAAAAAGAATAATTCTTTTGAAATAAGTAGAAAAGATGAGCATCTCTAGTTGGAGAAATGAGAAGTGACTTGGTAAAGCTTGGCTCTTTAAAAGAACACACACACACACACCAGTCACAGTACATGAGTGCTACAAACCAACCAAGCCACCTGGACCTTAGGCTCTCACGTTTTACGGCCATGTCTTACAGGTATCCAAGGAGACCTGCTTCTCATTTGAGAAATCACTTAAGAAGACCGAATTCTATCTTCCCTAAACTCCACCTGTGCCTTCTAGGGCAGTTACGGCTCCTGAGACCCACCTATTAGATAGGACTCCTCATTAGGAAGATACAGCACAGCTTCAGACCCCTGGAAGCTGGGAGTCAGTGCCGGAGGTATATACCCCAGTGAGTCAAGGGAGATCACAAATGACTTTCGCTCAAACGTAAATACACCCTGCCTTCTCCCTCCATCAATCACAAGGCCACCAACTATATACCCTTCAGGTACACACTCGTAACTGTCACACATACTCACGCATGCACAGTAGACAATCACATATAAACTATCACCTCTACCCAAACTTACTTCACCCCTGCACTAACTGGCAGATAATGAGCTACCAAATCTCATTTCTGCTATCAGAGTAAATTCTCTTCTAGCATCTTACATACATTCATGTGCATAGATACTGCACTAACATGTCACCCCCACATCCATTTATTTATTCCTGTGCCATGCACTGTTCTAAGTGACTGCTGTTACATCACTAAATAAGACAGACATGGCCTCTGCTCTTATGGAGCTTACATGCTAGTAGACAGATAAACAAACAATTACATAAATAAAGACTTGGACAGTCATAAGTGTAAAGGGGAAATTTAAAGAGGGTAACATCAAAGGGGTAGAGAATCAGTGAGCAGGAGCCACGAACTCACACCCCGACCGCTCACATGCATTATGCCTCAGACCCTTCTCCTGCGAAGAGTCCCTACACACTTGTACACAAATACGTTTTCCTCTGCCACTCCACTAACTGCCCACACGTCATCGCCGCTACCGACGATTAACTACACACATAACTCCTTCGCTAGCATGCTCTATCACGCCCCACCCACTCACACACCTGTTCTTATATGAACCTACCAGTCACGGTTGCACACACGCGTTCTCCCCATCACAACCAGCGTACTGCACCACCCGTCACAGGCTGTTATCCATGCATAACCCCTCGGATAATTCTCCACAACCACGGTTCAACTTCGGCATCTGCAATGTGACTCCAGAAGTACCACACGTCACAACACCCGGACCTGTAGATCAAACGTTCTGTCTTCACGAAGACACAGACTCATACGCTTCATCTGCGCATAGGCACACGCAATGAATCTTGCAGGTAGCTTCACTTTGCCTCACAGGGGAGTGTATCGGGTTGTGTTTACCAACTTCAAGAAACGTCACAACTCTCATTACTTCCCCAACCAACCCCAAGGGTCGTCAGTCTGTAGTTCTGGTTGGAAAAGATAGAGTTAACTCTGATTTCAGACTAGGTGAACAGTGATTGGGGGAAAAAAAAAAAGAAAGAAAAACAACTTTATTTGGTTGAGACCTGACTTAGAAACTTTTTTGCCATTTTCCCTGAAGTCAAAGCCATGAGGAATTTGCCTCTTCGTCCCGCCCGGCCCCATCTCTGCTTTTGCAGTTCCTTAGCTGCTACTGGCGACTCATAGCTGGAAATAGATCGGCCGGACCCAACAGCGTGGGAGTGTGGCTGGTTCTACAAGGAGTGAAATACTCGGTGGCCCCTCTGCCCACCAAGCCGGAGGGGTTAAGGTGGGTGAGGAGGGGAGAGTGCTGAAGGGAATGGATACCTAAGGAGACACATCAGAGGTCATTATAGCGTATCAGCTTTCTAATTGCTTAGTGGCTTAAAATAACATCCACTTATCCTTAGATTTGCAGATCAGGGCAAGGTGGTTCTCCAAGGCTGAAATCGACATATGAGCCAAGCCTTGAGTCTTCTGTCTGGAGGCCCTGGGGAAGAATCTTCCGGCTCATTCACGCTTGGAATCCAGTTCCTGGCAGTTACAGGACTGAGGCCCCCATGTCTTTGTTGGCTGTCAGCCAGGAGCTACTCTCACATCCTAGTAGCCCCCATACCCCACAATTCCATGCCGCCTAGGCTCCTGCATCTGTCTCCATCAAATTCCTCTCCCACTTGGTACCTCTGACCTCCATCTCTGCCCTTGAAACCCAGCTCTAAAGGGCTCCTGCGATTAGGTCAGACCCACAGAAATGATCTCTTTATCTGAAGGTCAATGTAATTGAGTCTGCAAACTTTCTTCCCAGCAATACCTAGATTAGCGTTGAAATAACTGGGGAAAGGTGTCTGTAACCACAGGCTGGGAGTCTTGGGGCCATGACAGAATTGTCTCCCACGCCCAGACAGTTGATATCTGACCTGTGCAAACAGCTCACTTCTCCGGGGGGGTCCCTTGGCCCTTACTTAGCCAAACATCTCCATTTCCTCTCCGCAGTCAGCTCCTTGGCTTTATTCCATTCTTAACTAATCACCGTGCTGAGGCCTAAGAGTGCACTTTCCTTTATACTTCCAGCTTTCAAATGTTTGGCCACCATCGGCTCATCCCTCTCAGACATCCTTTTGCTTTATCTCACAGAGCCGGGGACTTTCATTTTTCCTCATGAGGCACTTTGGACAGCCTTCCTTCTCCCAACCCTGGCCCACGCACTCTAAGGATTGTGAAACGTCAGGCACTTGAAAGTCGTCAAGTCCAAGTCTCTCATTTTGCTGTTAGGGAAGCTCGGGTTACCCGAGAGATCGCCCAAGGTCACAGATCAAAGAACTGTTAGAACTACCGCAGGCCTAGCTACTGCCAACCCATGCACCCTGCTGGGGAACACACACGTTTTTCCACCTGACAGGGCAGAGATGGAGTGCTGGCGCCAGCGACAGGAAGGGAGAAGGAAACTAATGTTTGTCGAGCCCTCACCACGTGCTGGACACTGGACTGGGCACTTAACACGCAACATTTTAAATTCTCATAACAAGTCTTTGAGTCAGTGATTCTCCGTGGGGGCGGTTTCATCCCCAGGGAACATGTGGCAATGTCTGGGGGAGATTTTGGGATATCACACAAATGAGAGAGGGGGTGCTACTGGCATCTAGTGGATAGAAGCCAAGGAGGCTTCTAATATCCTGCAGAGAATCACCTGGCCTAAAATGCCAATAGTGCCAAGGTGGAGAAACCCTGCTTTGAGCTAAAGGCCGCTATTCCCAGTTTGCGTGTCCCCATGACTACAATAGTTGGGCTACAACCACCGTAATCACCTTTGTGGTGTGGGCCACCCGCTCCCCGTCCCCATGCTGAACGGACTCTGTTTCTCTCAGTGTCGTCTCCCGTGTGCTCCTGAATAGTTTTCTCTGCATCTCACGGCATCCACCAAGCTCTTCTTCAACTTCAGACCTCCTAGAGATGTCTCCTGGCCAGGACAGCGAACACCTGGGCAGTCATAGGAAGGTATCTCATCTCTGCCTCTGACACCTACTGCCACGTGCCGATCTGCTGGGCACAGTTACAGCCTCTGCTGTTTGGCGATGCATCACAATCTCCGAAGTTCCAAAACTGTGCTCCTTTCCCAGGGGATCACAAAGGGCCAAAGGCACGAGGTGCCCCAGGGAGAAAAGTTTCTCTGTCCTCAGCCTGGCATTGTACTTGGTCCTGGCATCTCAGCTCCCAATCGGAGCTGCCTAAGCACCAATATCTCAGGGAGATTTTTAAATGGCAAAAGCGAAACCATTTTTTTTTTCCAGAAAACAACAACAACAACAAAGACAGTTTTTCTAGGATCTGGATGCAGGCTTAGGCGTCTAGGTTAAAAGAACAATATCTGAGATTAATACTGTGGGCTTCTCCCGGCCCTCCTCCCCTCTGCTCGGGCACCAAGTGTGTCCCTTCCGCCTAACTCCTTAAGCGAGCTGACTCAGGAAAGCTGCATCCTGGGGTGTCGACCCTACGTTCCCTTACATGCCCACATTAGACATATTTCAGGCCAAATCTTTGACATCTGCTACACCCTAAAGAGGAAACTGAGGCTCGGAAAGGTTAAGAAATATGCCTAAAAGTACACGATAGTCAAATATCAGAGTCAATATTCTTTCAAGCTCCAAAACCTGTCCTGGGGGCATCTGTACATTTCTGCAGAGACAGAATCAAGTACCCACTTTCTTCTTCCCGAATGTGAGAGAACAGCTGTTCACATCCACACTGCACCCACCCGTCAATCACAAGACTCAGCCCTCCTAAGGCCGCCCTGTATGGAATAAATAGCTAAGACAATTCCAGGTTCTTCTCCATCTTTGATTTCATTTTAATCGACACTTCTTTTCTTCATATTATTTATCCTAAAGTGAGGGTCACATAAAAAGGTCAATCGGCTGAAATTTGCTCAGTGATAGGACAACTCCATTTCCTCTTGTGGGTTCACCCAAGCTGATCCATTTGACTTTTGTGAAGCTCATTCATTTCAGTCTTTTCTCTGAAGTTTAGGATTATTCTCCTCCCTTAGGAGAGCTGTAGTTTTCATCCAGCCAGAGCCCATCCGCCCCCACTCTCCATCTTTGGAGATTCTGACTGCTGCCCCACTGTCTCCCGGGCCTCCTGGTGGAGGGAGGCCTGGATGCTCCGATGCTCCCTCCTCCCAAGGCTCTCCAAGGCTTCTTCTCTCAGCTCAGAGCCCTTTAGGGCCAGTTCCCATGGGAACAGCGGTTCACGTTGCTGAGGCCTCATGTAGCCAGGAAATCAAGATTTCTCTGTGAAAACTCAAGACACACAAGGGGCTCAGTCTCAGCCCTCTGGCCTCCTTACCCTGTTCTAAGCCAGGCCTGCCAAGCCTTGCTAGGCATCAGAATCCCTGAAGCGGGGGGATTCGGTGGGTCTGGAGTAGAACCCAGGAATTGCCATTCTTAATAATTTTAATTATCCAGGTGAGTCTGATGTTTAGGCAAGCTCAGGAACCACTGTTCTAACCAAGTAGCAATCCTGCCAAGATACCCCGGGGTCCAAGAGTTTCCTGGCGTCATTTTTCAACTAAGGCCTTCCGCTAGTGAGGGCGAGGGCCAGGCAGAGTGGCCCCTTTGCCAGATCCGACGCTGTGCTCTTTTCAATCATTCATTCACTTACACGTGATTGTCGAGGACCTATCATGAGTCAGACACTGCTATCAGGAAACAGTCGCTCAAGGAACACGGTCCTCACCGAGAAAGCACCTACAAGGCTCTCTGCTCCTGGTCCCGCTCACTCTGGGAACCCTGATCCTGGCTCTGGTGCTCGGTGCAGGTGTACCACCCAGGCACGGAAGAGCAAACGTACCCAGAGGGTGTGGTGCGGGAGGGGTACAAGTAGTCAGGAAGACAGGACGGGAAGAGGACACGTGTAGGCGAAGGTTGGAGTTGAAGTCCAAGAAGAGGTTCCTGGATACTCTACTATACTATTAAAAATGTAAGGACGCTGGGCCATACATAGACTGATGACGTAGAAGTACCATGAACGAAAAATTATAACTAATCCAATTCTGGTAATTATGGTCCATCGGGGAAAAACGATCGTAATTTTTCTGACGATCACAAAACGGTCTGCTCAGAATCACCGGATTTACACTTTAGAATGAGAAATAAATGCATTTTTTTCTATAACTTTGTACGTTATAAACCACGAAGACCATGTGAGGATGCTTCTAAAGTGATTTTCCCGAGTCCTTAAATTTTATTACTAACACGTACGTGTAGTAGATAATAAGTTAAGTAGCACAGCAAACAAATGCATCATATAAAATACAGAAAAAAATAGCAAAATGACCCTTAATTCTGCTCTATCCAGTTATAACCCGTCAAAATTTTGGTGTATGTCTATCTATGTATGTATATATCATATAAACGTGTATGTAGATATTTTATAGATTGTATTTTCGCACTGAACACTCTATTGTGAGTTGTTTCTCCTGTCATCAGATATTTTTGAAATACCTGTATTAATAAGTAAATTTGAGTGCCAGTTTCGTGGCAGATACTAGGTTTGGCTCTGAGGATTTGAAGGTGACAAAACACACATGGCTCTTGTCCTCATGAAACTTACCAGAGTAAGAGATAATCACGTAGTCACATGAATAAATGTAAACTGACAGCTCATAAAAGCTACAAAGCCAAAACGCACGGTGCCAGTGAGTGCATACCGAGGGAGTAAGGCTGATGGGTCTTCTGGGAGGCGGGGTGGGCAGAGGCGAGGGGAAGACTGTCAGGGGCAGTGCAGAGGGTCTGAACGGAGTCTTCCCTCCCCAGACGACGTGTCATGTCCTAACCCCAGTACCTGTAAATATGCCTTTATTTGGAAACAGGGCCTTTGAAGATGCAATTAAGTTAAAGACCTTGAGATCAATTCATCCTGGATCTAGGGCGGGCCCTACATCCAAGGACTGGTGTCCTTATAAGAGAGAAGAGAGGAGAGTTAAAACACAGACATAAAAAATAGGACCATGTAAATACAGAAGCAGAGACTGGAGTAAGGAAACCCCAAGCCAAGGAACACCAAGGGTTGCCAGCAGCCACCAAATGCTAGATGAGAGGCATGAACAAATTCCCCACTAGATCCGACCTTACTGGTGCCTTCATTTCGGACTTCTGGCCTCCAGAACTGAGATAGAGATTTCTGTTGCTTTAAGCCACCCAGACCGTAGTGGTTAGCC
>NW_024347791.1:3106846-3140492 GCF_902729225.1 Pteropus medius
ACCCAGAAGTGCAATTGTTAGACCAAAAGGTAGATCCATTTTTAATTTTTTGAGGAACCTCCAGACTGTTTTCCATAGTGGCAATCTGCAACCCCACCAACAATGTATGAGGGTTCCCTTTCCACCACATCTTCACCAACACTTGCTGTTCTTTGAATTATTGATAGCCATTCTGACAGGTGTGAGGTGATAACTCATTGTGGTTTTAATTTGCATGTATCTGATGATTAGTGACTTTGAGCATCTTTTCATATGTCTATTGGCTATCTGTATTTCTTCTTTGGAGAAATACTTATTCAGATCTTCTGCTCGTTTTTTAATTGGATTATTTGTTTTTTGGGTTTTTTTTGTCATTGGATTGTATGAGTTCTTTATATATTTTGGATATTAACCCCTTATCAGATATAGCATAAGCGAATATCTTCTCTCATTCATTTGGGTGTCTCTAGTGTTTTCAAAGGTGCTATGTAATGCCTAGGACTGACCTTGAGAAAATGGTAAAATTTAATGAATTTCTTTTGACACCCTTTTTCCTGGTCAGTAGATATCTCTCACAGAACATATATCTTCCTACCCCTATA
Source organism: Pteropus medius (assembly GCF_902729225.1). Classification (NCBI taxonomy): domain Eukaryota; kingdom Metazoa; phylum Chordata; class Mammalia; order Chiroptera; family Pteropodidae; genus Pteropus; species Pteropus medius. The sequence goes on from NW_024347791.1 coordinate 3,107,428, forward strand.
GATGTTAGAAAACTTTCTACTATGCTCTATCACCTGTTCTGTTCTCTTCACCTGTTGCCTGCATCTTTGATGAGCACCTGTTTCTCATCAAAACACATCCATCCTGGCTCCCATTTCCTCATCTCTTCATCAGCTCAGCCTCTACAAAGGGAAACCTGGTAATCACCACCGCCTTCCTCCTTTCTGTTGTCTGGACATGGAATCGTAGGGTCACCTTCGACTCATCTCAAATTCGACAGCTGAGCTGCCGTTCAATCCGCTTGCTGCACAGCATCGCTCTGTGCATTTGCCCTTTCCTGTCTCTGGCACCACTGATCTCTCTCAGGCCCTGACTCCCTGTGCCCTCGTCCATTACAATGACGACCTGACATCATTTCCTTCCCTCTTTCTCTTGATTTGTTCATTCTGGCACTAAAGTGGTTACTTCTCTAGTCATATCACTCCCTTCATACTCACACACATCCTCTCACACACTCATCCATACATGTTCACACGTGCTCTTACACGTGTTCCCACACACACTCACGCATATGCTCACACACGCTCACATTTTCTTCTAGCTTCAGTTTCATCATTTGCGAAATAGGGTCAGTGATAACCATGTCTCAGGATTACGGTGCTGTGTAAACGGGAGAATATTAACACTCATTTATTAGGTATGTAATATGAGCCATGCCCTGCACCATGGACTGACAGTGTTAAGTCGTCTGTCTCTCACAGCAGTCCCACACACACCCAGTCCGCACCGAGGTCGGGGAAGACTGACACCAGGGACTCTAAACTCACCTGCAGAGTCACCCTTTCGTGATTCAACTTGTCTTCCAGCTTTATTCTCCTAGATCAGCTCTGTCATTTGACGAGGGAGTTAGGCAAGCTGTAGGCTACCATCTTTACAGTCTGCTTTCTAGTTGGGAAAGAAATTTTTCTTACTCTTCCTCAGTTCTCTAGTTGAGAAGTTTCAGGAAGGACTCTGATGGCCCTGGTTTGATTCATGTGCCCTCCCAACATTGGACTTGTCATTGTTTTCTAAGAGTAAAGTACTCTGCTTTTGTCCAAATTAGGCCACACATCATTGCTGGCCTGGGAATGGGGTGGGATCGGTAAGAGACTAGCAGCTCTTTCTTTGAACCATGTGGCTATAGAAAGACTAGAAGGATGAGCAGTTCCCTTGGCTTCCAAGGCTGTGGTTCCTGGTGGTACGATTGAAATGAAAAATGGCTCTAGCAGAGGATTTGGAAACATATGAAAGGGAGGAATATCAAGCCAGCTATTGCTGCATAAAAACGACCCTCAAACTTAGTAGTTAAAGATAACACCATTTAGTTAGCTCAGAATTCTGCAGGCTGACGACTGGTCTTGGCTCAGTTGGACGGTTTTTGTGGTCCTGGTTGGGTATATTCCTGAATCTATAGTCAACTGCCTGTCGATGAGTGGCTTTGCTTTGGTAGAGGGTGGGGGGAGTATAGTTGATTGGCTCAGCCAGAGGACCAGTGAGATGGCGCTATGCATCCGTCATCATCCAGCTGAACAGCCTGCAGTGGTTGACACAGCGGCTCAGCATAGTTCCAAGAAAATGAACAGAAATGTGTAAGATTTATTCAATCCTGGGATTGGAATTGGCACGAAGTCACTTTTGCCATATTCTACTCGTCAAAGAAAGGCATAGGACAGCCCGGATTCAAGGGGAGGGGGAACTAGAGTCTACATTTCAATGGGAAAGGCTGGAAAGCACAGGGAAGAGTGAGGAATTGTGGCCATTTTTGCAAACCGCCTATCATAGGAGGAGTGGAAGAGCTAAGAGGAAACAGAAGAACGTGAGGGGTTGAGGGCAGGGAGAGGATGGAGGAATCAGAAGGACTAAAATCATAAACAGTATCCCGGGATGACAGAGACGTATGGTCTGGTAAGATCTGAAGGCCACAAAGTCAAGTTCAGGTGTCGTCATCTTTTCGGAAACTTGATGGTAAAGGCCAGAGGACCAACGTGCTGTGGCCTCAGCTTCATGGCACTCAGTTCCAACACTGCATCTTTGATTTTCATCGACTTTTAATTTTAGTTGGCTCTCACTAGTAAGACTTCGAGACCCTGCCTTGGCCCGGAATCGCCAGAGAAAAGAACAAGCCAGAGAAGACTGGGAGGTATTTCTACAGCAGATCTAAGTTTGGTCCTCTCCTTTTGTTTCTGCATTTTTCTTTATAAAAACTGAAAAGATAAAAGGAAGGCAGCCCCTGTGTTCCACTAAACTGGCTGTTAGGGGACTCTGGAGGTGAATTAGCAATTGTGTGTGGTGGTAATAGCATCCAGTTAAGCTAACAAAATGGCTTCTTGGACTCCGGCAGTGGGACTGGTGGGTGGGAGCTATCACAGCCTCTGAGAAAGCCAAGCTTTGTTCCTAACGGGCAAATTAGAAGTTGCAGCACAGAGAAACTCCTTACTCAGAAGTTTTTGCCTGGGGCGAATGTACCAGGAACTGCCAAAGGAAGTGGATGGATAGGGGGAAGATTGAGGATGGAGCCCTGGAAAGAGCTCATGGTTTGGCAAAGGAAACCTTTGTATTTGTGAAAAGTCCTTTCTGCCACTTTCAAGCTGAGTGACCTTGGGCAATTCAGTCTCTGAACCACAGTCCCCACATCTGCACAAGAAAGATAATAATAATATCTGCCCCCATGAAAAATATTAATGATTCAGTGAGATAAGCTGGTAGTAATGTGAAAAGTTTAAACACAAGGTATAGTGCTTGCCATTTGGAGGAAGTCGAGTTCCACAAGACAGAGGCAAGATGCAGAACGAATGAGAAAATTTCTTCCCTGAGCTATAAGCACCTCTACTCCCATCCCACAGTTCCAAATAAATTAACTCTCTAATCAGAAATTTAAAGGAAAAGAGCTCACTTATCAATGTTACACTGCATCAATAATTCCAGAGTCATTTTCCCCCCACATAATTATTCAACATGTGTGGCAACGTAGGTCAAGCTTGGGCTGGACTGGGACCACCGGGCTGATTCTCAGGCCTGGCTCTCCAGTGCTCCCGCCCCCTCACTGAAACCCCGGAAAAGAAGTCTTGGGTAGAGGGATTATGCTCTAAGAGTGAACAAATATATCTGCATTCAAGCCAATTGGATAAAAACGGCAGTAAATGTCCACATTAAACTTATATCTCTTTTTAAAATCTGAAATCTGAAAATACAACAAGTATAACTATATTTCAGAACTGTTTCCTATTTCTTTGTCATCAAAGTCACGGTGTCTGCGAGTCAGTAATTATGCCAGTATCGTGCACCGCAGCGTCTGACTGTAACACACATGCCTTCTTGAGCAAAATGTATGGGCAGTGAAGCTTGCAGGTGCTAGATAGAGAGGCTGGAGGACTTGGAGGAAAAGGCAGTAAAATGGTATCAAATATTTGGGCACAGAAGAGAGTGAAAGAGAAAAGGACTGAGTGAGGCTGAGCGAGAACATTAGGTGGGCTGAAGAGAAGTGTGAGGGTCACGGCAGAGCGGGTGTTTTTCCTTTTTTCCTTCTTTCTTCTCATCCTCATTTCCCGAGTGCCTTGAAAAATGCTGGCACCTAATGTGTTCTCAGTACATATTTTCTAAATGAATAATTAAACATGTAAATAAAGGAGGGATCACAAATCAGGTGACATCCCAACTCTAGCGGAATACAAATGAAAACAATACACTTTGAAGGACTATATTGTTTTCCCCAGACCTAATCTTAAAAACAAAAGACAAACAAACAAACAAAAAACAACAAAAAACCCCAAACATAACTGGCAACAGTATTTCCTCAAAAGAAGAGGAAACGGGGCCTCCTACTCTTCTTCCTGGGGCCGTGCATCTCTCCCTCTCACTCATCTGGGACTGTGTCACATGCCATCTGTTCACAGTTCCTAGTGCCACTTCCCCACCAGTGTCCGGAGCCTGCGTCTGCAGCTGTGGTTTGGGTTCAGGAGCAGCATGAGGGCTGAGTGTGCCGTGCGGTGCCGTGAGCGTGTTCAGAGCAGGATGGCTACCAAGTGAGTGAGCAAGGTGGGGAAGCTTCGCGTTTATAAGATTCATTTCGTTGTTGTTTGCTTTTTCACTTGAATTGAGACAAATTACAACTGAGAGATACATTTATTTGACACATATTTATAAAGCTCCTACTATGTTTGAAGGTCTGTCCTAGGCTCTGAAGCTATAGAACAACACTACCCCGCCCCCTACACACGCACACATCACATACTGATGTGGAGGCCTACTAAAGAATTTTTCAAAAGTAACGATCACATAAAATAAAGTAAAATAAAACACGATAAGGAAAATCGGGACACACTCTTTTAAATAGGGTGTCCGGGAAAAGGGAGGTACACTGAGGACCTCAGCTTGAAAGAGTAGAGAACACACATGCACCTGGTGGGCATCTCCTTTCAAGAACAAGAAGAAGAGAAAGGGCTGACTTACTCATGAGTAGTTCCTCCTTCCCAGGTCACCAAAGAAAAATATCAACTTCTGCAGAGACAAACATGGGGGTGGAAGGTGAGAGGCAAGGAGTGTTACACTAATTGGTGTCCCTCCAAATAAAAGGGAACAGCAGGAGCGGGAAGGAGATGTTCCATCCTCACAAAGTAAATATATGAGGGGACCCATGTGTTTACTGGTAAAACACAGTAGAGTGTTTGGCTCATAGCAGGCACTCAATAACAGCAGCTAAAATAATAGTGCTGATAATCATGAATATTACCGAGTGTGCAATACATGCCAGACATGACGCTAAGGACTTCCTGTGCGTGTTCTCAGTCTTCACAACAACCCTAGTTGGTAGTCAAGATTATTAGATTGAACCAAAGAAAGGTGCCAATATTTTACTGTTGAATCTAATAAGATCCCTACTTTATAGAATGAAAAATAATTTTGGTTATTGTTATTGCTGCTGTCAATGTACATTGTCAATTTTTAACTCACAGAAGCCCATCAAAAACAAAATGCAATGGGAGACAGGTACAGTGTTTTTCTCTCTCATTAACAGGGCTGAATTTGCACTGGGTCATCCTCTCCATCCTACAGCAATCCTCCTTGTGTCCTGGAGCATATTCCAAAATATTGGGGGTTCTTTAGTGACTTACTGTGTGCTCATCCTGGGACCTGCCCTCATCAATATTTTGACCAATAATTTTCATGAAGATTTAGCACACTAAGCCAACGTGCAGATGACATAGTGCCGAGAGAGCTAGATGAGTAAGTGTGACTCAAAAAATCAAATTTAGAGATTGCATCAATATGAGCAAAATTATCAGATTACATGCAACAAGAATAAACATTCATGCATGTGTGCATTCTTTCACTCAAAAATTACTTACTGGTCTTCTACCATAGGTCAGCCACTGTGCTAGACACTGGATATTCAGAGATGAATAAGGGAGACAAGGCATCTGTTGCTCTATTGAGCATACAGTCTAGTTCAAGAGACCAACCATAAACAAGTAGGCCAATAAGACAGATAATCACCATCTCTGACAAGTATTATGAAGCAGGATAAAATGGAGTAGAGATAGGTGGAGAAGGGCTCTTTAGAAGTTCGGGGTTTCGGGTTTGGGAAGAACCTGCATCATGAGGAGACAGTCAAGAGAAATTGTGGGAGTGGGGAGAGCTTTCCTGGCCAAGGCAGTACCTTGTATGAGGCTCCCGAGCTGGCGTTGGCCTTGGCGAATTGCAAGAATTTGAGACCCGAAAGACTGGAGTGAAAGAGGTAACATCAGCAGGGGACAGATGGCACAGAGCCTTGGCAAGGAAAATGAGTTCTGTCTCATGACGATTTGTGTCCTAATCCCCCCAGGCTCAAAAATTACCTGCTCCAATACTGGATGAGGGAGACTGAGAGAGACCATGAACTTCTTTAATGACTTAACGATTGGACTGTGCCATGAGTCTGCATAGCAACAGCAGGACATGTCTATGGAGAGCTAAGGTAGACTGACACTGTATTAATAGAGCTATGTTGTTTTTTACGAAGGAGGAGAGCATCCTGGTCCCTCTGGGATGCTCAGAGCACAGCTGCAGTCCTGTGCTCAGACCTGAGAACCGCACTTTCAAAATAGTATTAACCAACTGAAGCACATCTAGAAGATGGAAAACAGAATCCCGACGGGGGAGGGTCTGTAAATAACGTGACATGCAGAACCATTGAGGAAAATGGCTGCTTAGACTAAGAAAAGGAGCTTGGGGATGATCCAAGAAATGTATTGTATTTTAAAGTCATTATCTCGTTCAATCTGTCCAACCACCCTTGTGAAACATAGAGCATTGTCCTTACTTTTATTTTTCACATAAGGAAACTGGCACTCATCAGTTTCCTCATCAAAATCCCTTACCTAGGATTTTATAACTGGTCAGCGAAAAGGTAGAATTTAAACTCAGGACCAAGCTGGTGTTCTTTCTATTACATTGCGCTACCCTCAAGTGGAAGAGGGTCATTTACTCATTATGAACCCAAAGGACAGAGAGAGGTAGGAGTTATACAGAAGCAAAACTGATCTCCTGAAAAGAAGGAACTTCCTAGGGATTCGTGTGCTGTATAACAATGGAGTTACACAGCATTATCACAGGAGGTATTTGACCAGAGGCTTGGGGAACTTTTGTAGAGGACGCTGTGGTGGGATCCCATCTATCGGGGGAGGATGGACTTGGGCTCTAAAGGCCCTTTCAGCATTCACATAATTCTCTGCTTGTCTCCCTAGAACAGTTTCCATCTATGCAGAATTAGGATGTTCATAATACGATGGGAGATATATAGACCAATGGAATAGAATTGAGAATCCAGAAATAAACCTATATATTTATGGTCTATTGATTTTTGACAATGGTGCCAAAAAAAGAGAATGCATGATAGAACTCATTCCCTTCTCTCTGGCCAGCCCTGGGAACAAACCTCCACTGTCTCAACCCTCATAGCTCTGTCCAAGGTCATCTAAGGCAAAATGGAATAAGTCCATGAGCTCTGATTTGACTCCTGGCTCTGTTCCCCTCTTGGACTAAGACCTATCTCAAGATGCTGGCTCAGGGATACTGCGCAAACTCTTCTTCAGACTAGACTCAAATTCATTTCACAGATCCATTTGGCCCAGATATGAAACTGATCTAGCTCTAGACCTAAATTCCATAAGAAAGACCTCAAAAGAGTAAAATTTTCCTTTCTTTTTGAAGAACCAATCACCTCAAATTAGAATAAAACCCCCCATAGATTGACATAATCATGACTATACACCTCATGAAGGTGTATGATATTACTCACATTCACAGTATATCTTAGATTAGAAAGTACATCTATATGACTTGCATTCTACACAGGAGCAAACATACACAAAATCATAGCACATGAACACACACACACACATCTTTCTGCAGACCTAAAATCTCCCACTGCCTGCACAATCACAAATATTCAATGCATGTGCCCTTTCAAATTCACACACACACAAATGCACACAAATGCATGCACACACATGGGACAGGCATATTCATAGTGTGCACGCACATACTTCTATCATTAGAAATCAATCCCCAGCCTGCCCGATTTTTCCCTCCTCCCCAGCCCCATTACACAAGGGAGCAGATGGGGAAACTGCCTTAGCTCATCAGAGGCAACGTGCTCCCTGCCTTCGTACAACTCCATCTATAAATACATGTAACGCCACATTCCCTGGTCCCTTAGGACTGGGGATTAATGAGGAGCATGGGTTGGTAATCTCTAGATAAACAATTACTCATATCTCTCAAATTGGAAACCAGGTGATCTTGGCCAACGGAAAAAGTATGAAAAGGCCTCCCCTTCCGCCTTGAACAAAATGAACTCTCTTCTGATACCCTGTAGCCGAAAAGCAGGAGATAAGAAGCAGATGGAAGGCTACTAAGCTCCCTTTTCTTCCTTAAGAACAATGCCTTTTCCCCCCCTTTTTACTTTTTTCATTCCACGGCAATTGCTAATAGAATTTTAAACCAGTCTAAAAGCTCATGCAACAGGAGAGAAATAAAATTATAGCCACAGAGATTCCAGACTTAAGATATGGTTCTCCCCGCTCCCTCCAAGACTCAGTTTCCCCACCAATGGATAAGATAGACTCAGACTAGAAGTCTCTTGGTTCCATTTCATGTCTAACGTCCAACGCAAGCCAGTTTTACTTCACAATAAATACCAGACTGACCAGAATTCGAATTCTAGCTACACAACTTATTTCACTAAACTTCAGATTTCTCTTCTGGAAAAGGGGGAACCGACATCTGCCTTACAGGATTATTGGAGAATTCAATGACACAATGATTGTGAAAGTGTTCTGTACAACATAAGGAATCTAAATTTACTAGCTGTTGGTTGACTTGCAGAAGTATCTAGGTGAATCATTTTTTACATTTATGAAAATTGAAAATTGTAGAGAAAAAACACATGTAAAATGCAGTATGAGGCACCAAAAAAAGTGCTAATTATGTCGATTCCTTCCCTTCTACTACAGCAAGATTAGGCTCTTACCATAGATAGAGCACACATCATATTTTTATGACACCTTTTGGTCTTATCCTATAGCTGCGTACAAGCTCTCTAATAAGATTATTGGACAGTAAGGACTATGCTTGTCTTATAAGTCAGTGCAACATTCTGCACCAGAAGCCATGAGGTCAGAGACATAGCCCCAGCTTGGCACCCACATGCTGGATAATTCCAGGGAGTCATCATTAGGAGTGATGACTAATTTTTCTAATTTATACACTATAAGTGCTATTAATCTATTAATGGTCTACTTCAGTGGGCTATTGTGAAGATCAGTGGGATAAAGAATGGGAAAGCACTTTGGAAAGTATTCGATTTTGAATCAGGTCCTTGTCTGGATCAGCAGATGTTGCCTAAGTAGATACTCAGCCAAGGCGCTTGGCTAGATTTTTGAAATCTCTCAACCATGACCTCTTGGCCAATGGATCATCTAGAGCAGGGGTTGGCAAGCTTTTTCTCTAAAGGGCCTGATAATAAATATCTTATGCCCAGTCACCTCAATATTTCTTAGTGGAAAAAAGGGAAGGTAATCTCTGTCATGATTACTCAACCCTGCTGTGGTAGCACAAAAGAAGCCATAGATGATATAGAAAATGAATGGGAGTAGCTGTGTTCCAATGTAATGTTATTTACAAAAATAGGACCTAGACCTTCTGGTCTAGGTGAGATGACCTAGACCTGATTTTCCCTGTTCCTCCCCATTAAACACAACTATAAACCTGAAAATGACGCAAAAGACAAGCAAGGGAGAATCCTGACAAGTAGTGAGAAGAAGCCCAGCAGGTTTGGGAGCCCAGGAGTAAGGGAACAGAACAGTGGCTGGGCATATTGAACCCTAGCCCCGACACAAGAAGGCCATCCAGCCCTAATATGTTTTGAGCCTTGGCCTCATAACAAAAGGCATCTCACGGAGATTCATTCCTTCACCAGATCAACCAGGAGACCCTCTGCCAACATCAGAGAAGACTAACACTACCGCGGGCGAAGTGCTCTCCTTTCTCACTGGGCCAGAGACTCCCCTTTTCTACTGATAGAGAGCGAGGTGAACAGGTAGAACGACAGGGGATACTCAGCTACTGGAAGCACTGGTCCAGAAAGCCTCATTGTACCCATGGACTTGAGACTCTACTCACCTGTCCAGAGACACCAGGGCAACCCAGGGGCGCCAGTGGGAAAACCTCACTACACCCTCCCCCACAAAGGGACACCCAGAAGCCCCTCCCCAGGGCTTAGGAAATCCCTTCCAGCCCAGTAGGTAGCATCAGCCAGGAACCAATGGCAACTCGAGTAGGACCAGATAAAGTGGGCAGACCAAAAATCACACCACAAAGTCTCCGAAAACTAAACTTCCTTTGGAATCACAGTCCAGAAAAGGAGGCTGAGACTCACATGCAAAATCAAAATGAGGTGACTGTCTACTAAAATAAAATATTTAAATAAAATCCAGTGTCTCCCAACACAATAGATAAAATGAATACAATTTTAAAAATCACTCATCATACCAAGAACCAAGAACATCACAACTTGAATGAGCTAAAACATTCAATTGACACCATTACTGATTTGAGTACTATATTGGACTTATCTGACAAAGATTTTTAAAAGCAGCTGTCACAAAAAAATACTTCAAAAGTCAATCATAAATAATCTTGAAACAATTTTTTTAAAAAATTCAGCAAATAAAACAAGTTATTTTTTTAAAAAACCAAATGAATATTATAGAACTGAAAAATACAATAACAGAAATTAAAAAAAAAAACAAAAACCTTCACAGGATAGGCTCAATAATAGAAGAACGGAGATGACAAAGAACAGAATCGATTACGAACAGAACAACAGAGATCACCCAATTTGGACACCAGGGACCTAATGGAGTAGGAAAAAAAAAAGGAATGTCTCTGTGGGACCATAACAAAGATTTGACATTCATCTGTCAGAGCTGTAGTAGGAAAGAAAAGAGAGAACGGGGCTAAAACAATATCTGAAGAAATAACGGCTGCAAACTTCATAGATTTGGAGAAAGACACAAACCTATTAATACAAGAGGCTGAGGTAATTCGAAGCAGGATAACCCCAAGGGAATCAAAAATAAAATACATCACAATTAAAAATGTGAAAACTAAAGGCAAAGGAAAATAATCTTGAAAGCAGCCAGAGAGAAATGGCATATTACCTATAATGGAATTTAAATAAAAGAGAATTTCTCATGTGAAACCATGCAAGATGAAGAAAGTAGCTAATTCTATATCCAGTGAAACTGTCCTACAAGAATTAAAGGGAAATAAAAACATTCTAAAATGAAAGGAAACTAAAATAATTTTCTCTAGCAGACCTACCCTTAAAGGCAGTTCTTCAAACAGAAGGAAAAGAAGAAAGAAGAAATACTGGAGTGACAGAAAGAGAATTAAAAAAAAAAAAAGATGAGAAGTAGAGATACGTAAAATAGACTGTTGTTTTCTTCAGGAGTTTTATAAATCATATTTCATTATTAAGACAAATATTATAACGCCGTCCGATACTTAAGACAAAGATATTTCAAAGTGAGCGAAAAAGAATCTTAAATCCAAGTGGGCTTTCCATATTTTACTTGAAATAGTAAAATGATGATAGTAGTTGGCAATTTTAAGTCACATATGTTCGTTTTAATACCCAGAACAATCCCTATAAAAACTATACAAATAGATTCACTCGAAAACGCTATAAATAAGCCAAGATAGAATCCTAAAATGTGTCAAGGAACCCTCAAGAAGACAAAAAAAGAGACACAGAGGAAACAAATAGAAAACAAAAACTAAAAATGGCAGACTTGAGCACTAAGATATCCATGATTATTTTAAATATAAATGACCTAAATACACCAATCAAAAAACAGATTGGCAAAGTAGATTAAAAAATAACAGCAAACTAAATGTTGTTTATAAGGAACTCCTTTTGAATCCAATAACATAGGTAGGTTGAAAGTAAAAGAACAGAAAAAAACGTACCATGCAAACATTAAAAAAAAAAAGAAGAAGAAGCAGGAGTGGTTATATTAATATCTGATAAAGCAGATTTCAGAGGAAAGAAAATTACTAGAGACCAAGAGGGATATTATATCAAAGGAAAAAAGTATCAATCTACTGGAAAGACATAATGTGACACTATGTACACACCAAACAACAGAGTCCCAAAATATATGAAGCAAAAATTGATATAAAGCTGAAAGGAGAAATATTCAAATCTACACTTATAGCTGTAGATTTCAGCCCTGCTTTCTCAGCAACTAATAAAACTACTAGACAGAAAATCAGCAAGGTTATAGAAGATTTGAACAACACAATCAACCAGCAAGATCTAAATGACATATATGGATCACTGTGCCCAACCATAGCAGGATACATATTTTTTCAGGTGGCCATGGAACATTCGCTAAGATGCCATATGTAGACCACACAGCAAATCTTAACAAATTTAAAAGAATTCATGTCATACAAAGTGTGTTTTCTGACCAATGGTACCTAACTAGAAATCACTAATAGAAGGCAATAGAAAAATCTCTAAACATTAAACAAATTAAACAAAATACATCTAAATAATCCATGGTCCAATGAGGGTGTCTCAAAGTCAACTAAAAATTACATAGAACTGAATAAAGATGAAAACACAACATATCAAATGGGTAGGATATAGCTAAAGTGTACCAAGAGGGAAATTAATATCACTGAATGCTTACCTTAGAAATGAAGAAAGATCACAAATCAATAACCTAAATTTCTATCTCAAAAAAATAAAACTAGAAAAAGAAGAGTAAGATAAACCCAAAGCAAGCAAAAGTAAAGGAATAGTAAAAATAAAAGCATGATTTAATAAAATTAAAAATAGGAAAATAATAGAAAATCAATGAAATACAAATATAAATAAAATTGCAAAAATATCAATAAAATTCATAAACCTTTACAGAGACTAACAAAACAAAAGAGAAGGTACAAATCACCAATATTAGGAATGAAATGGGCTACATTGCGGTCCTGAAGCCATTAAAAGGATAATAAAGGAGTACTGCAAACAACTTTATGCTTGTAAATTTGACAACTTCGAAGAAAGGGACCAATTCCTTAAAAATCACAAACTACCAAAACACATCCAAGATAAAACTGACAATCTGAATAGCCCTATAACCATTAAAGAAATGGAATTTGTAATCAAAAACAACTATGTAGGACCAGATGGTTTCATTGGAGAATTCTACCAAAACTTTAAATATGAATTAACATAATTTTACACAATGCCTTCCCCAAAAAAAGAAGAGAAGGGAATACTTCCCAGCTCATCTTATCAAGCCGGTATTATCCTGACATTGAAACCAAACAAAAACAGTACAAGAAAAGAAAACTATGAGCCAATAACTCCGATGAATATAAACACAAAAGTCCTCAACACAGGCAAGGGAACCTTGATCTAAGTCTCACACACACGTATATAAAATAACTCAAAATGGATCATGGATTTAAATATAAAGTATAAACCTATAAAACTTTTAGGAGAAATCTGGTATTTAGGGTGAGACAAAGAGTTCTTAGATTTGACACCAAAAGCACAGCCCATAAATAGAAAAATTGATAAACTAGATTTAATTAAGATTAAAAAAACTTATGCTGTGTGAAATCCCACATAGGATAAGAGAGGAGGAGACAAAAATAAAAAGCCAAGCTGAAGAGCAGGAGAAAATATTTGTAAGCCATATATCTGACAAAGTACAAATATGTAGACTATACAGAAAACTCTCAAAATGGGACAGTAACAAAACAATACAATTGGAAAATGGGCAAATACACCAACAGACATTTCACTGAAGAGAATATGAAAATGGCAAATAAGCACATGAAAAGATCTTCCTCATTAGTCATCAGGAAATGAATGCCTATCAGAGCAGCTGAAATAAAGAACAGGGAATGACATCACCAAATACTGGTGAGGATGCAGAAAAACTGGATCACTCTTACATTGCTGGTGGAAATGTACAATGGTACGGCCACTCTAGAAAACAATTCTTATAAAATTAAACGTTCAACTACTACACCACATAGCAATTTTACTCGTGCACATACGTACCAGAAAAAAGAAAACTGTCCACACAAAAATCTGTATGTGAATGTTTATAGCAACTCTACTTGCGGTAGCATGAAAGTGGAATCATTTCAGATGTCCTTCAACAGCTGAATGGTTGAACAACTGTGGTACATGAAACCACAGAATACTACTCAGCAAAAGAAAAAAAATTAAAAAGTAAATAAAAAGAACAAACTATTGATAAACAAAATAATTCCAAGGACTTCACCCTGGAGCAAAAAAATAAAAATAAAAATAAAAATTTAAAGCCAATCCCAAAAAGTTACATTCCAGGTGATTCCATTTATATAAAATTTTTGACATGACAATATTTTAGAATGGAGCCTAGGTGAGTGGTTCTCAGTGGTTAGGGACGTGAGATTGAGGGTGGGAGGCAGGTGGGTGTGATCAGAAAGGGCAGCAGGAGAGATCCTTGTGGTGTTGGACCTGTTCATTACCTTGACAACTGTGGTGATGGATACGCACACTTACACAGGAGAAAAAATGGTGTTGCACCTAATAAAAACACATAAGTGAGCACAAGCAGAGCTGGAAAAAATCTGAATAAGATCCTTGGGTCGTACTCATGTGAATTTCCTGGTTATTAAATTATACTATAGTTTTACAAAGTGTTTGTTGTATTACTTTTTACAACTGCATGTGAATCTACTAACTATCACAATAAACATTTCAGTTTTTTTAAAAAATAATAAAAAGAAATACAGTTGGTGGACCATATTTGGCCCGTGAGCCATTGTTTGCAGACCCCTGATCTAGACCACTGTTTCTCAATTCTAGAAGCACATTACAAACCACCTGGGGAGTTTTTAAAACTAAGTATGGCTAGGCTGTACCCCAGAGATTTTGATTTGTTTTGGTCTGGGGCCCTGGAATGCATATTTTTTGAAAGCCTCCCAGGTGATTCTAGTATTCAGTTAGATTAGTGAACCACTGATCTCTTGTACATAAAATGTCAATCATTTTTGTCTTGTCACCTCTTATCCCACGTTTAATCAGACACCAAAACTTAGAAATGTACCCACAGAAAACTTTTAAACGTTTCTTTTTTTATCTATCAAGAGTACCAGTGCCCTAAATCAGGTCTTCATCACCCGACACCTGAACCAAAAGCTTGTCTCCTGTACTTCCTTCCCCTAGAGAGCTAGCTGTAAATGGCATTTCCAAACTGCAAACTTGACTGTGGCACCTTTTTGCATAAAATCATTTGCAAATTCCACTTTGCCTGAAAGAGCACATCTCCGGTCTTGCATTGGGCAGATGTCATCTAGCCCCCACCCACCTCTCCATTCTCATTCCATCATACACACACATGTAGCACTTCTCACGATTTCCTGGACATTCCTGGACTTCTCACGGCTTCGTACCTCTGCACATGCTAGACCGGAAGTCAACTTTTCAAACCTCCTTCACTGGGAAAATTCCTCTGTTCCTTTCAACCCTCTCAATGAAACCTTTTCCAAAGGAGGTTCTTCACTTCTCTGTGCTCCTCTCCAGAGCACTTTGCTCATGCCGCCTTTCTGTGCGTCTGTCCCCATGCTCCATTATGTGGCTCTAGAGTCATTAACCAGGTCCCTTTCAGCTCTATATACCGAATGACTGGTACAGAACTTGGAACACAGTCACGTTTTTAAATGCTGAAATAAGTGAAATAAAGAGATGGGGCCAAGTGCCTGTTAGAATCTGAATACTGGCACTCATCCTTGAGTCCTGGTGTAAATAGTACCTTTAGGAAGCCTTTTCTGAGGCCCATGAATAGGTATGATGCCCTCAGGTATTTCTCCAATAACACTATGCTTTTTCTACTATAGCACTTATCACATTTTCTCCTATACTCACTGGTTTAGTTGTCTGTGTGTCCTACAGGCTTACAAATTCCATGAAGAGAGGGGCCAGGATCTTTGTTGCTTGTCGCTTTAGGTCTAGGGCCTGGTACAGAGTAGATGTTCAATAAAGAGTGGCTCCATGAATGAATAAATGATCTGTGTAGGGATCTCTTAGTACATAAATAATCTCTCTTCTTTGATTTTTACCCTAGAACTACAGCTTCACTGTTCCAACATCATTTCTTAACAGCAGGATACACTATTTCCAAGCCAAGCTGTTGAAGAATCTGTACTCCTCCCGCCCGACTTGGGAATGTCTTCGCTGTCCAAGTGCTGAAGAGATGACAATCCACAACCAATCTGCTCTGTTGGGAGTTGGATGTGACATCACTGCCTGCTGAGCCTACCACAGTCAACGATTCTGATGGGCTTTGGGACCTGTTTACCGTAATGACAGAATATCTTTTTGTACAGGGAGCAAGAAGCTCTGAACTGAATGTGAGGAATCCCAAGAGGGGAGGCGACTTTGAAAGATGAGATGTTATCATCTGTGCTATGCAAATCGAGTTCGGGTTGAAATAAGGAGTTCTGTTTGCCTGACTCAAAAGCGTCCGGTGAAAACATCGGCACTACTGTAAAATATGGGACATGCTGGAGCTCACACACTGTGCCGAGCGAGAGGCCTCCAATACGGCAACGCAGCACAGTCCTTCTTTATCCTTTTATTCAGTGTTTAAAGCAGTCGCCGACCTAATAATAAATCCTTCTTCTTAGGAAAGAGGGCATCAGATAAGTACAAGATGGCATTTTTTGATTAAAAAAGAAAAAGTATGCACGCTGGGGGAGGAATCATTTTGCATTATTTTCAGCTCCTTTCATAGAAGGAAGAGGTGGTGTCGGAAAAACACACACTCATTTATTGTCGCAGTGTGGGGGCTCCACACTGTCTGTTTTTCTAAGGAAGGAAAATGGAGCCACAGGGGAGTTCCTGAGAACTAACAGCAAGACGGCACAGGGACCAGAATGTAGGAACGGGCCATCCCTCTGGGGACCAGTAAAGTTTTGGAGGATAGCACCATCTGAAAGGATAAAGAATGTCCGGTCTGACTCCAAAACACATGCTGGGCTTATATAAAATGGAATGAACTTGACTGTGATATGCAGACTAAACAAGTGATTTCTAAACTTTTAAAAATCAATTACCCCATAAATTTTAAAAAATTGCACATGCGTCATTAACATATCCATCCCTGTCTCTCCCTCATCTTCCATGAGGAAAATATAAGCTCCATGAGGACAAAGACTGCTGTATCTGAAGGGCCTCACACGGTGCCTGGGGCACGATGAGTGCTCAAGATATATTTGTTGATTGAAATAATAAACACATGAATAAATACACATATATTTGTTTATGCATTATGTTCATGTATTCAAACTAATGTATATTCATGTAATGAAATAGTATGCAAATTTTAATGCACATTGTAAAATGGAAAACTTTAAAGAGATACAAAGAAATATAGAAAGTATTTCTAGTGATTTCCACCCTCTAAAAAATATTACTATCTGTGTACTGGATATAAAATTATTTTTTAACTTCAGGGTGAATATGAATCACCAGGAAAGCTTTTTAAAAATGAATATTTTCAGCCAGCCTTCCCCCTCTTTCTTCCCTCTAATCTTCGCTTTAGATTCTGATTTAATAGGTTGGATTAGGCAAGGCTTGGAAATTGCAATTTTAATAAGCCCTGGGAAATTATGTTGTATATATAGTTGGAGCTATACTTTGTTAAACTTGTTGTAGAAGAAAGTGTTGATTTCATGGGGTGTTAAGTCACTCCAGGTCCAAATCTCTGGAGTGAGCCAGCCCTGCCTTTTACAATGATGCAGTTCTTTGGAGCCTGGCTTTTAAGCATGCGCATGCACACATACACACACACACGGTGCTTGGTACTCTAAGTGTCATATTTAATGACCGACAACACACGGCAGAGTCTAAGATCATCTACAGCAATGCCTTGGGCAGGTTGGGTACTGAAGACATCTCAGAACCACGGACAGCTCCTAGGAGCCTTCCAGCCACCCAATTAAGAGGTCTCCTATGCATCTTTCTTGGTTGCCTGCTGTCCCCTACCACTGCAGTGCAGAGAAGTACTTAACGTTTCTAAGATGCTGGGGCTGGGCCCCTGCTCCCAAGGCCCCAGCAATGTCTGTACTGTGCCTGAAGGACCTCGTCGTGTACTTCTCTGCACTCCAGTGGTAGGGGACACAGACGACCGAGAATGATGCATAGGAAACCCTTGTTTCTCCTCTAGTGCCTAGTTCTTGGGATGCTCAAAGCACTGACCGACAGTTCACCTCAACATCACATAAGTCATGGCTACACATGACGTCATAAAATGGACCAGGAAATGTGGAGATGAGAGAATAGCACCCCGAGCAGGGTGCTTGATTGAAATGATCGACTAAGGATACGGTGGCAAAACAATTCCACAGACATATGTTAGATTTCTACTGTATGCCAGGTGCTGTGAAAGAAGCAACAAGATTAAGTATCTTTTCCCACCTTTTAAAAAACTTTTTATTTTTAAAATAATTTTAGACTTACAGAAAAATGTTACAAAAATAGCACAGAATCTTTATACTTCTAATATTAACAACTTACTTAAGCACTGGGGGTGGAGAAGAAAGGGCAGCAGGCAAAGTCGGGAGGCCGTGGTGGTGGGCGGGCTGCTGCCGGGGAAGAGACCCCTACGTGCCTGCAGCTGCTCGCTCTGTCACCAGTGGAATCGGGGCACAGGGACCATGGATGTGCTCTGCTGAGGCTGAGGTCGCGAGAGGGATGACAGAAGGCCCAAGAAGGTTGGGCGGCTACTGGAGGGAGACCAGGCATGAGGAGGCCGACAGTGGCAACTGCACTGCCTCTGCCATCGTCACCATTCCGCGCTCTGTGCTTCGTCCCAGGCAGCGCAAGCTGGTGGCCTATCTCACCATTCTCAGTCATAGGGTGTTGGCTTGCTCACCCGCCTCTACAATATCCGGAAGGCATGTGGAGACCCCACGGCAAAGCCATTCTGCCTTATTGACAAAAATCTGAAATCTGCTGTGAAATTCAGTCAAGAAAATTCTGAAAAATCTGGCATCGTACGACTTCACATTTGTAGATGTTATGGAATTTAAGGACTGCCGCGTCCTCTTTCTACCCTACTGCGTGACAAGGTCCGGAGATGGGGACAGAGGCTTCAAGGAATGCATCGTCAAGAACAAGGACGTGGCATGTGTTTAGGGATAATTGGTTTCTTAGAAATGATCCTATTAATAGGGGGAATTTGGGTAGCATGAATTCTAGTAAGTGTAAACGCTATACAAATGGATTTCCTCAAAATTGGCTCTGAGGAAAACATAGTAAATTCCCTGCGTATGGAATCAGCTCTAGTCACCCTGATGTGTCCAGAATGCGTAAACCCTTTATTTGAACAATTATTAAGGGAAATTCCTTTTGATGCGCCTCTTAAAGATATTATGAATAAATTATAACAAGCTGAATTACTGGAACCAGTTTATACTCCTGTTCCCATGCAGTTAGTAGAAAAATTAGTAAAGGATAAGAAATTTACTCATAAGCCTGTGCCTACTATGGAAGGGCCTCCTTTTGTGGCCTAGTGGATAAATAGAAAACTCTGGTATCCACCTAGGGGGGCTGATAGTATGAAAAGATTACCTGATCTTCCTTTGCCTTATACAGGAGCTTATAATAAAGATAGTATACGTATAGTGAATAAAGATAGAATTCATGTGCCTTATAGTAGTTTAAGTTTCATAGAAAGGTTGGCTAGGTCAGGATCTCTTGGTGCTTAAAAAACAAAGGAACAGAAACTTAGCTTATGAAAGCAGCTTTGTAAAACTGATTTTTATAAATATTTTCCTCATTACTGCACCAAGGAAACTTTTGAACAGCTATGAGAAAGGTTCAGCTTGAACTTTAGATATAGCATAAATCAAATAGCATTTAAAAGATTTCTTCAGGCAGAAAGAAGAACAATGTCTGCCCACAAGCCAATGCTTGCTGTTATGAATACATCTATCTATCACCTTTACTTAAATCAAACTGTATCTTACGTAATAGATATAAGAATTAAAGTTTAGATTGTTCCATCAGGTAGTTCTGTTCTAATGATTGAGAGAAAAATGTACTAGTTAATCATGAACATTAATAATAATATACTCTATAAGATTTTCTGCTTCGCCTAACCACAGAAATTTAACTCCCTGCTACCTTAACTACAAAGTATAATCAAATGCCAAAATAAAAAGTATAAAAGTTGTGCTCAAATCACAATAAAACGGAACAGTGTCACACCGCCTCTGAGTTGTGTAGTCGACTGTCTCCCGTGCCGACACCTTGCCCACCTTCGGGGCCCCCTGGATCCTGTCTTGGCTGGACCGCGGCAAAGGACCATGTTTGTGAATTGCTGAACACTACTGATGTTTGCCAAGTCTTCTTTGAAACTACTGTAAACTTTGATTTAACAAAGAACTACTAAGATTTGATCTTAACGACAGGAATGATACTGTTGTCTTGAATTGAAGAAAGGAAGGCAATCATTGAATTTTACAACTACACTCAGGAAATGATGCCTACAGCAAGTGACCGAGAATACACACAGCTCGGTCAGATAATTGTGGATTATAAAACCCCTTTAAAGAAGATGAAGGAAGAATTTATACCCCCATAGCAAGTCTTTCAGATGCACTAATTTCTCTTCATATGGTGTATCCTTGAAAGAATCTTCCACCTGACCGGTGGAGAAACACCGATTATTGAGTCTCGTCAGTGCACACAGCATAATGCTCACTCCTGCACAGTCTGACACCATGGCTTGTGAATATCTCTTTTTGGATGCAGTGAGCAATGGGTTATCTTTGGCTTTATTTTGGGCTGTGGGATCCTAAATACTGATGCAACAGCACTGAACCTTTGGGAGCTAGCTCTCTGAAGCAGCTCTTGCCTTTCTCTCTCTTTCAGGATGAAGTTTTCTGCATTCACAAAGCTTGCAGTAAACATACAAGGCTATAATAAGCATAAGCATATTAAGGACATAAGAGAATGCAAAAAGACAGCTGTGTCACATGCTGGTTCAACGCACAGAGAAAGACAAGTTTTTAAGGTCCTTACTGAAAGAACTGGCTGTGATCCTATCTGATTAACCTGGCTTACTAGGTCTCAAGGCACTTTCTGATTTTATAGTGTTATCCTTTGCATGTGATGAAGTTATCTGGCTACTTCATCATGCAGATAACATGCCAAAGAAGAGGACAGATGACTTTATAGATAAGCACACTGATGAATTAATGTTTTACATGAAAGAGCTTAGAGCACATGAAGGAAATATGGACCTGTAACGCAGAGGTACTGTGTGTGGTACCTTCCTGGCTTTGATGCTCTTGTCCTCGACGAACTCGTGTGTAATCTTTCTATTTGCCCTGAAGATGAGTCCATCATCATGTCCTCTTCTGTTAACACTGTGACCCCCTCCCCAAGTGTACAGCAAGTTAATTTCAGAGGAATGTGATTAGATAGGTTCAGGTTACAGCATATCTTAGTGTCACTTAGTCTTGCAGATCACAGCTACTTTGGAGAGATGATGAATATGAAAATTTTTCATACAAAAATGATGGATTCCTCAGTGGAAACGTGAGTGGAAATATCAGATCTCTTCATATTTTGTTTCTGTAGTCATGCTTTTGAGATGTTTCAACAGTGTTTGGAGTTTTCCTCTCAGTCGAGAGACTCAATTGCCATTTCCACTGCTTTTCACTCATTTTATGAGTTGCACACAAGAACTGTGTCCAGGAGAGTCACATCATATTAGAGATCACAGTCTTTTCTTATGTAATATGCTCCTGGATGACATGGCCAAACAAGCTTGAAATCTTATCAATGATTATTGCACAGAACAGTGCACTCAGAGTGACCAGTTGTTGCCCAAGCATTGTGCCCAAACCATTAGTCAAGCAGTGAATAAGAAGTTAAAAAAAAAAAACTGTTAAGAAAGGAAAACCTGAAAAGGGAAAACCAGACTGGTAGTGACCGACCTTGATAAACTGCACACAGCACTTTCTGAATTGTTCCTCTATAAATTAAATACCAAGCATGGTGACTTGGGAACGTGCCTTTACTCTATGAGAATATTAGACTTCTCATCCAGAAATCCACTTCACTAAGTCAATTGTTGTAAGGACTATGTATAATCAAGCCACACAGGAAACTGCAAGACTCTCAAGAGCTTCTAACGAGTGCAAGAACATATATGACTATACTCCAGTAGATAGAAAACTATGTGCAAATTGGTATCATGAGAGCGTTCAATAATGTTCTTCTTCAAAAAAACACAACATTTTGACAGTCACGGAGAGTCTATACACACATTGGTATTTGGAAACTTTGTTAAGACAAGTCAGTGATGGGCGTACAGCTCATTTACCTGTAATGAACGCGTTTGTGAACTTACCTACAGAAAATGAATTCACACCCAATGCAGAGGACTATTCTGACACATCAGAAATGAGGTCATTATCAGAACTGCTAGGCCCATATGGTAGGATGTTGCTAAGTGGAAGCCTTATGTGGCATATTTCTTTGCCAGTTGCTGAACTTAAGAAACTTGTGGCGGAGAATGTTGATGTGCTAACACAAATGAGGACCGGCTTTGACAAACCAGACCAGATGGCTGCACTCTTTAAAAGATTATCATCTGTTGACAGTGTCTTGAAGAAGATGAGAATAATTGGTGTAATTTTATCCTTCCGCTCATTGGTATAAGAAGCACTTAGAGATGTCTTGTCCTGCCACGTTCCTCTTCCTATAAGTTCAGTTGAAGATTTTAAGGATCACGTTGCAAGGGAAACTAATGTTAAGGCTGCCATGAATGTGTATGAGTTCTCATCAGCTGCTGGGTTACCCTGCAAGATTGATCCTGCCTTAGTCATAGCTCTCTCCTCACAAAATTCAGAAAACGTTAAGTCTAGAAGAGGAATATAAAATTGCCTGCCTCCTCACGGTCTTTGTGGCTGATTCTTTGCCAGCGCTGGCCAGTAATGCGATGTCTCAGCATAGCCTTGCCACAGAAGGGCAGTGCAGCGACATACATTGCCTTGCCGAAGCCATCAACCAGATCGCTGCAGCTTTGTTTATAATTCACAAAGGAAGCACTGAGGACCGTCTTAAAGAATTTTTGGTGCCTGCACATCCTGCAGTCTACTGCAAATTGGCCAGGCGACGGGTAAAACAACAACAAGAAATAGAAAATCTGTTTATTTACTGATAGATGTGATTGTGTAGGAATCCCTATTCCTGACAATGGATCTTTAGAAATCATGTTTTCCTTATGTCTTGCTGAGAAATGCATACCACGCTGTCTACACGCCAAGTGTTACGCTTTCCATATAAAATATCTACTTATTGAAGATAAGCATGCATTTCTGTTGCCTCGGTTTTACCTATGAACTGGAGCTATTTTTACCTCCAGTTTTGTGGGAGTTATAAATTTCTTTCATATGGTTGTATTTTCTGGTCATTGGTTTCTTAATATGGTTGCACTATAATATACCTGGTTTATTTAGATTCACTAAATTCGCAGAAATTATTCCTAGAATATTAGACTATCATTTGTTTTAAAAAACACATTATCTCTATGTTTTTGATATTTGATAACGAAAAAACCCTTTGCTTATTTATCTCTGAAAAGGAACTATATTTAGTGATTATTTTAGATAGTGATATTACAGCATTCATCTGTGTGTAAATTATTTCATGTAGGGAAGAGTTCTGATCTTGTTGAAAACAAAATTGGATGCGCATTTCTGTGATGTTATGAATACAGTTCTACTTTTTTAAGAAACATTTGCCAAGCTAAGTACTACAACACTGTATGACATTAAAAATGTTAAAGGACTGTTTAGCATTAGAAACAGACTATGTCCCCAAATTCTAAAATGGCAGCATATATTGGTGCTTGTATAAAGCCTAGTGTTGACTTTTAGATTAACTTCCATGGTGCCTGTCTGGTATTAGCACCACCATTGTATTCTGCTGTATAAAAAACAATCTTAGACATTTATCAACTGTTGATAACAAATGTTATTCCCTAACCACTTTTTATATGTTTTAAATTTTTGAAATTCAAGTGTACCTGCCATAACATAAAATAAACACTAGACTATAAAAAAAAAACTTACTTAACTACAGTTTAATTACCAAAATCAAGAATTAACATTATAGACTCTTTAAGCCTAACCAGATTTTCTCTAACATCCTATTCCTGTTCCAGAGTCTAATCCAGAATCCCACATTCCATATATAGTTATTAGTCATATTTCATTAGTACCCGTGAATCTGTAACAGTCTCTCATTATCTCCTTGTGTTTTATTCATTCTAGCTGTTTTTCTTTCCTTATTTGTAACTTCTTACTCTGACAAGATACCTGGCTCTCATTAGCTACAATTTATTCACTTGTTTGTGCAACAAGTTTACACATGCAGTAACAGAACTGTAACGCACACCCTCTGAGAATACAGTATTTGTGTACAGTTCTTTTGGGCTTTAACCTTATAGCATCTGTCTAGAAGAAAAAACAAAACACCTACTTCCAAATGTAGAGCATCTCTGATGTCAATTTACAGTGTATGTATGTTCATGAGTGTACGTGCTTTATTCAGTACCCTGCATGATTTAGATACTTCTACCAGCCCCATTTCCCAAGTGTAAATTGAAATTAAGCCAGTAGAAACAGCCGTTAATATACGAGACGATTACAGTAGGTGAAGGAACACTAGGAGTCTCTCAGACGGGGTTCTGTCTCATGCGTTTCCTCCTCCCTGCTTGAACCCTCTTAGTGCGTGTATCCAGACCTGCTTCACGAAGTTCAGGATTAATCCCTTGTCAGACTTTTACACAAGCAACAACCAAACCCTCTCGTTTTACGACATCCGTGCTTCCACAGACACTTGTACTTGCCTCTGTCACAGCATTTATTGCCCTCTATTATAAACGATCTTTTGTCGATTCTGTCTTCATCTCAAACGATCTTTTGTCGATTCTGTCTTCATTTCACCCCTACCCTGAACTCCAAGTTTTTGAGAACACAGATATTGCCTTACTTACATCTCTATCTTCACTGCCTCTCTTAGTGCCCAGGATGGAGTAGACACTCAATCAGTGTTCCTTGAGTGACTGAATGAACGTGAGTTAGATTAGGGTAGCTTTGCCTAAACTGTATCCTTGAATCCCTGCAGAAGATCATCCAGCGTACTTGTTAAAAATGTCAACCCGGACCCTACACAAATGTCTTAAGGTTCAGTATATTGGGGCAAAGCCCAAGAACATGCATTTTTGCAAGACACCTAGGACATTCTTACTTTCAAGTTTGCTAACCATATGCATAATACTGACAAGAAGAGTTTGGTGAAATGAAGTAATCAGGGGAAGCATCTTGAAGGAGGAGTTAACATCTGACTTTGTAAAGATGAATCTGACCAAGCCAAGGGGAGACCAGCATATCCAGACGACAAAAGGGCTATTTCATATCTCCTTCAGTGGCCCAGGAGGGTAAAGAAGCCTTTAGAAATTCTGCTCAGAAGCCCCAACTCTTCCCTATGGGTACAGCTACTGTTTATATAAAAATGCAGTAGACATGTTCTAAGGCCAGTTCTGTCCCTAAGTTTCTGAATGACCTTGAGAAATACTACTACTACTACTGCTACTACTAATTACTTCTATATTAATACCTTTATTATTATCATTTCTTACCAAACATTAAAATATTTCCTACAGTGTGCTAATTAAGCATTTTGTGCACATTGTCTCTGTATATTAATTGACCTTAGACCCAGTTACTATTATAATTTCTATATTTCACGAGGACATGCAGATTCAGAAAGATTCGGCAGCTTTCTTTGCGTAATGGCCACCTTCCTCATCTATAAACTGAGAACAGTATTACCTCCTTCACAGGGCTGTCATGAGTTTTAAATTATAGGACTTGCTGGGAAGTTGTCTGGATGAAATGCAAAAAAAAAAGCTATTGACAGTGCTATCTCTAGGAATTGAGATGAGAGGGAGAATGTACATTCCTTGTATATTATTTAGTACTTTCTGAAATTTGTGAGTTTTCGTTATAATAAACAAATGAAGTAAAAAATTGAAAATAAGAGTGAGGCAAAGTAGAAACTGGAAAAAGCAGAAAGCTGCTAACAGCTGGAGAGACAAAAAGAGGAGGGGCCATTACCAGAGCCCCAGCATCATCGTCATGAGCAGAAGCTGGAACCAAAATACGCCTGTCAGAGGAAGCTGGAGTCATTGGCATACGCAGCCCCAAACAGAGACGAGGCAGAGGATGAGGAAGAAATACTCTGGTGTGACAGATTACTCAATATTCAACAGTATTTACTCCCTGTCCCCAACACCGGGGGAAAAGAAAATTTTCGCACTCTACTGACATTGGGCTTAACTATCTAACTTGCGTTGGCCAAGAGATATTAGCAGACATGACATAAACAGAGGCTTAAAATGTGCTTGCACTTGCTCATTTCCACTTTTGCCATTGCAATGGGGAGACTGTGCCCTCGAGAGCCTCAACTTGTCCCCGAAGAATAAGAGACATATGGAGCAGAGATCCCCCAGATACCTTGCAAAATTGAAGCATGGAATACATTTCCCTCAGCTACTACAGCTCAAAGCGGTGCTACCCCAGCTGATGCACTGGCGTGGGAAAATGAAATAAATGCTTACCACAGTACGCCACTGAGTTTTGCTATTACTGAGCAATATTTGATGGACGCACCTAACTTCTCCCTCCCTCCTGCCCTCCAGGCTTCCACCCATGCCTCTCATTGGCTACACCCAGCTGAAAGCCAGTTGAGCAGGATCTTGGAAAATACAGCCTCTTTGGGACATGAAGATGAGCCAAGGACGAACAAAGAATAGATCAGGATTTGGGGGTAGGGGAGTGGAAATAGACACAGACCGGTCACAGCTTATTACAGCGTTACAGTGCTCGGCATAAAATGGGTTATTCAATAAGTAGAAATTGTTATTTTGGGGAAAAAAATCCCTGGGAGGTATAAGGCCCACCATTAGGCTCAAGGTTACCTTCCAGGACAGTGTCCCTGGCTTCTAGTTAAAAAAGAACATTCCTGAGAAGTAGACCTATTGAGAAGCAATGCATAATAATGTGATGAGGAGGAGGAGGAGCGGGGTGAAGATGTGATGATCAAATAATATTTATTGAGCGTTTAATGTGCTACAGGCACAGTTTTAAGTTCTTCGCTTTGGTAATTTGATCAACTCTATGCGATTGGTACTAAGATATATCTATTTTACCAGTTAAAAAAATTGAGGCACAGAGGGATGACCCAAGTCACAGACCTAGATAGCGGCAGGGGCAGCATTTGACCCCAGGTAGTCTGGTTGAAGAGTCCATAGCTTTGACCACTTGAGTATGGTGAACAAAACCCTGTGCTTGAGATAGCCGTAATTAAGATAAGTAGAGAGAGAAAAGACAAAGAGAGAGAGAGAGAGAGAGAGGAGAGAGAGAGAGAGAGAAGAGAGGTGTGTGTGTGTGTGTGTGTGTGTGTGTGTGTGTGTGTGTGTGTGTGTGTGTGTTTCTGGCAGAGATGAGGGGAAAGGACCTCCTCTTAAAGCTTAGTCATAAGTGTTGTGAATTTACAAGCTTTGCTCATCCCGTGGAAGATGAATGGGAAAGATACGGCTGGGTTTGGCCACCGCATCTTCGAGCCAGGTTGATGGAGCTGAAGCCATAAATCCTCCTTCTGGGAGCAAACCCTCTTCCTGGGAGAGTGAGGCTGACAAGCAGAGGAAAGGGACACTGTTCTCGGACTGCAGATACGACTGACAGGCACCTTCTCTGGGAGCACCCCCCCCACCCCCCCAGCTCAAGGACAGAATAATTCATGAGTGACAAGAGTAGTCCTGTATTCTCTCTTCATGTGGAGGAGGAGGGGACAACTCAGGGACTGGTGCCAGAAGCTCTAAGGGGTAATGGGTTTTGGAATTAGAGAAACCTCAGCTGGTCTCAGTCTGGGCTCTTCTTCTTATGGGATGTGGCCCCAAGGAAATCATCTACTGTCTCTCAACCAACCCACCGACATGGGCAACTCCCCACCTGAAAGCTGGATGATAATCATATCTACTTCAGAAGCCTGTCAGGAAGATTCAGTAAGATAATGTTTATTAAAACATCAGCTTGGTGCCTGGCATTTGGGGGTATTCAATGCTTGTTGGAGATAAGCCCTTTCTCTCCTTAACTGATTGTATTGAGACTAATAATGGTAGTAAGTGGATTACCTATAATCAGACCCCAAGCATCATCGCTGCACATTCTGCAAGAAGCTCAATTAAAAGGAAAGGCTTGCCACAGGTGTTACAGGTGGTATAGCCAACGGGCTATGTGCATGGGCTTTGGCATAAGTTACCTGGGTTCTAAGTCCAAACCAACTACTCACCTGCTAAGTAGTTTGCAGTAAGCTAGTTAATGTCTTGAAGACTTAGTTTCGTCATCTGTGAATGGGTGATAGTAACAGTGTCTCTACCACTAGGGAGTTATGAGAGCTCGCTGAGCTAAGGCACTTCATGCACTTGATACAATACAGTCCATGGCACACAGTCCACTCCTCATGTGTATTGCTTGTGATTATCAGTGGTGCATTATGTAAGATGCATTGATCGAGGGGGTGAGCTCTAGAACCAAACTTAATTAGCTCGAAACCTGGCTCTGCCAGTTACAGTTGTGTAGTGAGCAACCGTAGACAATAGCTCATTCTCCCCGTGTCTCAGCTTGCCCACTTGTGATGTGGTGAAAACAATGCAATCTTCATCAGGGAGTTTGCTGTGAAGATTGACTGAGTCGGCCATACGTGCAAAACACTCAGGATCATATAAATAAGAATTAAATAGGATTCAGTAACCATTATGTTGTCTTAATTTCTGAAAAATATCTACTTTTGGGGGGCAAAAAACATCTTATCGGGCCACAAGATCACTGCGTATATACACAAAACTCATTCCATCAGGGACATGGAGCAGAAATGATCAAATCAAACACCAATAAAATACCTCGTAGAAAGAGGTTAAAAA
Source organism: Pteropus medius (assembly GCF_902729225.1). Lineage (NCBI taxonomy): Eukaryota > Metazoa > Chordata > Mammalia > Chiroptera > Pteropodidae > Pteropus > Pteropus medius. Next base: position 3,136,039 of record NW_024347791.1, read on the forward strand.
CAGGCAGTGGTTATTAACTGAAAAGGAAATGAAGTTAGAGGGTGGTTTCTAAGATCTACTGAAATGAAACAAACAAACAAACAATTGTGCCTATAATAAAGAAGAGGTCTTTGAAAATTTATATGTATATGACATATAATTTACATATATTTTATATTTACATATTTATCATATGTCTAGATGTTGAATATGTAAAATATGAAAATGTTGCAAAAAGATAAATGACTTTCTAGGAAAGTTAAGCTGGTATATAGATGTGGGAAGCAGTGAGGTATTTAGATGTTCAGTAATGTTTCACTGAATGAATGAGTATTGTGGGTATTACTCAAAATTATTAACTAGTAATATGCATGATCAAAAAACCTTGGAGACCACTGATCTACAGAATTCTTTTCCAGTTCCTAGCTGAGGAATCCTAACTCTTCCCCTCTCAACGCCACCCCCTTTCCTTTCTCCTGTTCCTTCAGGCACCCCACCAACTACTTGTGATTGCTCTCACTCCCCAAACGATCGCTGCCTCCTTCCTCTCTTCTTTCTGAGATGTTCTTCCTTTTGCTTCTGTTCATCTCTGACTCATCCTTTCAAACCTGACTTAAACGCCTTGTTGCCTATGCTTTCCTAATTCCCCCAACTGCCTCTTTCCTCCTTGCTTCCACAGCATCGTGCACAGACTTTCATTATAGCTCTGGTCACGTGTTGTATAACCCACTTTTGAGTCTGTCTCCCCCTCTCCCTGCTTAAGACACTGCTAAGCTTCATTTTTACGTGTGAAAAAATGAGGATGCTTAATTTTTCTTTGTGAAGAAATGAACAAAACAATGGATGGGCGGGTGAGGGGGGTGGATGCATGGGCGAATAAATGAGTATTTTCAGTTCCTGGATGGACTCCTGACCTCTCCTTCCCTTCCTGCAGAGACTTCTCTCTTCTCAGACTGTCGCTGGAGGACTCCTTGTGTTACTCTATTACTCTTCTTAATCCTTCATCCTTAAATAACTTGTCTTTACTTTCTTATGTCTTTCTCCCCACTCTTGACCCCTCCCCCACTATACTTTTTACTTGATCTTCTGATCTATCTGTTGTTTCTCAAATGTTTTTTTGTTTGTTTTTGTTTTGTTTTGTTTTGTTTTATTTTTTGCATCTGAATCTCTGATCCCTATGATTCTAAGAGCCTTGTAAGTTGGCCCTCTCCTTAACTCCACCTTCGGAATTCGTGTCTGGCATCATTCCCTCTAGCAAATCTTTTTGTACAACCAACCCAGACTATTAAAAAAGCCATTCAGGATTCAAGCCAAGCTAAACTGGGACTCCCAAACCAGGATGGACCACCCTCCTCCTCCACACCCTTGCTGTATTTTCATTTCCACTTGACGTACTTGCAATGTTCCTGGAAAGCTTCCCACTGTTCTGGCTTGGCTTACAGGCTACATGCTGTGACACAGGGAGTTCTGTGTCAAACTCACAATTAACTAACTACTGTACTTAAGCTTATCCTCAGCCTAATTAATGGCTGCTGGAGCCATCAGTGCTGATAAAGCGGGACTGTTCTTTGCTGAGGGAGCTCTGTTTCCACCAGACTCGACCATGTCGGAATAAGGAGGTGGCACCTGTCCAGCTTCAATCAGAGCCTGAAGATTTCTTAGTTCAATCACATGGGACTAAGTATGAAGATGAACTTGGGTTTCCCAGCCTTCTAGGGCTCTTGGGAAGTGCTGAGGTCCCAGCTCCCGTCACCTTCCCCACCTCACACAGAGGTGCTTTCAGGAATCTGCAGTATTCAGTGAACTATTTGCCAGGCAAATTTGCTGATACTTGGTAAAACTGACATTGTACTGGCAAAATGTTTCCAAGCTTTTCTATTCATTTCCTTTAAGGAGTAAGGTAACATAGCATACAGTTTAAAAGCATATATAAAATTAAATTTTCCCATTAACAAAATATTAAATGCTGATCACAGAAGATTTAGAAAATACCAAAGAGTGAAAAGAAGCACCCCCTCTAAAGAACATCTTTAAAACAATTTTGGTACATTTCTCTCTACTCTTTCTTCTACGTAGTTATTTTCATTCTCAATGTTTGCATAGTTTTGATCATTCTGTATATGTGATTTTCAATCTTGCTTTTTTAAAATTAATATTTTCTAAGACACTTCTTTGCCCTTTACTTTATGTTGAATACAACATAACTAGCTCATACTGAACATCTACTGTGGTCCATAGTACATATCACTGTTATATATATTTTTCAATTGTGAATCCATACACCAATCCGGTGAGGTAGAGACCTATTTAGCCACCCAGGACACTGGGGCTCAGAGAAATGAAATAACCCACCCAAGTTCACAGGGCCAGGAAACAGAAGAGGTATAGTTAAAATTCAGATAATCTAGATCCCAACGCCTGTCCTCTTCACTACTAATAATATTGCAGCCTAAAAACAGTTCGACTGATTTTGTCCACACTAATGGATTTCGCACATGTTCATGCACATGTGAGAGAAAAACCTAAAATATCTACTTAGAGTTCAAGCATTGTTGGGATTTGCTTTCTATTTGTGGTAGGTGGTTTCTAGTCATTTCTCTACGTTGATAGACAAGGCAGGAGCAAAACAGAATGGGAGTTGTATGGATTTCTCTTTGTCATCCATTTAAATCTCCCTCTCTAGATCGCATTATTCTTTCCCTAATTTTATTATTTGGAGAGTATAATCCTTATGGCTGTTGATATAAAAGGGCTGGGGAGCACACGGACTTAATTTGAATGCTAACTCTGCCACCTGCTATTTCTGTGGCCTTGAACAAATTATACACACCCTCGGTTTTCTCGTATACAAAATAGGAATGACAAAGCCCACCCTACAAAGATAATGGCTTTCAGTGTTAAAGGAGGATAAATGAGTCCACAGATAGAAAGCATTTCATACTGTTCTTAATAGCAGAGTACTGTAAATGGTAGATACTTCTTTAGATAAGACTCAACACATTTAGGATTTCACCCTTCCTAACAATATATATTACCATTCATTCAGTCATATCTTTCAGCTAAGTTAGAGAGATGCGAAGGCTAAAATTTTTGGCTCATCTTGGATGTTCTCTCTATCTCTTCTGAGAGGTCCAGCTATTACTGCCTAAAAGCAGGAGCCTGGGAGAGAAAATAAGCCACAGGCCACTTTGATGGCTCCTGGCCCAGGCAACTTAATGGACCACAAGAAAAAGGTGCTCCACTAGCCCAAAGTCCCTCCCCACAGTGGTGGTGCTGGGTGATGCATTTGTGGCATGAGGCTTTCCAAAACATTTATTGCGTTATTTATATTAATCGCAACTAAAGTCAGTGGTTTACCCAAGAAAGTTCTGCAAACATCGGACCCTTTACACATGGTTCAAATTCTTCTCCTCCTGAGCTTTTTCTTTGCTGCACAAATCCTTGCCAAATATTTCCCTGTACCTGCTTCCAAAGTGGATCTGGGCAGAACATTGGTTGCTTGTCTCTAGCTATGATTTATTCCATTAACATATGGATGGGTTCCTTATTTCAATATTATTATCATAAGGTAGCTCTATTACCAGGATTCGGCTTGATTATATATGCACCTCTTGCTTTATTTGGATCAATTCCGTATACGTGTACAGCTGATCTCACTTTTGTGATCACAAGGGTATAAACACACAGCAGTTCCTGTTCCTTATTTTCTGATGCTCCATCTGTCTATATACTTTTTTCTACATTCACAAATGTATCTTATTCTACTTCCATTAATATCGATAAATTTTCCTCATCTGATATAAAACATTTCCCTTGTGATTGATCCTGCCTATTATGCAGAGTTCACCAAATAAGAGGACAGACATTAAATCAAATATGAAAATAAGATTATTAGGTAAAATAATCTTATCTGAAGAGTATGCACAAGGTAGAGTGGTGACGCGGAGGAGAGTAGTTAATTTTGCTTAAAACAATCATCAAAAGCTTCTTAGGGAGGTAAAATCTGAATTGTGTCTTTGAGATTCAGTGCAAGACTTCTAGACATCCCCAAATCACCAAAAAAAAAAAAAAAAAAAAAGACCATAACATGTGTAAAGACATGGAGGCCTGAACCATCACATGGACCAAGTAACTATTAGGTTCTCCAACTTGGTTAGAACATAGGGAGTGTGCAATTGACAGGTATAAGATGTTTGGAGCCAGATCAAGAAAGGCTGTAGGACTCTATACGGCTTCAAACTATAGGTGAGTAGGTATGATTAAATAATAAACAAGTAAAACAAAAATCTATAATTAAAATAGCGATCATTAGTGAGTCCAAAATAATGTGGCAGACACTGCTAAGCACTCTATATACATTTCGTGTTAGAGATTAAAGGGGAATTTTTCATAACATCACATGGTATTAGTTAGGAATGCCTAGATCCTGCCTTGGAAATCATCCCTAAATGTTCTGACATATATATCTGAGAACA